>NC_030386.2:17661896-17980745 GCF_001625215.2 Daucus carota subsp. sativus
AAGGAAAATTGATGGCCCTTGAATAAATATTACTCCAAATAAACTGGGATTAATAAAATATTACAAGATGGAGTTGATAGATGCATGACATTAATTAATTTATAACATGCCATCCACCAAAAAGTCCGCCATCATAATTTGCAAATTGAAAATAAAGATTTACTCTATTTTAATGGACTCACACAATTAAACTATACATTGAACAGGGCCTCGAAGGTAGGAAGAGACATGTTAAGCAAATAGCATGTCAGCAGCATATCTGAAAATTTTACCGAGTAACAGAATGGAGTATATCTTTTTCACTTAAAATAAATTATTAAGCATAAGTTAATTCATTAAGCCCTGATTTAATTTATTTTTTCATTTCATATAAGTATTTTCTTTCTAAACATACACGGGTTATATTAGCTTCACGATTTCAAGTGGTTGCGCTTCCAGTCCTCCTGTCAAACAAACAATTTCGAGAATGTTTGATCGTTATTGAAATGAAAGTTGAGAATGAAAACAAGAATTGAAAATAGAGATTAGTGATAATAGAAACTCTCATGAGAAAGATAACCAGTAAATCAAATCAAATCAAACAAGTTCAGAACATTCCCTTAACCAGCCGACGTTGATCTTACTAATGAATGAATGCTAATCCTGACTTCTAAATCTACTTTCTCCGGTCTTTTTATAATTCTCTAATATTTACTCAAATTTTAACAATCACATTGTTTATGAACATTGTCCAAAAGCCTAGCAGGCCAGGCAAAACTCAAAAGTAGAGCAAAAGAAACAAAAATTAGAAGGTAAGAGGATTGGAGAGGTCTTTTTAATTATCAAGCCTTGAACATGACAGCATGCAGAAATCACTGTTTGGCCATAAGTTAGTCAACTAAAAATTAACTTATGATCTATACAAGCTTCTAGCCCTAATTTAATTATTTATTTATTTTTGTTATTATCTGTTTTTGTCCACTTTGCACGAAACATCATATTTTTTTATGTATATACACACACAAACAATTAAACATACTCCTATATAATTGGGCACGAGCATTTGAGTGGGGAATTTGGTTGCCGTACACAAATTTTTACAGGTAACATGGGCCATTGGTTTTTGGATGTCAACTGTGAAGTGGAAGGAGATATTAAATTATTTATTACAGAATAAACTAATTGATATTTTAGCAAATAGTAGTAGTACAAAGGAGCAAGGAAGGTCTCTCCACCTCTCATGGCTTCTGAAAGTTGACGAATTTCTAATTTTCACAACAGGAGGAAAGCCAAGAAGAGAAGCATATGAACCCTTTACTGTTAAGCTTTTTTTAAGTAAGAGTCTTGAAATCGAGGAAAAATTTACTCGATCAGAGAATGAAATTACACTCTCTCTGTCATACACAATACACAACATAAAATTGGGCAACAAGGGAACCCATAAACTTGCAGAATTGGCTTGTTTGAGATAAGGGACGTCATGGTTTAAGCAAATTTAAGGAACATAATCATTGCTAGGATCACCGGAGAAGTGTTTTGGGACAAAACTAATGGGTGGGAGGGAGAGGGTGTTTCCCGAGTGTGAGAGGATTCGATCGGGAGAGTAAGTGCTAGTGTAAAGGGTGATGGAGTAAACCTACCTGGTGGAAACAAGAAATCTGGATTACATGGTACCCAGTAGGCCCGTACACATAAATTACATAAATTTATAGGTTACACATGCAATAAAAAAAACAATGAATTCAGTGCTTCACTACAATCCTTGCAGCAACTACTGGGCACACAGAAATACCCAGAGGCCAGCACACATGAATCTTGAGTATAACAGACAGAAAATAAGAGCAAACTCGCAAAATAGCTTCTCTCAGTATAATGGAAGATCGTATTCACAGCAATAAAAAAGACAGTCAATCAAAAAAAGAGGTAGACAACAAACGGAAGAGTGATAGACTAAGGCGTCTGTGTGGAGGGGGGCTTCCTACAGCAAAATTATCTCTCAGTTCTATACGTTTATCCAACAAAATCTGTGGAAAGTGAAAACTGATCATCTAGGTTTCTAACAAGTCCTGAGAATAGGGCTAATATATAAGTTTAACGCCACCAACTAACTCCAGAAATATTGAACTTGAAAGAGGTCGAGAATCTGTTTATAATAAAGGCTAACATTAATAATAAAGTTCTGACAAAGGACTTTGTGATGATGGCCTGGTAAAAGTTTATACCTATATGAACTATGAACATAATGATTGTTGCAATGACCTTCTGTTGTGTGATAACAAGTGTAACGTGTTCTTTTATGGTATCTACTGCCTACTAGTGTGTTCTATCTTGTACATAGTTAGCTGTCACCTGCCTTCTGCTACCATTTTTTATTAGAGAGAATCAAACTGGAGTTTGTTATACTATACTGCCAGATATATAACAATATGAGACATATTGTCGGACACGTTATATCTAGTTTTAAATGAAGTATTGCAATGATTGCACATTTAAATAGAGCAATGCCAAATGCAATATTAGACACCGACTCTTCAAACTTAAGTTTTGATCTTGAATTTTCTGTTTCCCTATAGAACTACAAAGCACTAAAATAAATAAAAGCATAAGAAATTCGATTAATATCAGTACTTGGCCAAAATATGGTGGAGAATTCCAACAGAGTGTTCAACTTGATCGAATACAATCAAGAAACAGTGAAATTCTATCAGAGATGACGTTCATCAACAAAAATAAAGTAGTAGCATAAAACAACTATCACTCTGGAGACTACTTCTTACTGACCTTAACCTTTTTCTCAGAGTTCCTATCTGTTGTCTCCAGGCCACTCTTCTTCTTTGCCTTCTTTCCAGCCGACACTCCCACAGATTTAACCGGTATGTAAGCTTTTTCAAGTTCCATATCATCTCCCTTTGTTTTCTTTGCTGCCTTCTCCACATTCTTATCAATAACTGGTCCATTTTTTACATCACCCTTCTTTTTCTTGGTCTCAACTTCTTCACTCACCAGATCTTCCTTCTCTGATTCTTTACCCTCATTTACGATTTGAACATCAAATTTTCCTCCTTTGCCCGTTTTATTACTCTTTTTACCCAACTCATCTACGCCCTCTTCACCACTCACCCGTTCTTTCACTAAAGCCCTATTCTTTCTCTTCTTCCCAACAATTTCACTACCATCATTGATCTTCTCACTCTCATTTTTATCCCCATCGACGTCACTTGCATCCATGTACTCAACCTCATGAATCCTCCCTTTCTTCTTTCCCGACTTCCCGTCTCTCTTTTTAACATCCACGCCACTCTCATCCTCCCCAACACTCTCACCAACCTCCTTACCCCCACCAATCTTCAGCCCTCCATCTGGCACACTCTGATACAACGGCAACGCCATAGAATCCAATAACCTCAAATGCAATGACCTAACACCCTCCCACCCATTCTCCACAAACCCAACGACCCCCTTAATCCCCTCCACGACATTCTCCACAACCTCCTCTTCCTCCATCGAAACTCTCCCAACTTTAACCACACTACAAGTCCCCGAACTCACCCTCAACAACCCCGAACAACACCCCCTCTCAATCTGCTCCTTCCAATTACTATGACCCAAATTAACAGCCAAAGGGACCTTCTTTTTCTTAAAAAACACTTTCCCTAGCATCTTAGGCAAGTAGGTAACAACCCCTTTATCAGCAAAAAACATATCATAAGACTCACACAACTTTCTTTTAGCATCAAGAGACTTATACTCACTCTTCAACTTAGTAAATTTCAAAACTTTAGAAACATTAACCCCATCAGATTGTACCTTCTTTTTAGCAGCTTTTTTTGTGAGTTTTGACTTGGGTCTGTCATCAATGATGAGACAAATCTGAGAGCCTTGAATCAGAGGATGGGGCAGTGGGATTTTATGTGGGTTTGTTCCAGTACTTTTTTGTGGGATGTTCTTGAGAGTTAGTACCAAGTAAAAGTACTGTTCTTGAGCTAAAAGCTGGGGTTTTTGTGAGCTTTTTTGGGCTTGTTTCCATTGTAGAAGAGATGTAACAGCCTCTGAGATTGTTTCAGGAGTGACCCTTGTTGAGGTTTTGGGTTGCAAGAGAGTCTTGGTTGGTGTAGACATAGTCGGCTTTGAGGGTTTTACAGATCATAGGGTTTTATAAATGGGTCATTTATCAAGGTGAGAGAATCAAATCTCGGAACGTGAGTACTTATCTATATATTTTTATTTAGAAATTATTCAGAAATATTTCCATAAATAAATATCGGTCAAATCAGTAGAATTTTTGGAATCCTCGATAAATGAATAATTTTTTTTAACAAGAACTCATTTTTTTATAAATAAAATTTATTGTCGTACATGTGTCCGGGGATAACAGAGGATAAATTTACGTGTGCCTATCCAAATCTGCTCAGCAAGAACTCACTTTAGTTGCATATCACAAGAGATTTAAACAACCACTTGAGTCAAGTATATGGAAATTGGGAAGTACAGTCCATGAAACTTAAATATCCACATGCTATGCGAATGCTGGGGAGCTTACAGCTTCATATCCTATTTCACTCTCATGTCTGTACTATACCATGCAACAAAAATACTACTCTAATTTATTATTTATGACTAGGCAATTAGTGTACTTACAAAAAGAAAAAGAAAATTCATCTTTCAGTGTTCTGCTTTAGTTTTGACAGTGCAGTGCCATTTATTTGTCGAATTCTTTCTCTTGAAAGTTTTAACACATTTCCTATCTCCTCGAACGAACGAGGGGCTTTCCCATCGAGTCCATAGTATAGTCTCACAATGATTGATTCTCTATCAGAAAGCTGATTCAATATCTTCTCTAGTTCTTGTTTTTTATGCTGTTTTATCAGCATTGATTCCGGTGTGAGTTCTTCTGGACCTGGCATAATGTCCTGTAAAATGTAGTTAACCACAGAGTGTTAATTTTTATGAACAGGGACCAAGAAACTCGAAAATAAGACTACCAGTGGTAGTTCAGAAGGCAAACCTGTAAACTCATGCAGCCTTGGCTGGTCATTGCTTGATCAAGGGAAACTGGTTCTTTGCTGCTTCGATAAATAAGTCTTACAGTTTTGACAGTTGTGCCAACAGACTTCGCAATTTCTTCAAAAGAGGGTGGTCTTCGTAGTCTTACTGCTAGGCTATTGTTGGCCTCTGCAATTTTTGGGATTACTTCACATACGCTTCCCTGCACATGATAAGCTAACCATGCATTCAAATTATAGGTTTACTTTCCAGCAGACAGTTTACATATCAATCTTCAAGAAGATCGTGTTTCTGAAGTATGTGATGACACTGTAAATATTGCACTATAAAATAATCTCACAGAGGCATGTCAACTGGTTTGATTAAAGTAAATTAAGTCCATAGGGGAATGAGGATATATTTCTTAATGTCGTCAAGAGGATAAATCTGACATGGATCAAAACCACATAATTATCTCGTCTTTTTAATGTGTGTAACCAGAATATGCACAGGGCAACAGAATTAAGGGACTAGGATTTCATACAAACATATCTTAGAGAGGGCGTATGGATATTAGGTCCTAAGTTACATGAGACTCGTGATTAGAAGTTATAATCCAATCAAGCAAATTGATTAAGTGGCTGGTATGCATAGATGTCGGTAAACTGATACAGATAATAGCAGTAGCTAGACAATATTATATCCTTTAAGTAGAATATTAGCATTGTAAGATCGGATAAAAATATTTCTAGCAGAGCAAGGTCTTACCGGTAACCGGATAGTCCTCGACTTGCTTGCTACAGCTTTTGAGATAGCTTGTCTAATCCACCAGTACACATAAGTTGAGAGCTTAAACCCCTTCTCGGGATTAAACTTCTTCACCCCGCGCAGAAGTCCAATGCTTCCTTCCTAGCATTGTTGAAAAGGGCTATGCATCAGAATTTATTCAAAATGCTGGACGAGACTACAGATGAGAGTAAAGTAGAATGGAACCTGTACTAGGTCTTGCATATTTAGTCCTCTGCCTTGATAACTAGAAGCAATGGAGACTACCAGTCTTTTGTAGCTTTCTGTGATCCTCTGACGTGATTCTCTTCCTCCACACAATATCTTATCTAGTCTACTTTTCGGCACTCCTACTACATCAGCCAACTGACTCAAGGTGGGATCATGCTTAGTTGTTTCTAGAATCTTTCTCCTAGCTGCTTCTAGCTTTGCCTCTTCCTGTTTATTTTGCAGGAGAATTTTATGTTATCTTAACATACAAGTAAATAATGCAGACACCTAAAGAACCTTCCTAAATCCACTGAATAGATAAATTGCCTATGTTCGTTTTCACAATGATCAGTGATCAAATAATTGCCTTTTGGGCTTAGCTTGCAAGTCGGCAACATTTAGGTAATCATACGCAAAAAAAAGGAAAAACTTGGCATATACAGCCGCTTGTTTCCATGAAGTCAGACTGAGCACCCAGAGGAATGGGGTCTGAATACTCGGACACTAGCAACACTTTCAACACATATACCCTGTGACTATTGCTATGCACAAAATTAATCTGATTTCTGTGGACTCCTCAGAACATAGCTACTACCACTTTTATCACAGTGAACCAGGGAAAACGACCAAAATTGCAGGCGAGGATCCTAAAAAGCACATCTGAATTTTTTGTGTTGTTTCAGGCTTTTAGCACCCGCAAGTCAGTGCTTAAAGGTGAAACTTTAGTCTGCGCTAAAATGGTGCCAATTTGAAAAGGATCTAATTTGGGCATTTAACCATACAAACTAGCACTGCGAAACTGGCACATTTTAAACTCTAAATAATTTTCCTGAACAGGATTATATAAAATTTGCAAGCAAAGGTCGATAAATGGAAGTTCACAGTGAAACAAAGTTAAAGGTCAAATTTTGCATTTCATTATCAACAATGGTGACCATTTTCAATCAATATAACTATCCAAATTTTAATTTACATTGTTTAACTTATGTTACTAACAAATGCAATGCAATCACAAACACACACAGAGGGGAAAGGGGGGGAGAGAGGGGGGGGGGAGGGGGAGAGATCATAATCATATGCACAAAATAAAAGCTAATGAACCTTGATCAACAAAATATAATCTGCCTCTTCTTCAGAACTCAAATGCTGCCCAGCCTTTCTTCTACTCCTACTAAACACCTGCTTAACATCTCCATACTCATCCTTCTCACCCTCAAAACCCCTCCTTTTCCTCCTCTTCTTTCTTCTCACTCCTACCCCATCTCTCCAATCTCTCTCCAGCTCAACCTCACACAAATTCTTTTCCAGCAACTCAATATCAGGACTAGAAAATGGCATGGTTTCAGCCAGTAAAACAACATCGTTATCAGAAGATATATTAAAACATATCTTTGAAGATGTAGAATGGTTTGGTTTTACAGGAGACTTGGAGTGTAAAGATGAAACATATATGGTGTGAGAATGGCTTGCAGATGAACACATGTTTATGGCCATTAAAGCTAGGCTTCTGGATATTAAAGCTCCTCTCTCTTGGACTCATTTTTATAGCACCCAATTTCTTGCAAGATATTTTATTTTTGGCCACCATAATATCAACATTTTTTTAAATATATTTATGAATTGCGTTATTGATGTTTAATTCTTGACAATTTTTTAAAGATTTAATATTAGATTATTATTTTTTAAGTTTTTATAAATTTAATATTTCTGTTCTAGAAAAATAATAATTTTTTTAAAGGAAGGAAAATAATAATTTTACTTATAACATTCATATTGCTTATCAAATTAAAAAAATTCGAACTTGAATTATTTATAAAAAAAGGCGATATTCTGTAAAATATAAAATTCATAACAAAAACATTTCCTTAGAAAAAATTAAAGACACTGTTAATATATATTTTTAATTTAAAATACATATTTTATTTGGGATATGTGATTTAAAAATAAAATTTATATTAAATCAACTCAAAATTTTATTTTTTCATTTATTTCAAAATTAATCAAAACACTTGCAAATAATAATGAGGTTGCAAGATCTTTAAAAAATATGGATTTTGGTCCCTGACAACTAATTGTCAGGAAGATTTTATCTCTATTACCATAAGATCTGTATTTTTAAAGTGTGAATTGTAATTTATTTTTTTAAGTATCCGTTATAATTTCTCGCGGATAGGAACATTTCCTATATGTGGAAACCTATCCGCGGAAAATTATAGCGGATATTTAAAAAAATAAAGTTTTAATCTGAACCTTGAAATATAGAGCTGAGACCTTTGGAAACGTGTGTTAAATAACTTGTCCCGGACAGTTGTAACAGTAACCAGGACCCAAAAAATATACGCAAAAATTAGATAAAATATCAATATTAACTCATTCTTTTTGCTAAACTAGCTTTTTAACCCGTGCAAAGCACGGGGTGTTTTAAATTAATTTTTTAATATATTTCATATCTTTTTGTTTATCTTTTCTAAATTAAGATTATTTGTGTTATAAATGTAATATTTGTTTGTATTTGAAATCATATCATGTGTATGTTAGGATGCCCTGCTTCCGGCTTCCTTTTATAAGCAAGTCAGTTTCTACTTTCCTTAACCCGTTTGTATAAAAAGTCAGAAGAACATATAAGAAGCCGAAAATTCCATTTTTTTTTATCAAAACTTTTACTTTCTTTCAAACACTTTAATAAACTTATAAGTCTAGACCTACTTCTCACTAATAGTCCACTTTTTTTATTTTATTATATATTATATTTATAATCATTCAAAACTTATGGTAAAATCGGCCGAATTAACGGATTAATCGATAATCGGACGGATTTTGATCTGATTTGGTAAAATCCAATTAAATCGATGCCTAATTGGTAAGACATTTGATTAATAGCTCGAAAATCAGCCAGAATATAAAAATTTACAAAAATTATGGAGGAAAATTGTAGTTTGAAAAATGATTATATATTATTTTAATATTAAACTAATTTCAAATAATGATCATGTTAATTATTCTCATTAATCGCCGCTTTTTACACCAGTAGATATTTATTTTTTATTAAATCATAATTATAAATACTATATACTTATATGTATTGAAATTTTAATTATAAAGTAATTAATATATATTAATGAAGAGACATTAATGTCTAATTATGTTAGTATAAAAAGTCAGAATTAGCCTCACTAGTTATGAATATACATGTATAGTGCCAAGGTAGTTTAGTCTCAATGAATTAAATTACTCACCCTTGCTCTATTAGATATATAATAGATGTATATTTAAAGCGTATGTCGTAGAATTTAATAAAAATAATAATATCATTAGAAGCATAAGCGACAACTTTACCTTGTTTTGGGCTTTGGGTATGAAGGGGTTGGAAGCTTCAAGCTCCGGCGTCCGGCCGCCGGCGAAAAAGAGAATCTTGGAATCTCCGGCGAGTGCAGAAGCCTTAACTCATGATATCCTTTTAATCATCTTCTCTTTTCTTGACTTTCTTGATCTTCTTCACTGCTCTGCTGTCTGCAAATCTTGGTAATAATTTCTCCTTTTCAACAAGGTTTTATATTTGGGTGTTTATTTTTATTGGTTTTCTTTGTTGGTATTTATAAACATCCTGCCTTTGATTGTGTGTGTGTGTGTTTGTAGGAACTGGGTGATTAGTACATCAAAATTGTATCAAAGTTTGTACTACAAGAAGAAGTGTCAATCTAGAGGGGTTTTAGAGGAATCTGGAAACCTGGAGAAATTGTCGAAAATGTTTTTAAAGGAGCTTGCTTTGGATAGTCACAGAGCATCTTTGGAGGAAGGGTCTGTTGATGTATATCAGTGGAAAGGTCATTCGACTAGGTAATCTTTTTATTTATGCGCACACGAACACGCATTGGTACTGGCTTGTATAGATAGTAGTAAGTTGGTGTTGAATGTTTATGACTCATTTAGTGGCTTAGAGGAGAGATATCTAGTTGGATCGGAACGTTCCTTCCCCTAATTATTCTGAATTATGCACATCTTCGTTTGTTGATCTTGTAGCCCTAGCCTTTAGTGGCATTGTGGTTCTTAGTGGGATGGATAAGGTGGTTGACTCCTGCGAGTGAGATGGAGTCTTAAATTTTTAATATTTATTTAGTGACTTTTACTAACACTTTGCCATTTTATGATTGCACAAGTAAAAGAATGATATAACTTAAATTCTTAAAGAGACAATAACTTTAATTTTTAAAAGAATGATATAACTTCAATTATAAAGATTATGAATATAAGTTGTTGCAATGTGGATATTAAATAGTATGAGTTTATTCATGCTGTTATTGCTCATTTTAAGTTTACAACTTCTGTTGATTATACGGTTCCTAGAAACTTTCTCACAAGGCACATGACTTGAAATTTGGTTTTTATTTTAACTTCTTTAATCTGGAATGGAACTCAATAAGCAAGAACAAAGAAAATTTGAAATAACATTTTTCTGGAAGTTGGAGCATTGGGGAAAACTGGACTGTGTTTTGTACTTATGATTCTGGAATTCGGTTCATCTGTGTTCTTAGCTAGTCTTATTTTTGCAGTCAATCCGTATGCCTAGAGATAAAATATCCGGTAGTATCTCTTGAGATGTTCGCTACATTCTTGGAAGAATATATGTGATGCTTTGTTAAATAGAGCGTCAAACATTCTAACATATCATTATGTTTACGTTCTTGTGTTCTTGATCACAAAGTATGTGCTTATATGGCTTGGTCTTTGTATGTTCTCTTCAACAGTTTTAACGGAATTGTATCTATCTGTGGATAGTTCTAATATCCATGCTCTCATTTAGGGTAAATCAGTGTCGGATGAAGATGGGATTGGTCCTAACTGGTGGAGATGATAAGGTAAGGTTGCTTTAAGTAACATTGTACTCCCTCCTTCCCACAAAAATAGTTGACATAAGTTCCACACACATGCTCATCAAAACTTCTTTTTTTTTTTTTACCTTATATATTGGACTGCATATACTTAAATTTATTGCCTCATCAAGTGAAAGCATGAAAGCATGTGCACTTACGTTTGTGTCCAATTATATATCCCTTGCTTCTGATGTATGATATGTTGCTTCTTTCTATTGACAATTGGAGATCCAATTATGTTAGGTGATGCGTTTATGGTCGGTAAATAGTTACAAATGTTTGGAGGAATACTCTGTTCCAGATAGAGCCCGTGTAATTGATTTTGACTTTGATGAAAGCAAGGTAAATGCATACTTTCTCTGTATTATTTTTAAAGACGTTTTATTTGTTATTTCCATCAACTTAACCCCGATTTAGGTTTATATATTGCCCTCATCCTTTGCTTGAGCATGATTAGGCCTGGTGGTTGTCTGTGTATGTGTTTCGTTTTCCCCCGAAATTACTTGTGGGATCACATTTAATTCTGAAATCATCAAGCTAATTGATTATGTTCATCACTTTCTATTGGACAGTTGTCCCATTAGTAAGATCTTGATATTAGAATATCACTTAGTGGTTACTTAACTACTCTTGTAAAAAAATACTGTAACTTAAACTGTGTCCTCTTTACAGATTGTCAGTTTGGTAGGGACTAGTGTGGGCATATGGAGGCGGCATGGGAAAAAAAGTATATTCTTATCTCGTAAAGGAGAGATTCCTAAAGCTTCTTGTATGTGGTATGTTATGATCTCACGATAAAAACTACCTGATGCAATATTGCTGATATTATCATAATCAATATGCCAGTATCCAAAGATTTTGCTACAATCATGAGTATTTTTAATAAATAAAAATACTGTTAGCACCACCATTTATTAAGTAAAGACTTCAACATTTGCTTCTTTACTTTGATATTGCAATTTAATAAGTTCCATCTGTCTCCCTTTGGGCATACTGTTCTACATACGCCATTACTTTCTGAAATTAATAAATATATATAGGGCTTATAAAAGATTTTTGCTAGCCTATGTTTATTTCTGTGTATGGAACTTATCAATAATCTGATGTAATCTATCTGTAGAAAGCTGAAACTTTCTTAATTATACAAAAGTTACCAAAATAGCATGTTTTTCCTTAGAATTATAATTTCTCCTACCTACCAAATTCCTGTAGCCAGCAATTTGCTTTTGCATCGAACAAATCTTTAATTTTACTTTGGTTGCAGTTATGTTGATCCGGAGGCTGTGGTAGGATGTGAAGACGGGAGAGCACGGTTTTTGGATATGTACAGTAGAAAATGGTCTAAAATTGTCAAGTATGTGAATACTAAAAGTTTTTTTATATTTAAACTTGCATTTTAATATCCTTTCCTTGAACATAATCTTTTGAGTTTTGATAGTAATGGAAAAGAAAAAGAATGGACAGAGAAATTTACATCTCTGATGATTTCTTCTATTTGCGAGTTTCTTAAAAGATGAGCTGTAAATCTGTCCCAAAAAAAAAAAGATGAGCTGTAAAGAAAGATAAGTAGACTCACCCCACTTCTATAGTTTCCATGTTAACTGATATGCACAAGCATACATCCATGTCAGCTTCTCTGCGATACCCATGTCCTTTTCAATGATGTAGATATTCCACCAGTTTGGCCGTATTATTGTTTTTGGCACAGTGCAACCTTTTTTTTCCCCAGTACTATATTTTATTTAATAATGTATAAAGCATGTTAAAAAATCAATTGAAGTTGTAGATATTAGAGTCTTTTCCCAAAAAAAGTAAGCTATGTTTTCTTTGTTTTCAGGATACAGGATGGGCCTGTCACTTGCATTTCGTTAAGTGATAGTCAAATGATTGTCGGGGGTTCCTCCACCGGAAGTATCACTGTATCGGATCTTTCATCGGCTCAGCGAGTAGCTACACTGAAGTCATATGGTTCTGCAGGTTATGTACTTGCATCGGATCTTTCATCAGCTCAGCGAGTAGCTACACTGAAGTCATATGATTCTGCAGGTTATGTACTTGCATCAGATCTTTCATCAGCTGAGCGAGTAGCTACACTGAAGTCATATGATATGACTTCAGTGTAGCATATGACTTCAGTGTAGCATATGACTTCGGTGTAGCTACTCGCTGAGCCCATATGGTTCTGCAGGTTATGTACTTGCATCATTACATTATTCTCACTATAAGTTTGATGTCATTAGTATATCTCTTTATCAGATGGAAATTACCATCTCTCTCTTGCGTTCTCAAGGTAGATATGCTAAGCCCATTGGGTCTGTAGGTTTTGTCTTATCACGTTTTTACCAAAAAATCTTGGCTGTCCCTGAACATTGGGTTCCCAGCTGTTCACGACTCCGGACTCTGATCAGTATTTTTAATTGAATATCTGTAATTTTTGTGTTCTCACTTTCCTATGATGATATCTTGGTTGTCTATAAAAGAAGGGGTTCCCAGATGTCCATGATTATGGACTCTGATTAATATTTTTAATGAAATTCTTCAAATCTATACTATACTGCATAAGCCAACATGGGTATAAATTGTCGTCGTACAAAATTTTGGTTTGGTCATGTTTGTTTGGTGATTCACTTTATAAATAAAAGTTTGCTACACGTAGAGTTCTCATAGTTTTACATCTCTAAACAGTTTGATATACTACAAGATAAAAACTCCATCATTATTTTTTTAAATATAATTTATAATTAGTTAAAACATAAAAAAAGTAAATTTACCATCATCAATATATATTAAATTTAAATTATATATAATAAATTTAAAAATATATAGCCGCCCGTGCTTTGCACGGGTTTAAGGCTAGTGTATAATAACAAAAAGAGGAAATATTAATTTAAAAGAGGTTTTTATAAATTGGCCAAGCTAAAAGAGCATCTAGAGGCCATCACTCTTACAGGGTAATTAGGCTTCTAGTAGGGCTTTCTCGTAGCTTCGACAAATTTATCCTCAGTAAGCACCTGTATTTGACCCGCAAGGCATGGCCTAGTAGATACCCCTGACATCATAGTAATAAGCAGTCAAGGATTAAAGCTTCGGTGAATGCATGAGTATTAAAGTTTTGTAATTGACCATAACAAAAAGGGAAAAAAGGTAATAATCTAGCAACAAACCAATACTGTAACCCCAAATTGCTGATGCAAAAGTCAGGATCACAAGCTCATAATTAGAAATCCTATGATTTAATTCTTAAACTTGGAGAACCAATACTCGAATCCTTGAATCCTTAACATTGCTAATGTAAAAATTAGGATCACAAGCTCATAAATAGAAGTTCTGCAGTTTAATCCTTAAACACAAAAAAGCTCATTAATATCTACTATAAGAAGAAAACTAAACCAGTGCTTTATCAATCTATCTCTTGGTTGGAATTGGGCTTCCAGAGCTTCTTTGTTTTGGTCCAGCCGATATTTTTTAGATCACGTTGAGGTCTGTCTTGCTAAAGGGCACTGTCTTCTTTCCTTAGTTATTTATCATTACTTCTATTTTCTTGCTGTGTATATGCCTGATTAGTGGCAGGCACTTGGCATAAACACATAATTCTCACATTTATATTCTATCATATCATTTTCTGGGGGAAGATTTCTCTCTATTTTTGACTGTGCCTTGAGATTCCTGATATTGAAAGCAGTCTTTTAGTAGTGGCAGTTTTTGTCTTTTGTTCTATCTGATTAAAAATTATGGACAGGCATTAGCACCTTGTGTGTCAACCCTAGTTCTCCGTTGATATTTTCTGGATCAACAGCAGGCCAAGCATTTTGTTGGGACCTCAGGTATGTTAACTGACTATTATATGGAAATAAATTTCAATAACATCATTCTCTTTGGGTGAAGCTTTCGATGTGGCTAGCTTTATTGTCTGGAAAACTGTTACTTGTTTTTATTTTCCTCAATCTAGATAAAATACACACACACACATATTGCAAAGAAAACGTACAGGTAGGGAAAAGCAAGTTGGTCCGCAGAAAAAGAAATATCTTATCCAGTAATAAACAGAAAGATGACCTGAAGTCCTAAAATGGACCAAATAATATACTGATTGTAATAAATTAACTGAATAGAAAAATACTTGGGCCTCTTCAAGAGTTTGTGGTGTTTCAATGGAAAATTTGATTATATTCTATTATTCTGTATGTAACAAGTCATCAATGTTTGTAACTAACTGTCTGGTTGTGTTTTTTGGCAGGACAATGAGATGTTTGTGGCGGACAAGGGCGAGTCCGAATGTAATATACTCTATGCATCACCTGCGAGATCACACATCAACATTAGTCATGGGTGGAATAGATGGTGTATTGCGCATAGTAGATGAAATCAGTGGCAAGGTCCTTTCAGGCTGTATCCTCGATCAGAATACTAGTGGATCGGTAAGTACTGAAGCATCAAATAAGCTCTCCAGGAAAAAAGGAAGAAGAATCGCAGAAGATACCAAGCTAGATCTTATGCCCAAGACTTCAAGACCTTCTATCAACTGTTTAGCTGTTGGATTCCAGAAGGTTGTTACTACACATGATGACAACTACATTAGAGTATGGAAGTTCAAGATTTAACTAGCTCTGTTCAAGATTTAACTAGCTCTTTTGTATATAGACTTTTATATTTAGAATTCTCTGTTTTCATTTTTCAAATAGCAAACTAGTTTTTTTTACTTGGAATTTTTTATCTTCCCTTCAGGGTCGGTGTGATGCTCGCCGGAATTTTTTATTTTTTAATGATAGAGAAATATTTCAAATGAGAATTTGATGCCTGAGTGCAGCAAAATATTTTCCGCAAGTGATTTGACTATATATGCAATTTTGTCTAACGAAAAGACTAGTTTATGATGTCTTGACTTAGGTAAAAGCAGATTTTTTTCTCGAAAAGTATGAGAATTTCGACTTTATGTCAAGTGCAGCAAAATATGAGGATTTCAAGTTTATGGCAAGTGCAGCAAAATAATTTCCGCAAGCGATTTGACTATATATATGCAATTATGTCTCACGAGTAGACCCAGGGCTGTAAAAAGCGGGAATCGGACTAAATCGGTGTAGTCACGGAACATGAAACGGAACATGAAACGGAACATGAATTAATCGGTGATTAATTGAATTGATCGGGGATTAATCAGTGATTAATCGGAAATTTAATCAGTTCGGCGAGCTACGGAACAGGGATTAATCGGTGACTAATCGTGATTAATCACCGACTTTTAGAACAGAAAATAGACCAGTGATATATCTTCTTAACTTGGTATTGTTTTTGAGCTTTTCAATTTTGCTCAAAGTAATTATAAATTTCACTATCAAATCTCATAAAAAATAAATTTTCATATGATAACTCAAAAATCAAAATATATAAATATCAAAAAATATATATATAAAACAGCAAACTGATTTCTACACCAGCAATTTTTTTAAAGTACTCCAAAACAGACTCTTAGCAGGTAGAGCTGGCGGCCTAAGATTAGTCAATAAAACAGCATCTAACTCAAGCTTGTAAAAACATGGTGTGCATACGATGAGCCACCATCAACGACCTCTTAGCCATGCAAGCATGCAATCTATTCTGTTTGCCGGGGAATTACCAGCTTCAAATCTACTTGTACCACATCATTTCTTGGCGGCAGCTCCTCTATGTTGCAGAAGACTACAACGGCAAGATAGTGGGATATGTCTCAGCCGAAATGGAAGAAGAAGCAACATCCGAGTGTCACGGTCATATCACTTCTTTAGCTTTTCTCAGAAGTCATCGAAAACTTCGTCTTCCTACTAAGCTGATGATGGCTGCTCATAGCGCGATGGAACATGTGTTTGGCACGGAGTATGTTTCGTTGCATGTCCTGGAGAGCAATCAGCCTGCGTTTAATCTGTACACGGAGTTTATGATTCGGAGGGCAAGTATTATGCGGATGGGGAGGATGCTTATGTTATGAGGAAGATTTTCAAGGAGTAGATAGAAATATTTATCTGCATGGACTTGAGGTGTAATCAAGAATTTTTCTTGTCAATGCATCTCAAATGATTCTGCCATCGGTTCCCAACTAGGTGAATTTCAAGTCCAGTGGAAACACCCTAATAAATTAATAATAAGAAAAGCTCTTGTTAGGGTCCCCTTGATCTTGAATGGGAATAGAAATAAGTAATATATGTCCAATCTCGATTATCTAAACAAAGGTGTAATAGATACACAAAATAGTGGAGAGAAAACATACACAAAATAGTGGAGAGAAAACATACCGAGGGAAATTTAGAGTGGCTAGCTGCACAACCACAAAATGCTAGAAGCTGATAAAGTGCACTGCACTTTGGAATGCTGGTATGTTTTACTATTTTCTGAAATTTTTTTTGTTCTAGTAGACTCTGAGGCATCACCATAGGTCCTTGCAAGAGCAGTGTCCTCCAACAAAATGATGAAATCGATTGGAATCCCTCAAAATGATTGGTCGTTCAATAATGTTAGACACAAACTTCATAAAGGCATGGCAGTCGCTGCAAACACGTATATTCTTCAATATCCTTATGGGTAGTTTTCCTTGGGGATTTTTAATCAATCCAAATGCAAGAGCTAATTTCTCACTGTGGTAGCATATTGCTTCGAATTTCTCATCTTCGCCGACATTGTGCAGAACCAAGCTTTTATCAGGAATAAAGCCAGATTCTTGTAGCTTGCGTACCAGTTCGTTCAACTGTAGATAAATGGCTTTTGATTCAGGATGACTTCGATCTTCTGATACAAACTTATAAAACTTACCACCACTCTCAATCCAACTGTAGGCTGCAAACTTTTTAACTTTCTTGTTTTTCATTAGCGATCTAATCGCTGCAACATCCTTCCATCTTCCATCAGTGGCATACATGTTGGAGAGCATTACATATGGTTCAGCATTAAATGGGTCTAATTCAATGAGATGTTTTGCTGCTATCTCCCCATTTTTAATATCACCACACATCTTACAAACAGATAAAAGGGTAGACCAAATGAGGCTGTTTGGGGTATGTTCCATGTCTTCAATTAGAGCAACGGCTTTGTCAATACGACCTGATCGACCAAGGAGATTGATTATGCATGCATAGTGATCCAAAGTTGGTGTCATTCCATGCAATCCTCTGATGGAATTGAAGTACCTCTGGCCTTCCTCTGTTAACCCTGCATGCATACATGCAGACAGAACACCAACAAAAGTAACATAATCTGGCTTCAGATTCTGGTGCATCATTTCTTCATAGAGGTCTAGGGCTGTTATATCCATTCCATTGTGCGCATACCCTATTATCATGGAATTCCAAGAGATAACATTTTTACACGGCATTGCTGTAAAAATAGTCCAAGCATCTGTAGTCTCTCCACATTTAGAATACATATCAACGAGAGTGCTGGAGACTAGCAAATCTTTATCAACCCCCATATGAACAGCTTTTCCATGAACTGCCTGACCATGATACAAAGAGGCCAGTCTAGCACAACAGCTTACAATAATAGAGATAGTAAACTTATCAGCTTTTATATTCTCTGATAGCATCTGACCAAACAATATTAGAGCATCTTCTTCCATATTATTTTGCACATAACCAGCAATCATTGTTGTCCAGGAGACCTTGTCCTTCTCCTTAATCTCCGCAAAAAGTTTCTCTGCTTCATCCATATTTCCAATTCGCAAGAAAGCTCCTAGAATATTTGAAATCGTAACCTGATCAGGCCTTAAACCAGACACCTTCATATCCCGAAATAAACCAATACATTCATCAGGTTTTCCATGTTTCATATAACCCGAAATCATCAAATTCCAAGAAACTACATTCTTATTCACCATTCGATTAAACAACCACCGAGCCTGATCAATATGACCACACTTAGCATACATATCAACCAAAGTATTCCACACAAACACATTCCCTCCAAAACCATCAACCAAAATCCTCCCGTGAATTTCTTTCCCACGCCTCAAATCCATCACCATTGAACACACGTTCAACACACTCACAAGCGTATAATCCGTAAACTCAAACCCTTCTTTCTGCATTCTAACAAAAACCTTCAAGGCCTCGTTGCAACAACCACTCGAAGCTAACCCCGAAATAACCGTATTATAAGAAACCGAATCACGACAAGGCATTCCATCAAAAAACGCTTTTAACTCGTCAACAGAACCCAACTTACAATACCCAGAAAGCATAGCATTGTAAGTGAAGATGTCTCTATGGGACATTCTATCAAACAGGTTGCGTGCATCTGACAGATACCCAGATTTCGCATAAAACTGAAGAAGACGATTATGTACAAAAGTGGTCGTGGGTTGCTCCAAGTGAATGTCCATGTGAGATTGTAATCTCTTAGCTTGTTGAATGTCATTTTGTCGAACACAGTCAAGCACGAGACGAGTGTATGTTTCCGTGGTTGCTCGGCCGTGTTTGTATAGTGAGTCGATGGCTTCGCGCAACGTGTTCCTAGCATTCATCTAATATGATTTTGTCATCATATTTTGTGATTTGACTATTACGGTAGAAATCTCATGTACCAACTAGTACCAAGAAATTTATCATTTTAAAAGAGTTATATATAAATGAGGTTTATATATTCATAATAAAAAAAATTATATATTAACTTTTAATATATTAAAACTGTCATACACTTCATTTTTAAGTGATGTACCAATATTTTAACACTTTTTGGGGTAAAAATAACCAATATAATCTGAGAACATTAACTAATTAGATGAAAGTTTTGTCATTAACATTAAATTAAATAATATATTTAATAAAGATGAGTTAATGATAATACATGATCCGAAAGTCATTGAACAACTGCACAAACAAGTGTTAAAAAATATTATTTACCGAGACTTTTTATCATAGCGAGAGGGCTTCTACCTAATGCAATTCTGTCTCGCGAGGAGATCATGAAGGGTTTGATGAGCTTAAAATAAATGTTTTTTTATTTAAAATGAAGAAGTGAAGTAAAACTTAAAAATAAGTAAAAATTTGTGATGATTAAAATATTTGAGATAGAAATAGAAGCATGAAACAAAAACAAAAACTAACTTTCTCAATTTTTTATAAATTTTTCTTAATTTATTATACATGAATAAATGTTTCTAACATATAAATGAGGAAGTCCGGGCCAAACAGCCGATGATGTCTTTGACTTGGTAGGTAGAGCTGGCGGGGCAAGACAAGTCAATAAAACAACGCCATCTACCTCGACCTCGAGCTTGTAAAAACAAAACAGAACTCTCTTCCAAAAACCATGGTGTGCATCCGAAGAGCCACCATCAATGACCTCTTAGCCATGCAAGCATGCAATCTATTCTGTTTGCCGGAGAATTACCAGCTCCAAATCTACTTGTACCACATCATTTCCTGGCCGCAGCTCCTCTATGTCGCAGAAGACTACAACGGCAAGATTGTGGGATACGTCTTAGCCAAAATGGAAGAAGAGGCAACACCCGAGTGTCACGGCCATATCACTTCTTTAGCTGTTCTCAGAAGTCACCGAAAACTTGGCCTTGCTACGAAGCTAATGATGGCTGCTCATAGCGCGATGGAACATGTGTTTGGCGCGGAGCATGTGTCGTTGCATGTCCGGGAGAGTAATCGGGCTGCGTTTAATCTGTACACGGAGACGTTGGGGTACAAGGTTCATGATTTGGAGGGAAAGTATTATGCGGATGGGGAGGATGCTTATGTTATGAGGAAGATTTTCAAGGGGTAGATATAGATATTTTCTGCATGTTCATCGATAAGTGGCCTGTTAATTAGGAAAAAACAGGAAAGAAATATTTTAAATTGTCCAGGTCTTTGAAATTCTCTAATTGATTCTGTTTGGAAAGCTGGATTTCATTTGAAATCCTCAATCAGATATGATATCTGACATCTCTTTAAATTTTATATCTGGGGAAAATAATAAAAAATTTGGACTATAACTACGTTATTCATTTCAAGATGTACACGACTATAATCCTATAATCTTAGTAACTCAATTATTGTCAAAGAATTATAATATTAGGTGAATAAATCATAAAACTAAATAAAAAAATAATTATAGTATTTAGATATATAAAATAATACAATATCTTGAAATTATAATGATTTCGAATATAGCGCTCAATTTTATTTTGGCTTAAATATGTTTTTACCATCGAAATTTAACCGATATACACTGACCATCAAAATATCAAAAAAATAGGGTCAGAATACCTAACCCGAACCCGACCCGCACTACCCGCGGGTAACCCGAACCCGACCCGAAAATTAATATTTATTAATAATTTTTTTTAAAATAATAAATAAATATTATTTTAATCCAAATAAATTAATTTTTATTAAATTAAATAATTTTATATTAAATTTAACTAATAAATTTTATAAAAATAATATAAATAATATAAATAAATATAATATTTATATTATATATTAATTTTCGGGTAATTTCGGGTAACCCGAAAATAACTCGTTTTTTCTGGGTTGATTTTGGGTCAACCCGAACCCGAAAAACTTCAACCCGAATTAGTATTTTGCGGGTCGAATTCGTGTCAGCAAAACAAATTAAAATACTGAAATACAATCAAATGAAACATAAAGATGATGTGACGGAAACTAACTTATTCGTTTCATATATGAACAGGTTGGGTTGGTTGAGGGTTATAATATGTTAAATCCTGACCCAACCCAATTTATTCGGGTTTTTTGAAAATGAACCTATTCAACTATCGGTTTTGAACGGTTCTGTTTGATCGGTTCAAAAGAGGGTTGATTTGGATCGGGTTTCGCGGGTTGGGTCGGTTATGTTCACCCCTAGTTGTCGGGTCGGGTCCAATATTGCCACCCCTAGCTTGTAGCCATGGCAAATATTTCTCTTGTACTTTCGTGTTTTTATGTACTGCACCCTAAACCCGAATCCGAATTGTTTCGATTTCGTGTCTGGAACACGTACACGAACCGTATTATTTCGTGTCAACACGAACCGTACACGTTAGGTACATGAAAAATTTCGTGCACCTTCCGTGTACCACGAACGGTCCAGATGAATTGTACACGAAATAAACACTTGTACACGAAAGTTCATGAATTTCACAATAAATCTATTTTTTTTTACAATTTTTCTGTGCCAAACAATAAATTAGACATATAATAAATTCATAAAATACCATAAATGAAATAACAGAATTGAAATTAATTAAAAAATATATAAAAATAAGTATAATATATAGTGTACTTTCATGTCGTTCGTGTACTTGTATTAAAAACTGAACCCGACACTAAATATAACTGTATTTTTCGTATTCGTGTACTTTTGGTGTTCGTGTACCGAATATTGAAAATCAAACCCAACTTTTCGCGTCTGGTTGCTTGGCTGCATTCTGCAGGTGCTGTACGTCCCTTCTCGTTCTTCGTGCCAATCGCTATTTACTTTGTTTATTTTGGAGAAATATTTATTATTTTTTAAATTAAAGTTTTGATTTTACAAATAATTTATAGTTACTCTCTCCGTCCCAATGAATAATATACATTGAGATTGGACACGGAGACCAAGAAAAAGTGTAAGAAATGAGTAAAGCTAGATCATAGATGGAAAGTGGGTGAAGTGGTGGGACCCACTTATTTTTAATAGATGTGAGATAGTGGAGGAAAGTAGTGGGTGTAATAGTATTTTTATTATTATCGAATGAAGATAGTGGAAGAAAGCAGTGGGTGGGTGTAACAGTGTTTTATTTTATAAAAAGTTGCTATTTTGAGAATGTATAAAAATGATGGGATATCCAAAAAAAAAAACTGCATGGAATTGACCGAGACGGAGGGAGCACAAAAGAATTGGGCCTCAATTTTAATAAAAAGTTATTTCAACGTGAAGTTAAATCTAGGGTCCAAATATCTATTTTAAAATTAAAAATACATTTTTAAAATTTCTGAAAATTCTGAATGTGTAAAATTTACAAAAATAATAGTTTTAAATCATTTCTCTATTTTTATAAATAATGGCTCATAATTATTTTCAAATTACAGTAATTAAAATAATCATATTTAACTTTTTATATACTTTAAAATTTTTAAGAATATATAAAACTACCAAAATTTCAATAATTTGGTAATTTAAATCTAATATGATCTTGTGGCACAAAAAAATACAAATTTTAATGGTGACAAATTTAAAATTTTAAAATAATAAAATAACCCGCTCATACAGAAAATAAACAACTAAAAATGCACAATTAACATGTTCAGGAGTTAATCAAATAATTGCACTGAATTCAAATGATGTTATAAATGATATAACCGTTTATAATATTATATCATTAATAAAATTTCTCAAATATATGAAAATTCATTTTCTATGCAAATAAATAAAATAATCATTTGCAAAATTATTTAACATATTTAAATAATTACAAAACATAAAAAATTATCACCACTAAAAAATTAGAAATATGATTCAACATTTTTCTTTTTGCAAGTTTTACATATTTGAACTTTTAAGAAATTTTAAAATTTTAATTTTAAAATATTTTTGATGCTTTAAATTCAAATTCCACTTGAAATAATTAATTGGGTTTCGCTCAGAGGTAGTTTGGTTATGCAGTTTAAAATTTTCAAGCTTTCCTTAAAAAAGCTTCGGTACATACTCCCTCTGTTCTAAAATAAATGTCGTTTTGATTTTTTACACGTAATTTGAAGTGTAAAAAAATATCTTTCCACATGTTATTTTTCAATTTTTTTAAAATTAAAATATAAATGTTAAATTGTATTCAGGAAAAAAAATTTAAAAAATAAAATATAAAAATATGTTTTTTATACGCATCAAATTACGTGTGAAATGATGTGGCACAGGGATAGTATCATGTAAGGCTTTGCCCAGTAGTAAAAAAAGGCAAGCTTGTTGGGAATGCCGTCAAGCTGTTTGATAGTATTATTATTAATAAAAAATATAGCTTTTAACATAAAATTGGGCCGCACTTCCTTTGTAATTATAAGTAGTTTCAAAAATCAAAATTTTTATTACAAAACCAGAAAACACAGTTTATCTCTAGAACAAACAAAGCAGCTAGCGAATTGGGGTAAAAGAAGGGAAATTAGAATTTGTGAGGACTTGCCAGAAAATCATAGAAATCAATCGAGTTAGATAATTTGTTTATGGCTATTTACATTTTGTGTACTCCCTCCGTCCCACCCATTTCTTTATACTTTCTTTTTTGGGGTGTACCATCCAATTCTTTACATTTCAAAACTTACCAAAAATAGTCAATGGGTCCCAACACTTCTCCACTTTTCTTTCCTTTTCACACTACTTTTACTCCACCATCTTCTTTTTATACATTAAAAATCAATGGGTCCCACCACTTTACCCACTTTTCTTCATCTTTTCCACTACTTTATACATATTTCTTAACCTCCGTGCCCAACCCATTCGATAAGAAATGGGTGGGACGGAGGGAGTATATAACTATATATGCAGGGGTGTATGTGTTTATACATACATTTTCTGAGCCTACATAGGCATAGCTACGCAGTACACAGCCTACACTCCTTACCTATTCACTCTCTTTCATAGCAATTATAACGCACTCTCGGTCGGTTTTTTTCACATTTTTTGATTATGGTTCGGTTGAACCGTGGTTGAAGGGTACAAACCACAAAGTGTCGGCCTTTTATTTTATTTTAGCGAGGATATAAAATAAACCCAGGCCTTGTAATTTGGACAAGCCCTGTTACTAAACCCCAAGACTTCATCACTCTGTAAACGATAAACCCTTGTTAAACCCCGTCGCGATTCGCCGGACGATCTATACACACTCCTCCATCTCATCACAATCTATAATCACACCATGGGCGTCAACGAGATTCAACGCGAGTACGTTTTCTTTTATTCTCATCATTCTTTTGTTTCTTCATTGTTTTTACATGTTAAATTATTACTGTATTGTTTAAACTAGGGTTTATTTGTGATTTTATGCTTATAGTTTGTTGATAGCACGAGCGATTTTATGTTTGATACGCGTTGGTGAGATGTCCGGATGATTATCTATGCGTATTTACGAGAGAGAGAGAGAGAGAGGGAGGGAGGGAGGGAGAGGGGGAGAGAGAGAGAGGGGGAGAGAGAGAGGGGGGGGGGAGGGAGAGGATTATTAGCCAGGGAAGTCTCCCTAATGTTGCCTTGCTGGATGTGTGTGAGAGACATTGTTCTAAAAATTGGTGATTAATTAATGACCGATTAATTGACCGCTTATTGAATACCTATTAAATACCCGATTATTTAATTAAGCATCCTATTGATTCTGATTAAGTCCAATTCGCGCTTTTTACAAAGCGAGGAAAGGAGGGAGGGAGAGGATGATTATTAGCTAGGGAAGCCTCCTTAATGTTTCCTTGCTGTATTATAAAAAATGAACTCATGTGCCTATGAACTGTTTTTATCTGAGACCTTATTGTGCTAATAATTCGTTGTTTTTTATTACGTGATATTTGAGGTCTATAAGAGTTATCTGTATGAAGTAATTTGACTTGTTTATAGTTGCAGATAGATTGATATCTCGGGGGATTGTCGGGTCCATTTTAACTAATTAACCTTGTAACTAATACCAGAATAGAACTAATATCAGTTAAATCCAAGCAATAAGAAGGTATGGAAGCCTCCTTAGTGCTGCCTTGCTGGATTATATATTTTTTTAGTTGGGGACTCTTTACTATTGTCTTTCCTTTTTATATTGCCATTTATTGGAGTTGCAGTTTGATCATATAGACATTACCATTGTTGTTCTGCCTTGATATTGTATAGAACCATCTGCTGACAATAACGTGATCCAGTAAATTTAATTTGCTTGACAATGCTCGACCAATTGTTAGACCGGAGGAGTTCTTTGCGTTTTGTATATCTTTCGCTTTATGCTATAAAACATCATTTACTTGCATCTTCAGAAACAATTTTCTTTTTCGCAGTGCTGAAATCGACAAGCAATTTCTTGCTGCTCCGGTAAAATCAACTGTTGATAAGTTCCAGCTTCTTCCGGAATTTTTGAAGGTAATTTTAAAAAAAAACTTACGCTTTGATGGATTTTTAGGGGATATGTTCCAATGTTTAGTCTGATTTCGTCTTGTTTTGTTTATTATTTGTTATGTGTCAAGTTGTTTAGCTCGGATCATCTCATCATTCCATGTTTCTGAATTAGTAAGTTATATCATTGTTTGTTATTGTTCCATTTTGATTCTGAAGGAGAATGATAAAGGGCTGCAGCTCGTACACTTCAAGATACAAGAAGCATGAAGCTCTGTTGCTTGTCTTCTTGTAGACTTAATCATATAATTGAAAACTATTTGGAGGACAGTGAAAAACATTTAATGAATAAAACTATAAAGTGCCTTGTAGCTTCGGGGTTTAATGACATTGTTATTATGTTTTTAAAATTTTCTTTCCAGTTTCACCCACACATCTGCCAGAACTTGGAAGTGAGAATGTGTCAGTGTGGTTGTTGGATGATGAGATTATTAGGTTTTGAGATCTAATATGCTCCATTTAGAGTGTCACTTGGCAACAGCATGATGTGTGTTATGTTTTAAGTTGTAGATAGCCAAGTTGCAGATAGCCAAATATGATGTCCACTAATGATAGTTCTGTCTTCTTCTTTTGGAGCTGTAGGTGAGAGGCTTAGTGAAGCAACATCTTGACTCTTTCAATTACTTCGTCAGGACAGGAATGAAAAATATTGTGCGAGCCAATAAAGAGATAAGATCCACTGTTGATAAAAATGTTTATCTCAGGTAACACTTAATTTTCTGCTCCACCAAGCTTAAATTATTTTACAATGTGTTTGTACTGAATTTGCTATGAGATTCAGAGTAAAAGTTTGCCTGTTCCGTCTGCCTTATGCATGCTTACAGATATAAAAGTGTTCGTATTGGTGAACCTTCAGTGGTAGTCAATAGTGTCATGGATCAGCTCAATCCTCACAGATGTCGTTTATCTGACATCACGTAAGTGTCCTTCCCTATTTTTATTTTGTGAGGACTTTTTGGGATAAGAAATGTGCTATATTTGGCAATTCATTGTAGTCAACAAGTATTAGTATTGAATTACAGTTTTTTCATAAGAACTGAATTGTTCCCAAAAACATAATGTTCCCTTCTGGTGTCCATTTTCAAAATTTTGTATCATAAAATTTTGCTGGCATCTTCACATGTTATTTACTGATTCAATCAGACGTTAGTGTCCCAAACTACTCTTGCATATCTTGTCACAGTCATTCTCATACGAACCCCAAGCAATATTTTTTTACTTTGCGAACTCTAGCGTTTCATGGCTTCATGGTGAAATCCACTATCAAACAAAGCGGATCCTAAAAGTGTCTATGTATATGACTGTATGAGTAAAGTAAGGTTGTTATTTTGTCTCTCCGACAGATCAATAGCCATTTTAAGTTTCATCGATCTGTGTTCTTAACTTTTAATAAACTCACTTTTCCCTGCCCAATATATGTTCTAGGTATGCTGCTCCAATATATGTTGACATTGAATATGTTACAGAAGCTAATGGTAAAAAAAGCATAGCGATGAAGGTATTTTTCTTTTTACCATTTCAATGTTATACTTTCAGTCATATATATACTCTAGCAAAAGTTCTTACCATTTGTGTTCTCAGAATGACGTAATCATTGGGAAAATGCCTATAATGTTAAGAAGCTGCTGCTGTCTCTTATATGGGAAAGATGAAGAAGAACTGGCGAGATTGGGTTAGTCAACTGAAATTTTTTGATGTAAACATAAATATTATATGATTTAAATATATATATAGTTTACAGAGGGTGCACTTTTGGTAATTATAAGAATTTCAAGAATGATTTGTGCCTTGTAACTTTGTATACCCAACCATAACATAGGCAATTAGGCTTCCAATAGGATTCACGGATCGAGGTCTAGGTACTATGTGTAAGCAGACAAGATAATAAAGTATTTTCTTTACGCATTAGGTAAGCATATAAAAGTTATAATGGCGATCAATCTTTCAGCAATATTTATACAGACACACACACACACACACACACACACTACACACACACACACGTCCCTTTGATGCTCAATTGAGTATCTGGGACAGTTCATTGTAACATATGTATATATTATCTGTAGTCTTCTGTTATTTCATTTACTGTTTGATGCTAATCTTTCTTTTTTCTTTATTAGGTGAGTGCCCACTTGATCCCGGAGGATATTTTATCGTCAAAGGAACAGAAAAGGTAATTTCTTTTCAAGTGATTCTAGAATTTGAATAAAACATTACTTGAGTCATAAAATTTATAGATAGAAGGCTGTTAGTAACTATAAATTATAAATTACTTCCTTTGCATGACTGCTGTGTTTTCTTAGTTGTTTCCAGTTTTCACTGAGGTTTTAGAATTAGATATCCTACCATCTATTGATTTTGTTGTTTAGGAGTTCCTTTTTTATTCTAACATAATTGTGTAAGTACAGAGTTTCATGGTTTAGTGATTGTCTTTTAAATTCTCAATCGATATGTGGGTGTGTGTGTGTGTGTGTGTATAAAGCGTTGGTCAAATAAGTTGAAAGTGCGCCTAAGCTCTCGTGGACTCTTGTATTCATTACATCAATGCTTGTTTCAATTATTTCCCCATATAATTAATGCTCTAGTTTGCTTTTTTAAATAATGCATCTGACAATATTCATCTTGATTTTATCAACATTTTGCTAGGTGATTTTGATTCAAGAACAACTTTCCAAGAACAGAATTATTATTGACACCGATAAGAAAGGATGGTAAGCAGATTCAGATAATTGTTTCTTGTTATTGTAAACATGTTTCGTTACTATATATTATTTTTTTAATTTTTTTTAATAAGACCAACCTTAGAGAAAGAATCTTGGGATTGGGTACCGGAAATTGAGAGGATAAACATTAGAGTGATCAACTGGGGTGCATATATGTTAAAAATATAGGTGCTCCAATTTTAGAATAGAGGGTAAGTGTTGATTACAGGCATTAGTAAAAAGTGTATATTAATTATAAAAATTATCTTCTATCAAATTATCAATATTTTTCAGGCTTGATACTCTGGTTTTCTTGTGGAATGGGAAAAAAATATCTTAAAAATGAATAGATATTACTAGTTAATTGGTAGATATTTTCTAGGGTTTCATTTGTTGTCAGTACTTGGTAGTTTTTGGAACGGAAACATTATACATATGCTGTTAATAGAACTTATTAAATCATTCTGCAGCCTCTGCACTCTGTGTATCCCATCATAGCAAGCCAACAGTAAACAAAATGTTGATATTGTGTATAATTTGTGTGGGCCAGAATTAGATTGAAGAAATTAGCTTTAGAATATATGATGCCAGAACTAGATGCAACAAACTAGTTATAGAATAGATGACGATAAGTGCTCACTCAAACTTTGTGAAAAAATAGAAACCAAATTAAGTGATAGCCAAACACTGTTTTCCTTTATCTTTTGGATTGTACTCCTTATGATCAGGATAGTTACTTACATGACCTGTTAGAATGTATAGTTTTACTTGAACTGAAAAGAGGAAGAATTTTGATACAGGAACTCAAATGCTGCTGATGTTTTTAACTTCACTACTTATGTGAATTGTACATGAATATATAACTTGCTGCATACTTTTTGGAGTTGTTAGAATGAACCGCAACAGAACCAACTATACATACTGAGTTTATCGAGCAGGGTTCCTGGAGGGTAAAATGTATAAGACCTTACCCCCATACACAGAAGAGTAGAAAGTCTGTTTCCACAAAGACCCCCCCGCTTGAAGAATATAGAATACAATAATAAGAGTATTTTATAGGAAAACGAGAGACGAACATAAGAAGGACACGGTATAAAAGACAAGTGACAGCAAACAAAAATTCTACAACATCTGGACATAAAATAAAACAAGAAAAGAATAATAAAATAAACATCTATTCAAATAATATTAGAAAGTATTTTTTCCAATCAATTGATAATATGGCTTTTGTATGCAGCAATTATTGTTTTATTCGGTGGCTGCTGATCTCTGCTATAGCTTTCTATGAATTCCATTCTTTAAGATGGCATCATTTTGTACTTCTTGCAGATTAGACCATATATTGAGAATATGATGATTTATTTAAATGCACCAATCTTGTAAATTCATTTTTATCACCACACTATCAGTAAATTAAATTATGTTTCTCCTTTTAATACCTCTTTAGTGTCCAAGCCTCTGTTATGAGCAGTACTGAAGCACGAAAAAGTAAAACAGTTATAGTAATGGAGAAAGAGAAGATTTATTTGAGTCTGAACCAATTTGAAAAGAAGGTAAGCCTCTTGCTAGTTACAAATCAGTTTTCTTCAATACCTTGTGTGTGACAGTTGATATTTCCAGATTTATTCTGTTGTTAATTTAAAGAGTTATAAAATTTCTTTGCGATTTTGTAGGTGCCAATTATGGCAGTTATGAAGGCTATGGGTATGGAGAGTGACCAAGAGGTTGTGCAAATGCTTGGAAGGGATCCTCGATATGGCGCATTACTTTTGCCTTCGATTGAGGTAAATTTATTTTGGTTTTGATTTTCATATTCCCTTGAAATAAGTAAGGCAATTAAATGAGCGAACACTTATAAAATTGTTAGTTTCTTCTAAAAAACTCCAATAGAATTGTTTTACGTGGAGTTCTAATATATGTAGTGAATCTGTAAAATGTCTCTCAAACAGTAGTACTGTCGGCTATTGCCCTATCTCATTCATTATTTGCAATTTTATTAGGTTTGTTGCAACTGACAGTATTTTATTTTCATTAGGAAATGGATTTTTTTTATTACATTTCTGTTTATTTTTTTGTAGAATAATTTCGTGTGGTTCTAATTTCAGGAATGTGCACTACAGCACGTTTACACACAACAGGAGGCCCTGGAATTCCTTGAAGGAAAGGTTGGCTTACTTGGTGTAAATCGATTAAAATTTGATAGTTTTGTTTTAGTTAAACCTCATTCTTTTCCTTCTTAGTGAAAAGATCCTTGTTATCAACTTGGATCAGAGAACTTCTTAAATGCAACAGGTGATGCATTTTTTTTTTAAATTAAAACAAATAGGTTACTTTGCTGCTAGCATAAATTGGCTGCTTGTTAGAATGTCATATTATTGTAGTTTTTTTATTTAACTCTTCTTAATGATGTAATAATTTGTTTTGTATTTGCAATTTTCAGTTAGCAAAGTCACGTTTTTATAGTGCTTCGGTTGAAAAGGTCTCCTCTTCTGTACTTGCCTTTTATTTTTTGGAATTTACTTTCTTTCTCGTAATATATCAGTTAACACTTTCATTGTGGTGAGCAGGAAGGTCGAGCTTTCGTTATCCTTCGTGATGTATTTGTTGCTAACATTCCAGTAAGTGACAGTTTTTATACATGAATAAAGACATTTTATGTTGCATTCTCCTCTGTAATCTTCTTCTTTATGCAATGTGTGCATGAAATTTATATGCAGGTCCGAGAAAACAATTTTCGATTGAAGTGTATGTATGTGGCTGTAATGATGCGACGCATGATGGAAGCAATTATTAACAAAGACGCAATGGATGACAAGGTAATTTCAAGAATCTTGTTAGTATATCTTTTTTACCTTCAGTTGACGGATTACTTAAGGAATTGGTCTACTATAAATAATGCTCTCAAGCAAAATTACTGATTATTGATCTTTAGTTATCTTCAGTATGTAAGGATCTCTTTTTAGAGAGCATTAAGAAGTTCCCTTTGTTTACCTATTGCCATACCCAGAGATGTTTGAGAGTGAGAATTAAAAGTCTACTGTGTGACTACAACTCAATATTTCGGTTCCTCTGTTTCATTCTAATGATTCACATTTAACTTGAAGATCTGAACTATATACTGAAGAGCTCGTGCTAATTGATAGGATAATAAATTTTGTGTCAAATCTTGTTACTTGTACCAACTTTATTTTAATATTAAATGTTTTTAATTTTTGTAAGTTAGTTACATGGTTTACACCAATTGAATAATATAAATTTCTACTTGAGTACATTAAATCACATGGTGTACTAACCATGTATCTCTGGTGATCACTTGAGCATTTGTGAGTACACCTTAATTTCAGTTAAAAAGGCCTTGTACACTTGGTACATATTAGTGAACATTGTTGTGCAACTATAAATTTGTGTATCCTTGTATGACAGGAATTAACACTGTTTCAAGTGTTGTAATATCTGTAGATTGATTATTAATTACAAATAAGGTCTCTGAATATGTTTCTTGGAACTTTAATATTAGCCAATTTTTTTATCTTGCTAACCGAGTATTGTATGTATAGCTGGAAAAAGTTATTGAACTTTGATACAATTATGATTATTCTATGGGTTTGCATTTTGCTTGCTTGATGTTAGGCTTATTATATATACTTTGTAAAACATTAATCGAGTGCCATCATAGTTTGGCATGTTTGTCGAAGGCTTTACAATGGCTATGATATGTGCTACTGACCATGGTCTCTGCCAGTTTCACATTTGTGTTGTTAAGTTTTTACATTTTTGTTCATCATGATTCCCTCGTGTTATAGGATTATGTGGGGAACAAAAGATTGGAGCTTTCAGGGCAATTATTATCTCTACTCTTTGAGGTAAATATTTTATATTGCTTACTTTCTATTATAAAAAAAATGCAAGGGAAGAAGTATAGTTTCTGTATTATATAATGGAACATGTATGACAGGATTTGTTCAAGACTTTGAATGAAGACGCTGTGAAGGAAGTGGATGCTGTCCTCAACAAGCCAAGTAGATCTCGTTTTGATTTTTCTACTGTAAGTTAGCAAGAGATACATATTTGGAATCTTCCATTATATTATTGTCTGCCATATTTATCATCTGACTTGATTTTGGGCTTCTACAGTATATTACTAAAGGTAGAATCACAGTTGGTCTAGAGAGAGCCCTTTCTACAGGTAACTGGGATGTAAAAAGGTTTAGGATGCACCGGAAAGGCATGACACAGGTGTCTTACTTCTTCCTTCTTCCTTTATTATTCATTAAATTATATCTTAGGAGCCATGTAGGTTAAGCATGCATATCTTTGCAGGTTGTTGCTAGACTTTCCTTCATAGGAACATTAGGTATGATGACAAGAATCCAACCACAATTTGAGAAGTCGAGGAAAGTTAGTGGACCTAGAGCCTTGCAACCTAGCCAGGTAATGCTAATATAGTGGCTTTAGAAATTTCTGCAGCTGGGTTATTTCCTTGCACTTATGTTTGATAATGCTGTATTAATGACTTCCGCATGCAATGATACTGGTATACCGTATATGTATTAAATCTTTTCTCTTGTAGTGGGGAATGCTTTGCCCTTGTGACACTCCGGAAGGTGAAGCATGTGGTTTAGTAAAGAACTTAGCTCTGATGACTCATGTTACAACTGATCAAGAGGAAGGCCCTTTAATTTCTCTGGTAATTGTTCTGTCTTTTAATTATAATCCAGGGTTGTACTAGAAGCTGGCGAGTTGCTAACTGTTATGATGTGGGTCGCATTTAACTGAAGTTGATTGTACCAAGTATATTGCAATTATAAGTCTTATGACTCATTTTCTAATCTTATGATACATGCAGAAAGTTTAAGGGAACGACATTTGTCTAAGTGTTGTGGTGGATTTGCACTAATTTTCTTTCTAAAATAAACATAAGCTTACTTATAGTTGAGTCCAAGGACAAATTCTATTTGTAGGACCTCGTTCACAAAAATAAATACTCCAAATCCTGTAATTTATGAAGTAAAATAATGACACTGATGTTATGTTTGTTTACCAGAGTTAGAACTATCATAGACCATAGTTCGTTACTATTGTTAGTCGAACTATCCATCCTCCAAGAATGTTAACTTTTTTAATTGTTTAATAGGATACCTGTAGTAATTCTATAATTATCAGAACTATATTGGCATTTAGGTATTGCTTGTTTCTCTCGAACTAGATTTTTATCACCCCTTCTTTTAAGTTGATTGTTTGTCAACATTTGAGTGTCTATATTACATCGGATTGTTTGTTTTTAATCTGTATAAATATTGCACTGGATCACTGCCCAGTTGTATCATTCCATGTTCTAAAGTTTTCGTTCTGTCCATTACATTTTCTGAAAGTTACTTCTATTTTTTGTCTAGTTAAGTACATAAAAGGAATGATTTTTTTCTATATGCTGATTGAGTTGTCGTTTATTGCTTTAGTTACCAATAATTTTTTAAAGTGGTTGTTATGTTCTTTATCCTTTTTTTATTGATTTCTGCCAATAACTGCCGCAAAACATTGATAATATTTAATTGCTCTGAGTTTTATATTAATAATTGTCTATAAAACATTGATCCTTTAAGCTCATGTGCTTTACATTAATGTTCATACTTTATATGCTTGAATTGTGTTAGTGCTACTGTTTGGGTGTTGAAGATCTGGAATTACTGTCCGCAGAAGAACTTCATGCACCAAACTCATACCTGATTATATTAAATGGGCTTATTCTTGGCAAGCATCGGCGACCAAAGGTATTTTGGTTTTCTTATAACTGATCCAAAACTCTTCTGTATTTTATAGCGGATCTTTATATTAGTATCATTCTTTTTGCATTAGTAATAAAGAGAATGTATATAAAAATGCATCATTATGTCTTTCTTTTATTGTCCAGCAATTTGCACAAGCAATGAGAAAGTTGCGAAGAGCTGGTAAAATTGGGGAGTTCATTAGCATTTTTGTGAATGAGAAGCAGGTAACTATCATTGTCTCAGAATGTAGTACAATTTTTGAATACATAGTATGATCCAGGTAATTCCTTTAAACACTTTCACATTTTAGCATGCATCCTAAAATGGTATTCTAGCGTCAAACCCACCTTGCCATAATATTGTCAATTATTTTGGTTGGTCCGAAGGTCGATTGTTGCCCCAAAGAAAGATAGGTCCAACCTAGAAATGGGACTGAAGTGAGGATGAGTGATAAACACATACTAGCTCACTACTCGTCCGATGCACAGATCTTCTTCAGTACTCGCTCCGTCCCTCTCATTTCTTTACAATATTCTTTCACTGCTTGGCATGCATTTTAAGTTGTATGTAAAGTATAGTTTCAATTTTTTTTTTTAATTTTTTTAATCTTTTTAAAAAATCTGAACATCAAACTTTTATTCAGAAGAAAAAGTTCAAAATAATTTAAAACTTTACTTTATAGGAGCATTGAAATGCGTGCAGAGACCTTTGTCCCCAACAGGGGGATAGAGCGAGTAATTATTAGAATATTTAATAATAATTTAATAATTATATAATCATAGAATGATTTTACAGTTAATTTATATAATCATAGAATAATTGTATAATTCTAATTTACTTTAATACAGTGTTGCATGGTTTACTAGTCGTTTGGGTATGTGGTACGAGATCGGGTACATAAAACGTTAGTTTTTATGAATCAGGTACGATGACCAGTGAATCTGATTCGCGGGTCGATATGAGGATCCCTTTTAAGTGATTTTCAATAAACAATATTTAGTCTAGATATTGTTTTTATGATTAAAATATTTTTTTGAGGTAATTGCATATCGCACCCCCTAAGTATCGTTCAAAAACGATAGAGTACCGATACTTTAAGAAACTCAACTCGCACCCCTTATCTTTACTTCTCAAAACCGATATGCACCCCCTGCCGTTAACTTCCGTTAATTCAGTGTACTCCGTTAAGTCTGTATATATATAATTGCAATTCGGACCCCCTAACTTACGTTCAAAAACGATATTGTATCCATATTTTTGAAAACTCGAATCGCACCACCTATTTTTACATCTCAGGAACGATACACAACCCCTCCGTTAAATTCCGCTACCTTCCGTTAAAATTCTCCCCGTCTCAATTTACATGGCCCTTTTGTTTTTTTGGGAGTTAAATTGACTAATTTTTTACCAACTATTTGAATATATGTATTTAAAATAGAAATTTACATATTAAAATAGACTAGATACCTCTATTAAAACAGGCTAGAAAGTATATTTTTAATGTGTAACTTTCTATTTCCTAAAATAATAAATAAATATTTTTTAATAGTTGGTCAAAAATTAGTCAATTTGACAAGGGACATGTAAATTGAGACGGAGGAGTATTTTAACGGAAGGTAACGGAATTCAACGGAGGAGGTGCGTATCGTTGTAAAGATAGGTGGTGAGATTTGGGTTTCCAAAAGTACAGGTATAATATCGTTTTTGAACGTAAGTTAGGTATAATGTGCTTTTTTTATAAGCCTCTTGTCGTTTAATCAAAAAGTAAATCTAGCCTATTTTAATAGAGGTAAATAGTAGGGGGGTCCGAATTGCAATTATCTCTATTATTTGTGAAATTCGGACCCTCTATTATTTGCGAAAACAAATAGACTAGATTTACTTTTTGATGATATTTTTTTTTAAATTTTTGTTTAATTAAGTTATCCCCAAGTCAAAATGATTTTACATATTGAATTATTTTAAATTTTTAGTGACATGTGTATTAGGTATTTAATATACACTATTTTAAATATAAAAAATAAATATCATGTGATATTTATTATAAATATTACATAAATTTATCTATTGATTAAAATATATAAATTTTAATTATTTTGTTTGGAAAAATTGATCAAAAAAATATCATCAAAAATTAAATCTAGTCTATTTTAATATGTAACTTTCTATTTTCTAAAATAATAAATACATATTTTCAAATAGTTAGTAAAAAATTAGTCAATTTAACTCCTCAAAAAGCAAAAGGGACATGTGAATTGAGACGGGGAGAATTTTAACGAAGGTAGCGGAATTTAACGGAGGGGGTGCGTATCGTTCCTGAGATGTAAAAATAGGTGGTGCGATTCGAGTTTTCAAAAATATGGATACCATATCGTTTTTGAACGTAAGTTAGGGGGTCCGAATTGCAATTATATATATACCGACTTAACGGAGTGCACTGAGTTAACGGAAGTTAACGGCAGGGGGTGCATCTCGGTTTTGAGAAGTAAAGATAAGGGGTGCGAGTTGAGTTTCTTAAAGTATCGGTACTCTATCGTTTTTGAACGATACTTAGGGGGTGCGATATGCAATTACCTCTATTTTTTTTAATCTAAAAATATAGAAGTTAATGAGAAAATGAAATTTAAGGTTATTGAGGACTTTCAATACATATTTATAAGGGGATTTATATTGTTTTTTAACCGAGGCATGTCTTGTGTATCTTCTTATCATCTTCCCAACACCTTCCTTTTCTTATTTCTTTTACTAAAGTACGTTTTCAAAAATAATTTTAATCAAGATAGTGTCAAGTTATTTTCCTTTCTTATTTCACCTAAGTTAAAGGTGGATAAGTCCGCGAACTGGAGCGTGATCCCTAGTGATCCGGGTCGAAGAGAAATTGTATTCTGGAACGAGGGAACTGGTTCCCGGTTACATAGGCTGACCCATGAACCATGCAATACTGCTTTAATATATTAGAAAAAAGAATTAGTACTGCACAACTGTAACTTAATCATATATCTGCGCACTAGGAATTTTTTGTTTTATGTTATGCACAATTAAAACAAAATAATGGAATATCATACTATGCCCTGTTTTTTATTGGTAATTAAGACCCAGGTGGTAAGGATAAATTTTTTATTTTTCGTCCAGTTGATTTATCTTTTCACTATCTTGATATTTTTAAATGCTAAAAGTTGTTAAAAGTTAAATTAATGATAATAACAAATAAAAATTTGGCAGCATTGCCTCTACATTGCTTCAGATGGTGGCCGGGTATGTCGACCTCTTGTAATTGCTGACAAGGGTGTATCAAGAATTAAGGAACATCACATGAAAGAGTTAAAGGTAAGTTGCTGTTTATGTCTATCTTTCCATTATATCCTTGTGTGTTATGTGATAGACATTTATTACTTTGTAGGACGGAATGCGCAATTTTGACAGTTTTCTACGGGAGGGGTTGATAGAGTATCTTGATGTTAATGAGGAGAACAATGCATTGGTATGTTTAACTGTAGTGTATATCATATTTTTGTTTTGGGCACTGCCTAAAGTCATTTTTATTCTATATTCAATGCATATAGATTGCTCTCTATGAAGGAGAGGCTACAATAGATACAACGCACATTGAAATTGAACCTTTTACTATACTGGGTGTTTGCGCTGGATTAATTCCATTTCCTCATCACAATCAGTCACCCCGAAACACATATCAGGTTCCAGTTCGTTCTTTATATTTTGGACATCCGCATTAATTTGGATTAAAGTGTTTATTGAAGTGATCTTTTTGTTGGCATTATCCCCTCAGTGTGCAATGGGAAAGCAAGCAATGGGAAATATTGCTTATAACCAGGCAAGTTGTTATTTAAAATCCTTACATTGACTTTACTTTTTCCTACTGAGTTGCATGGAGCCTCTCCCCACATATTCAACACATGTAGTTGACTTTTGTATTTTCATACACACATATATGTACACTTTTTTCCTTGTAATATCATTTCAATTTTGATTTTTGCTCCATTGGAAAGTCATTTTCACTTGTTTATACCCGCTGTTTGTAGTAAATGAAAACCCCTTGCACAAACACACAATTGTGCACGTGTTTTTGTAAGATCTACTGATGTGGAGATTTTATGCGAGAAAAAGCCATTGTGTATGGGGTGGTAGGAAACTAAATCAAGTAAGAATAAATAGATGCACTCAAAGAGCAAATCTAATAGTCATATTATAAGAATTAAATGGACGGACTTCAGGAAGTAATTAAGTAATATGCTATCTTTAAGATTCTTTGTTTTGTCTCTTATATTCTTAGTATCATCTATAAGAGAGTATATATAAGCATCTAAATGAACACAATCAATAATTTCATATGAGAGTCTCCCAATGAGAGGAACATAAATGAATCCCTACCATAACCGGAGTAAAAAAAACAAGTCGAAGATGCCCAATGGGGACTAATATTAATGTTAAACTTGAAGACAAGAAGTCGCCTGTGAAAGAAATATGAAGAACTCTATTTATCACGCTATCCTTGTGTCAACTGTCGGGGAAACACCTTTCTTACATGAGAGAAGTACTATTTATAAGGATGAACTCTGGTTCTCGATTACTATGATGTTGTATCTAGCTTTAAGTTCTGGCATTTATTTTGTTGGTTAGTTCTCTTTTTTGCCACTTTGGCTCAGTTAGAGTTCTCTGATATATGGATTGACCTCAGTCTGGCGAGGGAAGAAATTAAATATGTCTTCTTAGTAACATCCTTATCTTCTTATACTTGCAATTCGCAAACACTTAAATGATACCATTGTTTTCTAACAATACCAATTGATAAACAAATTTCATGAATAGACTAAGAAAATTATGTATGTGAACGGGGAAGTAGTATTAGCAATATAATGCTGAATTTATTGTATGTATAGAATTAGTCATAGCAGATCTCGCTATTGGCTAGCTGTGGTCAAATATCTGCAAAAAAGTGGATTGCGAAGGTTCAAAAAATGCTGAACAACAGCCACAATTGAAGCTCTATGTAAATAGGATTAGTTAGACACCCAGGTATAGATTGTACTTGTAGTACAATATTGAAATAGGGTCTTTCCAGTGAATGAAGTCTTTCTAACTCAATAACTTTATCTGCATATTTTAAGATTTCAATAATTTTGATTGTTAAACAAGACACCTTAGGTGATATCTTCTCTTTTCTCACTTCTTTTTGGGTAGCTGATACATTGCTTGCCTGATGATAGTTTTTTGACTTTATCTTTGCCATTTGCTTTACTTTCTCTGTAAGAAGCTTAGTTAAGGTGATCCTGTTTGCTCAACTGTAAAAGCTTTCTTTCCCTTCAATGATCTCTCTGAAATGGGCGATACTGTTAGTAAAATTTTAAACTCTTATTGATTGGCGGGGCTTAGATGCATTGACATCGAATTTCATATTTGTGCAGGCTGTGCTGTAGTTCGGTATCATATTATTAGTTTTAAAGTCTTCTTCATAGTACTGACATACTATTTTTGGTGCTGCAACTTTCTGTCTGAAATGATATTTACCTTGTGAATATCTTTTTTTGTTCTGCAGTTATGTCGCATGGACACACTAATCTACCTATTAGTGTATCCACAACGGCCATTGCTGACAACACGGACTATCGAGCTGGTTAGTGTATTGTAATTTGTGCTACTTTACCTATTTGTGTACTGTAATTTTTGTATTTTTGGTTCGTGTATTGTAGTTATTTTATTTTGGCATTTTTAGGTTGGATATGACAAGCTTGGAGCCGGTCAAAATGCAACTGTTGCGGTTATGAGTTATAGTGGCTATGACATTGAGGATGCAATAGTTATGAATAAATCCTCACTTGATCGTGGTTTTGGCCGTTGTATTGTAATGAAAAAGTATGAAACTGAATACCTTTTGTTTTGAGGTCTAATCTTTTAGTGACACTGGGCACTCTCAGTTCTTTTGTACTTGGGTTGGTATCAATAGATTCTGTTTGACATGTATGTGTTTTTATTATAGGTTGTCTGCTGTACACCAAAAATATGCGAACAACATGTCGGACAGAATAATTAGACCACAAAGAGATGGACGAAATGCAGAAAGAATGCAGGTAGTCGCCATCATCTGATATTACAACCAAAGCAATTTCTGTCTGAGTGTAACTTTATATTGATGTGTTTTTAGCTAATAAATATATTGCATTAATATTATATGGAGTTCACTTCCTCAATTCTTTTATTCATTTGATCTTCAACACACTGTTGGAATATTTTACTGTATTGGGAGTAGGGCAGATGACGAGCTTTCTTCTACAAATATTATATACCACAGTGACTATGCTGTGTACACAAAAATGTATTTAATGGAATGTTGGGTTCCTCATATGTGGTAGATCCAGGAACAAGATAATGTTCTTGCAATTTCAGCCATTATTAAAGCGTGAAGTGCATCGAGAAGCAGACTCCTCCTTGTAGTCTAGGCATTAAGCGCAAGTATTCACCTCACTTATATTACAAGAACTTGTACGTGTATGCAAACTCTGTTTGTGGGTGTCTGCACAAATATCTATCATGTGGTGTCTCTTTTTTATTTCCCACCTCTTTTTAATCAAATTACTTTCAGTCTCTTCAGCTTTTCCTTTTTGTTATATAAAAGTACACTTGAATGCAACGATGTATAGACAGCTTACAAGTTCATAAATAAATTCAAAATTTACCTTAAATAAGGTCTTTCTACTTGTGGAAATATCTGCCTTGGTAACTTACAGTGTTTGTGGAAATTGGTACTAGGCTTTTGTGATTATTGACATTCTCTACCTCTGCAAGGACTTTAATATCATTAAAGTGATATTTAATATTATATATTTATTATATTTGGCCACCGCTTTATCCTTATTTTAGATTTTGGATGATGATGGACTTGCTGCCCCTGGAGAAATCATTAGGCCGCATGATGTCTATATTTATAAGCAGTCGCCAAGTGATACGAAGAATACAGTTAATGAGCCAGTACCAGATAGGTATATATATATTTCCTGCTAAATGTGTAGGCCATGTGTTTATATGGATTATAGGTCTTACCTTAATTACCATGTGCAGTTTTTATAAAGATAGTTGGCAAACATATAAGGGTCCTGAAGGGGAAACTGCTGTGGTGGATAGAGTAGCTCTTTCAACAGATAGGAATGCCAACTTAAGTATCACATTTATGATACGGCATACTCGTAGGCCTGAGGTAACTGATTTCTCTCTCAGTTTTGTTATATTAATAATACACTCTCAACGTAACATGGTGTTGTAAGTATATTTATATATTATATCTGTCAGGTTGGTGACAAATTTAGTAGCCGACATGGCCAGAAAGGTGTTTGTGGTACCATTGTTCAACAGGAAGATTTTCCTTTCTCTGAACGTGGGATCTGCCCTGATTTGATCATGAACCCTCATGGATTTCCAAGGTAGATTTTATATGAATGAATCATCAAAAGGGGTTTCTTATGATCTTTTATTTCTGAGGTAGATTTTATATGAATGAATCATGAAAAGTGGTTTCTTATGATCTTTGGTTTCTGAATTTGTTTCGTTTATATCTATATTACTTGCACGCAGGTCACCATCAAGGTGATGACTTGACAGCTCACTTTTTAGTGGTAGTATTAGGCAATAGATACACAATAATGAATAATCGTAGCGACACATTATATTACAGGCCGGCCTTGCAATTCTTTTAAGAAAATATTGTTATTATTTTTTGGTATATTTTAATGGCTAGTTTTTCTGTTAATACTGGTGTAATCTTTCACTGATTTTCCTTATCAAAATGGTCTGTATGTATTAGTCGGATGACTGTTGGTAAGATGATAGAGCTTCTTGGGGGCAAAGCGGGAGTTTCATGTGGCAGGTTTCATTATGGCAGTGCATTTGGGGAACCTAGTGGTCATGCAGACAAAGTTGAAACAATAAGGTGCGTTTTTCAAAATGGATTAATTTGTTTCACATATTTATGTTTCTAATTGATCTTGTTTATGGCAGTGAAACCCTTGTAAAGCATGGCTTCAGCTATACTGGCAAAGATTTCATTTATTCAGGTTTTTACTTCAATTTATGAATCTTAATACATTACCTTGATGAACTTACTTAATTTGGTTCTTTAGTTTTTTAATTAAACTTTGCTAAGTTGAATTAGATTACAGGAAACCGAAGGATGCTAGTTTTTTTCTATTATTTTTGAGTTGATGTTTCTGAATTTTCGTCATCGAGTCAAATTTGGTTCTGAGTTATATTTATCAAGTACCATGCTGTTATTGCAAGAAATTGGGTTTTATAACTCTGTCTTTGTCACAAGCAAAACAGAAATATATGCTCATTGTATGGGCTAGTGCTTCCTTGCAGATGGTGCCTATAGCTTTTATTTCATGGACAATATTCCATGCATGGAGTCTCTGTTCCCAAAATAACATGACTGAGTTCGTTGCATAAAATTCATTTTGACCAGCTCTTTCTTTTGTTCAGGTATCACAGGTATGCCGCTACAAGCATATATCTTCATGGGGCCAATTTACTATCAGAAGTTGAAACACATGGTATGTCCGGAGTTCTTCTAATCTTGTAACTAACTTCTCTCAATTCTTTTGTAATTATTAGGGTACCTTTCATTGTGCACGATCTGTGTCTGTGATTGTGGGTTTTGATTTCCTCTTTGTAAGATAAAACCTGTCTTAATTAGTGCACATAGATGATTTTGCATACAGCCATTGTCGATATACGTTGTGCACAGTGCTAGTTATGAGGTAGAAGTTGCAGTGTAAAGAATTTTTAAGGTCGCTTTGCAACAGCCAGATAAAGTAACTTCAATGTAATACATGTATGATGTATATCCTTTTATGACAGAAGTCATAAACTTCCTCTTAATAAATAAGTAATCATACTCGTTTACTATACCAAAACCAATTTCAGAAAAATGTGAAATGATTTATGAACAAAGTGCATCCTCTAAAGAGTGGACTTTTTTTTCTAGTTTCAACAATGAGAGATGTATATATTAGTATCATTCAGTTTTGAAATGATTTAATTAGTATATGTATCATTCATTAAGAACCAAGGTTTTATGGAGGTAAGTATGTTCATTGTTGCTCCCTCTTGTGTGTACTATAGGTTTGACTTTATGCACACATCTAAATTGCTTTAAAAGTATATATCAATGTTAATACATCTATTTTTTTTGAAATAAATCATAGTTGCTAATATTTGATTCCGAAAAAGAAAATTCAGGAAATGTGAAATATCATAAATTTTAGAGTACCTTGAGAAAAGTGCAAAAGTCAATTGACCTTTAAATATGTCAGATTGTAATTGTACCTTCTCTTTTCTGAATTCCTAACTGTAATGTGATGAAGAGGCTAAAGAATGCAACAATATTAGCATTTAATTGATAGGTAATATAAGTTGTTGAGGCATAAAATGTGATTACCAACATAGTTTTCTCACTATACATGGCTGTATCCAGTATCAGTTATTTTTTTGTTTAGGTGTATATCCGGCGAAATTTGACGCCTTTGATATGAGCAATTACCTATGTGCCTGTGTATTGTATCAGGTCTTGGATAAAATGCATGCTCGAGGTAGCGGGCCAAAGGTCATGATGACTCGACAGCCTACTGAAGGGAGAAGTCGAAATGGAGGTGCATATTTTTATTAATAATCATGATCTCTTTACCCCGTTTGTTCTGGAACTGATTTGGAGGTGTTGCAGGACTACGTGTGGGAGAAATGGAACGTGATTGTTTGATTGCATACGGTGCTAGTATGTTGATTTATGAGCGCTTGATGATATCCAGTGATCCTTTTGAGGTCCAGGTATGTTGTAATGCAGATATGTGGTCTATATCATACCAATATATACATGTTCCTCCTGGTGGCGTAATTCCATCAATAGATAGGGAACACAAGTTATATCACTGTGTAGTTAGAAGAAACCTATTATGTGAGTTATACATCTTGGTGAGGTATTATGGAGAAATTAGCAAAAGTACTACTCTTTTTTTGTTTTATTAAGAAGAGTTGCAATTGCATGTTATTGCATTTTTGGTTGATTCTGGTTGCAAAGTTGTAATTAGTAAAAAAGTTTCCAGAAGGCCTATTAGTGCAAAACACCCCCCCCCCCCCCCCCCCCCCCCCCCCCCGTATATTTGTAATATTTTTCTTGGAAAAACGTAATATTTAAAACCTCTTAATTATTAGAGTTCAAGTGTTTTAAGGAAGTGTTAACACATTTATTATGTTGTAAATAATAAAAATATTTATGAAGTGGTTTTAAATTAAAGACATTTAGGACATCATAACCAATATACTCCCTGTCCCATAATTTTAGTCTCATTTGACTTTTTAAAAGACAAATTAATAAATTTTAACTAATGAATTGAATATAACATATAACTAATTTATATATCACTAAAGGTTTTGAGTAATCTACTTTAAGAATCAGTTTATAAATCATTAAACTAATAAATGAAAACCTTTTAATGACTAGTTGAATAGGTCAATTTGACTTAAAAAAGTTAAACATAGACAAAAATTTTAGGACGGAGGTAGTAGTATATTCTTTTAGTCTTGAAATATGCCATACTATTTTTTTTCCTAGAATCAAATAATAATAATAATAATAATAATATAGGGGATTATTATTTTCATATATTTTTTCATAAATATTTTATAATATGATTTTTCAGTTAATGTAGAGAATCTAGTTCTCAAGAATTGATTAATATTTGGGTCAAACATTTATTTTTTCGTTTATTATCTTTATATGAAAATTGGTTAAAAAAAATTCATCTCTTTAATATTTATAATAATACATATATATCTTTTCTTTTAAACAAGAAATACATCAAAAAGTGACTTTATGAAAAAAAATTCTCATAGAAAATTACTGAAATGTAAATTGTGTAAATTACACGAAAAATTGTGTTTTGAATAGCATGCCTTGTAAATTCACTTTGGGTTGCCTGGTGTTTGCAGTTTCCTATTTTCTCCTGTTGTGTTTATATTGGTAATGGTCAATTGCAGAAACTTAAGTACTTACACGCCCATGCCTCTAATAAGGCTTGAATGCTAAGGATATAGCAACCATGTATGCAACAGGTTTGCAGGAAGTGTGGTTTGCTGGGATATTACAACTATAAGCTGAAAGCAGCAATATGCTCCACATGCAAGGACGGGGAAAAAATTTCCACTCTAAAACTTCCATATGCATGCAAGCTTTTGTTCCAGGTTAGTGCAGTGTTTCTTTCAATTTTAAGCTGAGGAATACTTGGACAATTTTCTTAATATATGCGAGACATTGGAACTTGGTATAATGACAAGCATAAAATAAAAAAGATGATTACTTCAGCTAGATATTTTCTAATCTTTAAGAGTTTCTGCCACCTCTTACAAAAAGAACCTAGTTTGAACGGTGTGGTCCAGGCCCAGGATCTATAGCTTCAGTTATCAAAGTAAACATTCTAATTATGTGTTGTTGAGTGTTGGACTCCATGGTTTGGTTTTGTTTGACATTAATAGCCTTTGTTTACTTCCTAAGCGTGTGCCTAAACTTGCCTACTAATTTTTTCTTACATATAGGTTGATCTTAACTGTTAAAATATAAGTACCTTATTTGTTGGCCACAATGGTAAAGATTGATGACCTGTGATAAGGCATCTTTTGAAGAACTTTGCTTTGAGCGCAGAAGTGAATAAGTTGAACCGTTAATCACACTTTTAAAATATTTGTCAATGTGATTCCTTTTTCATATGTTAAGTGTAGCTAATTTGTTATAATTCTAAAGAGTTCCTCTGTATCTCAACCTACCAGGAATTACAATCTATGAATATTGTTCCCCGCTTACAGTTGACGGAGGCTTGATCAGTATACCTGACTTCAATGCTTTGAAGAAGACAAGGTACTGTGTTCTGGTATACTTAGTGAACCCAAATCATATATGTTAACACTTTAAAGTTTAGTAGATAAAAGAAGTTTCTATGAACTGCAAAATTGTAGTCTATACCTTTATTGTTATGTTACTTGCTTCCAAACTGAACCTCTAATGTTGTGTTTGGTTTGGGTGCATGGAATGGAAAGAGTGAAAATCAAAGGAAATAATAGAGGGTAGGAGGGAGGACTTCGGAAAAAAAAATTGTACGATGAGATTTGGGTAGAAAATAGGTATGATAAAGAATGGAGCATTCCTTCACAAAGTGGAGGGTTTGAGCTCTAGTTAAGGGTGACAGGAATGGAATGGTGGATGGAATGAAATTATCAAACATTCAACTGAATTATAGTTCAAAATTTTATTTCATTCTTCGTTCACTCCAACCAAACACAACGTAAGTGTATTTATGCTAATTAAAAAAAAGGCCCCTCTCTGATTGACTACAACTTTTGAAATACAATCTGCAAAATGTATTGAGGTTTTAGACTATACCAACCATGTTCCTCAAAAGAGTTCTGTATCTATTGAAAGATGATGATGTAACCCACTTTGATCGGTAAGAGCCGAAAGTGGAAAGAAGTGTCAAGTCTTATGAAAGCATTGGTCATTCTATGAGTTTTAAGCAGTCATGTCCTTTCTTTGGGATGAAACCTTAGAAGCAGGGGTGCGGCACCCACCGCTATTGCACATCGGATATATTTGGGGTGTAGGTATTAGGGGTGGCAATTTTGGGTAATGGAATGGGTTCGTGTCAGGTTTGTTTACGGTCTTGTTTTTGGGTCAACTGGAATCCGAAACGGACTGAAAATTTCAAGCCAAACCCGAACTGTTATGTACCTGGTCAACCTGAAAACCACCCGCTTGGACCCAAAATTTCTTATAAATTAATTTACTTGTGTATAATATAATAAAGAATATGAAATGGTAACTTAATTAGTTGATACGTGAATAAAATTATTTAGTTGATATATAAATTAACCACAGATGAATTCAGTTGTGTAATATAAGTTTATATAATATGCATATATCATAAAAATTTTCGGATTCGTCAGCCCGAACCCATCTCGATTTATTGCAAACTAAAACCATTAAATCATGAATACCAATATCTCCAATTTTCTTGAAACAAGGTATTAATCCATGACATGGTATCAATCTGAAAATTTTCGGGTTCGGGCTGACGAATTCGAACCCATCTCGATTTATTGGTATTCAATAAATCATGGTTAATTTTCGGGTTCGGGCTGGCGAATCCGAAAATTTTGTGCAAACCTTTTCTTGAAACAAGGTATTAATCCATGACATGGCATGAAAATGTTGTTTTAACCACTAGCGTGTCTGTTTGGCCGACATGGTTTGCATTTTTTTTTTTTGCAGAAAATTATAGCATTATACCTGTAGACAGCCATTCACTGTTTCAGTAACCTGTAAAGATGACATCCTACTGCAACCTTCTGTAAAAATTAAAGTCGCACCATAGAAGATGCTCTGCACTGTGGAGTTCAAGTAAAAATATTAGGGGTGCCCTCTCCAGAATGCAGTAATTCAGAGGGTTAAGTGTATATGTCTGGAATTTTGCTGTGGGCAGTTGAATACAATTTTTTTTACCAGAGACGAAGATTTCATTGAGGTGATAACAGATGTGTAGGCGTTTTTTGCTGTAATCCGCAGTTATGTTTAAAAAACCGAAATCTTGTTATAGTGGTCGAATCTTTCATCCAGTTGTGGTAGTGATGAACATTTGGTTCAGATATATTTGGCTAATAATTTTATCGAAAATTATAGTTAGAGCGCCATTATGATATGGTTTATTATTAAATGATTTAGTCGGATTTTTGTTCATACCTATTAATAAAGTTGAACGAATTTTGAATTGGAAATATTCTTTTACCTCAGATTTCAATTCGTGAATGTTCTCTTACGTGTTGCTTAAATCTAATGCAGCCCTTGTGTCTGTTTTGGATTGTTAGAAGCTGCTTTAACTAGAAAGAATGTGCTGGTGGATAAATTGGGGGAGTAATTCGATAATTCTATAGGTGAGAGTTTACATTATCGTAATACATATTTCACCAATCACTAGAAGAAATTTTATATATTTTTGAAACTTAATGGTCTGGCACATTACTTTCTATTCTGTCGTTCTGTGCAGAATACATCAAGAATGGGGCTTTTGTACAATACATAAGGAAGATAATGCATGTCCTGTACACGCATTTGTGAACACGAATTTGAAGGAAAAGATTAGAAAACTGTCAAAATTATATCTAATTGAGCGAAAATTATGTAACGATAGAAGTAGATGTTCATGCAACTGCAAGGATGAACATGCATTGTAATCAATCAAGCATGTTATAGATATATTTCTTGGTTTGGCATGATCATAGAAATCACGCATGCTTCTTCTTGTTAAGTTTCCCTTCAAAATTACAGACATATTTTTTTGGTCACTCATTCTTGTGAAAAAACTTGACTCCGAGTTGATATCTGGATATAAAAAACCAAACCAAACATACTCAGTATATTCCGCTTTGAGCAGGGTCTGAGGAGGGTAAGATGTACGCATATCATGTCCCTACCCTTAAAGTTGAGATTTGGTTTTCGTGAAGAACTCCGGCTTAGTGCACAAGAAATAATATTGTGTGTGATATAATAGTAATATAATACCTTAGCCCATGGTCTTATTCACATGAGACTCACCGAAACAGTTCTGTTTGCCGATAATGAGTGATAATGATCTGAAACAGAGATATCACACTGGATAAAAACTGCCATTGCACACTTTATTGAATTGACCTGATTTCTTGTGTAATTCATCCATGTTGATTCTCTCTTATCTATGTTGCATTGCTGTCAAAGCAACAACCGTTAATACACTACCCGCCACTAACCGCCACCCATCCAACGAAGCCTATTTCTTTCTTTCCCCCACCCCATGTAATACCATTGTAGAGTGTAGACTATGTTGACACGAATTTAGACAACCCTACCACAAGAATACGGTTGCCAAGCCAAAAAATCATCAAGAAACCGTGTGAAACCTTGTCAAATCCTTCGACGAACCAACATCCGTGATGATCCATTGATGAACCTGGGAACTTTGTCGTATTACCTGGGTTTGGAAGTTAAGCAAGAAATGGGAGGATCGCCATCCCATATTGGCAGCAGTTGCCCACTTTCTAATGTCTGTATTTCTTGATTCAAACAATCTAGTCAAATTTTTCTGGATACAAACTGTTCCACGGACTCAACCGACCGGTGTGATTTTGTTTACATGACGGACTGGTGTGGTTGAACAAGAAGAAGCCCGTATGAATCATTTTTAATGCAATTGTACCGAGCCATATCCCTCAACCGTTACTAGTAAATCCGATCTCTACCTCATCTCCAAGCCTCTCTCCTCTGGATATAAAAAACTATTAACATGAAACTCATGTAAATCAGGGTATTTTATCCGTAATTCTTAAATTAAACCACTTCATCTTGACTGCTGATCGACAACACATAAGTTGAACTAATTTCAATATCTTGAAACTCATTATCTGTAGAAGCTAAGTATTGTGAACTTTAAAAATGGTTCAACAAATCTTTATTTCTCAATGGATATAAAATATACCTCACAAGTCACACCTTATTGTCATCGAGCAATCTAGTACTAATTATATCAATAATCAATAATATTTGAAACTACATGATCCTTATTTACAATAACTATGTCAAAGTCATAATTTTCGATATTGTATAAATTAACAGGTAACTCGAGTTAATTTAGGTCTTGTTTGTCACGATCAGTATAATAACCAATAATTTGATGGCATACCTTGATCTATTGAGTGAGGTTATGTTTTCGTGAATAAGATGTCTCTTAAGAACTTTCTCTGACATATTTTTTAATATTTTCGTTCATATTTTCCTCTATCATCATATCATCTTCACCTAGTTGAGTAGATACAAAATTTTCACAACTTAATGTTTCACTTCCTTCTTCAACCTCATTCGTACATTATATTATCCTGTTTTGATAAGAATATTTATTCAACATATTATTTTTACGTACGTAATACTCAACCATGTCATCCTCCTACTTGCATTTGTAAACTTCCTGATTGCAACTTTGTTCAAGATAAGTGAAAAAGCCGTCATTATCGCATCCGACATCGCCTCTAACTCCGGACATGTTTTTTCATTTTTGTATTTCGATTATATTGATGAGAATTCCACCAATAAAAATTCATATTACTAAATTTATTAAAAAAGTATTTGACTCCTAAAAATTTAAGAAGATTTATAATTTTGAAGTACCTTTCTACTTTCGCAACTAATTCGAGAAATTTTCAATTTCAAGGTATCATCAAAGACCGAAAGACCATATTTTTTGTTTTTTTTCCAATATCTACTAACAGAATTCTGATTGTGAGATTCTGTACGGATTATCATGCATATAAATTATATTTTCCGTAGGATGACTGAAACCATCATATTTGTTGAGGCAAAATCTTTTAATTTTGTCAGTTTTAATCGTTTTCTCCTTCATATATTGTTAGAATATTAGTATAAACTCACCAATATTGTGAAAAACTTCAAACCGGCTTTCGATGATGCCTCCAGCAATTATACCAGACTATTAATTTATGTAGTACAGAGCTAAGATAAAAAAAGTCAGTCATAAAAAAATTATTCAATTACATTAACACGAATTTGAACAATACAAATTTGAAATTCACTAGAAAAGATAAAAAAATTTCAAAATTTTTAATTAATTGAAAATTTCAAGAATACATATGATAATTGTATATATAGGGATATAAAACCCTAAAGTATAATAACAATAAAAATCCTAATTATCATTATCTAATAATTTGAGTAGCATGATCATGCATATACATGAATGAACATGCCCCGTAAATCTCCTATAATTACAAGGCATGTTATTGACTTATTGGTATATTTCTTTGTTTTTTGAGGATCATGCATGTATGCTCCTTTTTCTATCCTTCGTGACTCCAGTTTACTTTTTCGCAGGGGTGAGCATTCGGTTAACCGAAACCGAAACAAGCAGAAATCACCTACCGAAAACCGAACCGAATTTTTTTCGGTTTGTAACTGAAACCGAAATTATTATTTTGGTTATTACCGAAAACCAATATTAATAACCAAAATTTAGACCAATATTTAATACATTTGAGAGTTGCTTTGTTCAATGGCAAAACTCTGAGCATACAATCTAAAACAATACAAATGCAAAATCCACATAATAGAAACTTAAAAAACAAAACACAGTAATGGTAAACAATGATCAAATTGCGAGTAAATCTTGAGTTTGGGCTTGAATAAGTGTGTGTATTAAGTCGTTAGATTCTCAAAAACTCTAGAAAGAAAATAGATTCAAGAGCAATATAGTATTATAATCAAATATCTACACACTTGTACTGGAAATAACTAACATATATTATTAAAACTAATAAAATATTATTAAATATTAAAAATTCGGTTAATCATTTGGTTTTCGGTTAACCGCGGTTAAAAATCGAATAACCGAAATTTAAAATTTTCGCTACCATAAACCGAACCGAAATTTGTAGTTTGGTTAACCGAACCGAAAATCGATTATTCGGTACGATTTTCAGTTAACTGAACCAAATGCTCACTCCTACTTTTTCGTACATATCTTTTTATTGTTCAATTTCTCTTCAAAATCAAGAGCCTCTTATTCTACATCAGAAGATCATGTGTGAAAAATTTATTCGAAAGAGAATATAATGATGAAAGGAGCTTAGTATATTATGGATGGTTCAAGGAAGAGGGGTTTTATGAAGAAAATTGTAACGCCTGTAATATTTGACTTATATATATTACAGTATTCCATTTTGGTGATATATAAATTTTCGTGTCTTAATTGCTAAATTATGTGAATTCGACTTATTTATCGTTACGTGACTTCCGGATATCATTAGAATGTACTTGTATGATTTTTGGCGAATAAATTTCGCTATGCGATTAAATGATATTACCAGTTGCGACGGTTTTGACTTAATAATAATAAATGTGATCGTTGTCGCTACCCGATTTAATAATAATAGAGATTTAAATGATTTAGTGACATTTGATAAATTGCGAGTGGCCGACAGATTTTAACTTGTAAAATAGCGATTTGATATATATATATATTTCTCTCATGATTTTACGTGCATTATATTCGTGCTTTTATATTTTTGTGTGATGTGAATATTAGAGCTCTACTTGTAGTAATTCTTTTTAAATCCATTCCTTGTCCGAAATTTTTGAAAACTATTTTATTAAATTTCTAAAATCTCATATTATTTGTGATATTAATTTCATGATTTATATATTTACACTTTATTTATTAAAACTCTCTCTTTAAATACTTTTAATAATTATTAAATGTCTAGTCTACCCTTGCATGCATTTTACACTATAACTAGCAAGAAGGATAGATTTGTCATTTCTACTGTTAGGAATCAATAATTTTGATGATAACATAAACACTCTGTAACATGTTTTGTTTAGAATCTTTATCAAAATTTCAGTTGTAATTGTTATATTTCTTGTCCTTGAGAATTATCAACGGATGGATAGAATAGGATGGCTAATTGTAAATATTCAATGCCATGTAATTTTATCTAAGTGAAGGATATTCAACTGATGAGATGTAACTATTCAACTGATGAAAACTGGATCATGTTTCAACTGATGAAAACCAAGCATTCAACTGAAGACAAAGTGTTCAACTGATGATGCTAAGGAATTCAACTGATGAGACTGGAACAGCTTTCAACTGATGAAGTCTGTAATTCGTTCAACTGATGAAGGTACTTTCAACTGATGAAGCAAAGAGCAGTTGAAAGTGACTAGAACTTAAGTCTGACAAATCACATGGATCGAATTACACTAAAATAGACATGGAAGCCTGATTAGGACAATAAAGAAGAACCAGAAACATTCTTATCTCATGCAATGCAATCTGGATCAAATCAAGATGATGGTCAAAGATGAAGACAACACAGAAAGTATGCATAAGACAAAGATGTGCAACATAGTTTAGATTAGAGTGCATAATTTGTATTCTAGTTAAAAAGCTTTGTAAAACTTGGAGTATATAACCAAGTTAGTAGCATCAGTTGAATGTGTTCGAATACTTGAGAGAAAATCTGAGAGTTAGAAACTATTCAAGTGATGAACTTGCAGCTGTGCGAATTGTAATCAATCCACAGATTCTTCAACATAAAATCTCACGGGTGGATCATTCAATCCACCCGTATTTTTTATACTTGGTGTTTTTCTGTTTTATTGTTTTAAATGTTCTTGTTCTTGAATCTTTTAATTTGTAAAAGATTGTATTCAACCCCCCCTTCTACAATCTTTCTCATAGTTGGTGTAAAATAACAATTGGTATCAGATCGAGGTTCCCAACAAACAGGGAAAAAGATCAACACTGCTAGAGAAAGATGGGAAAGAAGGATGCTGGAGTGAAGATTCCTGTTCTTGATAAAGACAACTACTTTCATTGGAAAGTAAGAATGCATTTGCATTTGTTGTCTATTGATGAAAGTTATGTGAACTGCATTGAGAAAGGACCTCATGTCCCCATGAAGGTCTGTACCAGTATTGGAGCTGATGGTGAAGACATGGTAGGCAAGATGATTCCAAAATCTATCCATGAATATTCTCAAGAAGACACTGAAGAAGTGCACAAGGATAAGAAAACCATGAACCTTCTGTTTAATGGTTTGGATCAAGAAATGATTGATAGTGTTATCAGCTGCACAAGTGCCAAAGAAGTTTGGGACACCATCAGGACCATCTGTGAAGGGAATGAGCAAGTAAGAGAAAACAAAATGCAGTTGCTGATTCAACAATATGAGTCATTCCATTTCAAGGCTGGTGAAAGCTTGAGTGACACATTTAACAGATTTCAAAAACTGAAAAATGGTCTAAAACTCTTTGGAAAAATTTACCAAGTAAAAGATTCAAATCTGAAATTCATAAGAGCTCTTCCTAGTGAATGGAAACCCATGATAGTCTCTCTCAGAAACACTCAAGAATTCAAAGACTACACTCTTGAGAGACTGTATGGAACTTTGAAGACTTATGAGCTTGAAATGGAATGAAGAGATAGAAAAGAGCCAAAAGAAAGGGTATTCATTTGTGGCTCTAGTTGCATCTCTTGATGATACTGTCAAGGATAAGGGAAAATCTCAAGTTGAAGAAACTGAGAAGTTGGTCAAAGAAGAGAGCTCAGAATCAAGCAAAGGAAAAGGAAAAGGAAAAGATGCAACTGATTCTGGTGAAGAAAGTGATGGGATTGATGAGCACTTGGCCTTCCTGTCAAGAAGATTCTCCAAATTGAAATTCAAGTAGAATTTTAACCCTGCAAAATCATATAAAGGCAATCCCAAGTCTGACAGAAGCATGGTGGATAGATCCAAATTCAAGTGCTTCAACTGTGGGAATGCAGGTCACTTTGCAAATGAATGCAGAAAGCCTAAAGCTAAGAAGAGGTCCAGTGAAAACAAGGACTACAAAAAGAAATATTATGAACTCCTCAAGCAAAAAGAAAGAGCATTCATTACAAAGGATGATTGGGCAGCTGGAGATGATTCTGATGAAGAGGAGGAGTTTGTCAATCTTGCTCTAATGGCCAACTCCACATCAAGAAGAAAACACTGGAAGCAGTAGTCAGGTATTTACTACAAACTTAGTTGAGTTAACTAAAGATGAATGCAATGCTACTATTAATGAAATGTCTACTGAATTATATCATTTGCATGTCTCTTTAAAGTCTCTTACTAAGGAAAATAGTAGGATTAAGGAAGGCAACACCTTCCTTAGTGATAGGAACAGTGCTCTAAAAACTCAATTTATTGAGTTTGAGAAACTGAAAATTGAGTGTCAGAGAGCCAAAGATGATCTTTTGGTTGTTCTGAAAAGAGAAGAGATCATAAGAAAACAGCTTGATAAGGAACAAGAAATAATTGCCAGATGGAAATCTGGAAGAAATGTTTCAGCTAATATTATCAACATGCAAGGTAGAGAAACCTTTGTTGAGAATGAATGGAAAAGAGACAAGAAAGTTCTTGAGATCTCAGAGGCCAGTTCAAGTGATGAAAATACTGATGATGATCATCAGTTGAAACCCAAAGCTTCAACTGATGAAAGTCATCAGTTGAATAAAAATTCATCAGTTGACAGGAAAGGTCTCAAGAAACTTAACAAGAAATATGGTCCTGTTAAGAAGAACTTTGTAAAAGGTGATAATAACTCTTCTGAGACTAGTGAGAGTGTAAACAACATTCAAAATTCTAGTAATAAGACTAAGAAGAAATTGGATGCTAGTGAGTCTAAATCAGAAGAGACTAAAAAGAAAAAGGGAAATAGGAATGGTAAGATTGGAGTCAATAAGCACACTAATTACACTCCCAATGCTAGTGCTCCTAGGAAAACCTACAATAAATGTGGTAGTGTTAATCATTTATCTGCTAACTGTAAAACTGTGATTGCTCCTAATTTATCATTGCCTATTTCTATACCATCTATTCCTCACATGAATTTATCTGCTATGAACATGATGCCTGGTTTATTGCCTCAGAATTCATATTCTCAGACTGGCATGCCATATATGTTCAATCCATATTTCAATGCTTTTAATATGCTTCAATTCCATTTAAACTTGCATGGTAGTAACAATGTATGCATGCCTCAAATGCCTGTGTTTAAAAGCAATGTTGATATTCCAATTTCTCAACCAAAACCAAAGATTGAACCACTTCAATCCAAGGAAAAAGTTGAGAATGAAGGAAAAGCTGTTAAGACTAACAAATCTGGACCCAAAGCAATTTGGGTACCAAAATCAACTTGATCTGTTTTTGAAAATGTGTGCAGGGAAACCATAAAAAGAATTTGTGGTACTTAGATAGTGGATGCTCCAGGCACATGACTGGTGATTCTTCCCTGCTCACAAAGTTTGTAGAGAAAGCTGGCCCTAGCATTACCTTTGGAGATGACAGCAAAGGATATACTATGAGATATGGCTTGATAGAAAAAGAGAATGTCATCATAGATGAAGTTGCATTGGTGTCTGGTCTTAAGCATAACTTGCTTAGCATCAGTCAACTTTGTGACAAAGGATACAAGGTCAATATCACTCCTGCAGCCTGTGTTGTCACCAAAGGAGATGACAGCAATGTGGTACTTATTGGACAAAGAAAAGGGAATGTGTATGTAGCTGACTTCAATTCTGTCAAATCTGAATCCATCACTTGTTTTCTCAGTAAAGCAAGCTCAGATGACAGTTGGCTATGGCACAAAAGATTGTCTCATTTAAATTTCAAGACAATGAATGAGTTGGTAAAGAAGGTTTTGGTCAGAGGAATTCCAAAGCTGGAATTTTCCAAAGATGGTCTGTGTGGAGCTTGTCAGCAAGAAAATCAAAAGAGAAGCTCTTTCAAAAGCAAATCTCTTTCATCTATTGTGAAACCTCTTCAACTCTTGCATATGGATTTGTTTGGACCAGTCAACATAATGTCCATTTCAAAGAAGAAATGTATATATATGATGATTTTGGAAATTCCATGGTTTTGAGCTTTGATATTCGAATGTTATAGTGATGTGGTTGAGATTTTGTGTAATTTCAGTTCTTGCATGTCTATTATTTTGATGTTATATCATGATTTAGAGCTATATGTAAAAGGGTTCTAGTGATGCATGTTGTTTTATGTGAAAACCGAATGAAATGCCATGAACTTGAGTTTTGTATGAGATTTTTGAGTGATGCATGCCATGATCCAAGTGATAAAATGTTAGTTTAAAGCTTGTATGATTATATCAAGTAATGAATAATGATCAGTATCCATTGTATGAATGCCATGCTTGTACATTCGAAATTTTGCTAAAAAGGGGATAAGTGAAATTCTGCTCTGTTTTTGCCTTGTGTTTGCTTCGGTTTATGCATATATATTGTTGATTATTGTTGTAAACTTCCTTGTATTAATGGTCAGTAGGTATATGTATATTGTAGACTAGGATTTGAGGCTTGGTTGTTGGTTTATGGTGTTATGAAGGGATTTAAGGTGGAAGGAGTCACACACTACACAATAACAGAAATTTTGACACTAGAAATTAGAGGTTTTGAGCTTGTCATTGGTGAGGCCTTGATAGGCCCAAGCTCTGGTAAGATGGGACTTGGTTTGTACAAGTCTCCAGTAGCTTTCAAAGTCATGAAAACATCCATATTGATAGGTACACACACACATTTCAGAGAATACCTCAGAACAGGGCACCTTGTAGCATATTGGACTTTTGAGTGTTAAAAACCAAGTCATTAGTGAGGCCTTCATAGGGCCTTGCCTTAGATGAGTTTAATAAAGTCTTAGGAAGCTTAACAAGTCATTGGAATGGATAATTGAGTTAGTTAAGTGAGTTACAAGTTAATAAAAACAGGGCAGTGCACTTAGCTGGTTAGGTTGTTCTGTGCCAACTTGGCATGGAGGCCTAGAGAGGCCTGAACGAGGCCTTAGTGTCAAACCAATTGCACAACCTAGATTAAGGTCTTAGGTATCCAGAGGAGTCAAAATTTTACTAAGGAAACATTGTTATGGAATCAATTCATGTAGTTTTTGATGACAAAAAGATTCAAGGTTTGTCAGATGAAGGATTTCATGACAATCTCAGATTTGAGAATGAAGGTGAAGGTGATTTATATGATAGTGATGATGAATGTGATGATTCTGTTCAGAATGCTGGAATTAATCCTGGAATTAATATTCCAACTGATGAGATCTTGGCACATGAGACAACAGCCATTGAAAACTCAGCTGAAGCATCAGTTGAAACTACTTTGGAAGCATCAGTTGAAACTCCTCAAGAATCATCAGTTGAAAGAATGTCTCAAAACTCCAATCAATCTAGGAATAATGAGATGTCAAACTTAGGGGGAGCTTTTCAACATGGAAATCTGAACTCCAACAATGAAGCTACATCATCAAGACAATCTCTTCCACCTCAGAGAAAATGGACAAGGGATCATCCTTTTGAATTAATTATTGGAGATGCCAATGCATCTGTACAAACCAGAAAAGCTACTCAAGATGAATGTTTGTACAGTACATTTCTCTCACAGGATGAACCTAAAGTAATAGAAGATGCTCTCAAAGATGCTGATTGGGTTCTTGCTATGCAAGAAGAATTAAATCAATTTGAGAGAAACAAAGTTTGGAAGCTGGTACCCAAGCCAAAGAATAGAACAATTGTAGGCACAAAGTGGGTATTCAGAAACAAAATGGATGAAAATGGAGTTGTCACCAGAAACAAAGCAAGGCTTGTGGCTAAAAGGGTACTCTCAATCTGAAGGAATTGATTTTGATGAGACATTTGCACCAGTTGCAAGATTGGAAGCCATAAGAATCTTCTTGGCCTATGCTGCTCATGCAAACTTTAAAGTCTATCAAATGGATGTCAAAAGTGCTTTCCTAAATGGTGAACTGGAAGAGGAGGTGTATGTGAGTCAGCCTCCTGGTTTTGAAGATCCAGAATTTCCAGAGTATGTTTACTTTTTATTGAAAGCACTTTATGGTTTAAAGCAAGCACCAAGGGCCTGGTATGACACTCTATCTCAATTCTTATTAATTAGATAATCATTTTTCTTGAGGAACTGTGGATAAAACATTATTTTACAGAAATGTAAATGGTGCTTTTATTTTAGTTCAAATTTATGTAGATGATATAATTTTTGGATCTACAGATGAGAAACTTTGCAAAAAGTTTGCTAATCTAATGAAAAGTCAGTATGAAATGAGCATGATGGGAGAGCTCACCTACTTTCTTGGTTTACAAGTTAAACAAGTAAAGGAAGGTATATTCATAAATCAAACTTAGTATATCTATGACTTACTTAAAAAGTTTGATTTAATGGATTGCAAAGAAGCTAAGACTCCCATGCCAACTGCCACTAAATTGGTGTTAAGTCCTAATGAGAAATCTGTGGACATCTCTAATTATAGAGGCATGGTTGGTTCTCTTCTATATTTGATAGCCAGTAGACCTGATATTATGTTTTCTACATGCCTCTGTGCTAGATTTCAAGCTGATCCTAAAGAATCACATCTTATTGCTATTAAAAGATTAAAAGAATATTCAGATATCTTAAGGGAACACCAAATCTTGGTATTTGGTACCCTAAAGACTCTGAATTTGATCTAATTGGATATTCAGATGCTGATTTTGCAGGATGCAAAATTGATAGAAAAAGTACAACAGGCACATGTCAATTTCTTGGAGACAGACTGAATTCTTGGTTTAGCAAAAAGCAACACTCTGTTTCATCCTCTACAGTTGAGGCTGAATACATTGCAGCTGGAAGTTGTTGTGCTCAAATATTGTGGATGAGAAATCAATTACTTGATTATGGTTTAAATCTCTCAAAAATCCCAATATTCTGTGACAACACCAGTTCTATTGCTATAACTGAAAATCCAGTGCAGCATTCAAGAACCAAGCATATTGACATCAAATATCACTACATAAGAGAACATGTGATGGCTGGTACTGTTGAAATGCATTTTTTTCCAAGTAAAGAACAAATTGCAGACATTTTTACAAAGCCTCTTGATGAATCTACATTCACAAGATTGGTAAGTAAATTAGGTATGTTAAATTTCTCCTAATTTATAGTGAATTTGTTTGTAATTTGGCAGCCAGAGTTTGTCTAAAATTAATTTCTCCAAATTAATTTAGTTATGACTCTGGATAAATTGTGTAATATTTCAACTGATGAGATAGTGAAATTTTTTCTCACACTAAGTTAGTGTCTCAACTAATGATCTCCAAGCTCAGCCATTGAAACAATACTCTATTACCATGTTTTTAGTTCAACTGATGACATCAGTTGAAAACACTTTCAACTGATCATCATCAGTTGAATATGAAGTTGAACGAGACACCTATCTCATCCATTGAAACAATTACATGATCTGAGCCGTTGAAATTACTTTTATCTCTCCTCTACTTTATACATACAATCGCGTGTGTAATTTTTACGGAGTTAAATAAAAGTTATTTCTTCTCAACGGTAATTTCTCAGCCAATCGCAACAATTTTCTGAGAAAGTATATAAGTATTTTCAGTTTATTTTCATTTCTTTTCATCTCACTCTTTCGAATTCACAAAGCCCTCTTCTCTCTCTACAAAAACAAGTTCTCACTTTCTTCAAGCTTTTTCTGTAACTGCAATGGCGCCAATGAAGAAATATTCATCTCCTACTCATTTCATTTACGAGAAAAACAACTTTGCATCTTTTGTGGATAAAGAGGCTGTGGAGGAAAAGGAGTTCCACAAGATGATGGACTTCATTAAGGCAAGCCAATTGTCCTATGCTATGCTTTCCACTCCAACAATCTACCATAAAGTGGTAGAGGAAATTTGGACTACGGCTGTCTTTAATAGTGATGATTAAACTATCTCCTTCTCTCTAAAAAATAATGACTATACTATTAACTGTGATGTTATGAATGCATGCTTTAAACTTTCTGAAAATACTGTTAGTACCTTTCCTTCTGACATTCAACTAGTTAATATGTTATACTCCCTCCGTCCCTTACATTTCTTTACACTTTCCTTTTTGAGACGTCCCATCCATTTCTTTACATTTCAAAACTTACCCAAAATAGTCAATGGGTCCCACCACTTCTTCACTTTTCTTTCCTTTTCACACTACTTTTACTCCACTATCTTCTTTTTATACATTAAAAATCAATGGGTCCCACCACTTCACCCACTATTCTTTCTCTTTTCCACTACTTTATACATATTTCTTAACCTCCGTGCCCAACCCAAACGATAAGAAATGGGAGGGACGGAGGGAGTATGCCATGAACTATGTTTTGCCTACTGATGCTTTAGGAAAAATAGTTAGAAAAGGGCTTAGGAGAGAATGGAGCTATCCATGTGATGCTTTTGTTAAGGCATTTTCTGGCAAAATTAGTAATTTTGATGCTATTACTTCTCAAATTTTGCAAATGCTATATATGTTCTTAACAAATGAGTTCTTTAACTTTGGTGCTTTAATGATCCAAGAAATTGGGTAGAAGTTAAGTGATAAAACTGATAGGCCCAAAGATATGTACTATGTTAGGTTTCTTATGATGCTAGCTAATCATGTTGATGATAAGCTAGTCATCACTAACAAAGAAGCCAAGGTTGCTAGCTTTGTGCAGGAGAAGAGAATCTTCAAGGATCTTGCAAGAATGAAGCTATACAACAACTTGGAGGTTGTCTACTTGCCAATAATGGAGGCAAGTAATGAGAAAAAGGTATTTGGTCCCTACTACTCCTTCTCAACCCTCTCCTGCTTTGCTTTCTGCCATAAGGGCTGTTGAGGAGGCACAACAACAGTCTACCCAAAAGGCAAAAACTTCCAAATCCAAGTCTAAAAAGCCAACCTCAGGTGCTTCCCAAAAGGCACCTATTGTAAAAACAAAGAAGCACAAACCTGAGGGGAGTGTGATTGGTGAAAGTGAGGGGGAGGGACAGAGTGAACATCAAAGAAACCTTGAGAATAAGGCTGGAGAGTTGAATGATAGCCAGCCTAGCCACTCTGTAGTCTCCCAAAAGACTGTAGAGATTAATAAGGAAACAAGTTCATCCCTAGCAGCATCCTCCCAAAAGGATGTTGCTATTGAAGATAGTCCTCATCCAGGGACACACCACAAGAGGGGGAGGGACACACAATCACCCATAAAAGCCTATGGGAGAAAGAAGCTCAAGGGTGATAAATCTAAGCACTCTGCACACACTTCTCAGGCTAAAATCATTGATTTTATGCCTTCTATTTCTCAAAGTCAGCTTGATGTGACTCCAGTAAATGTGGAGTCACAGCCCCCTTCTACTTCTCAACCTATCTCATACATTTATGATCTCACCATCTCTACAGTCCAAACACAATCCCCTACCTCTTTTGTGGATGTGGAGTTAATTCACACCACCATTGTAAATTCTCCATCTTTAGACTTCATGGAGAAGCCCCTGTCTGAGATTGATCATCATCAACTTGATGATTTGTTGGATCTCTCTCATCAAATTTCTTCTACCGTGCTAGTGTGTTCTGTGGAATCTCACTGAAAATCAATCACCACAGACTCAACTGTCACAACCTCCATACCTCTTTCTTCTTTATCTTCAACTGATCTCTCTCATCAGTTGAACAGTGTTTGTCCTTCAACTGATGCGCTTAACAGCCTTCATCAGTTGAAAGCCTCTTCTATGGATGTTTCAACTGATGTCCCTCATCAGTTGACAACTACTGGTACTTCAACTGATCTACCTTCTACCACAGTAGTTGACCACATCATAGCACAAACACTTCTAGGAATGAGGGAATGGAGTGACTGTGTGGAGAGGCAGCCTTGGGTGCTGGCAAAAGGAGAGCTAGTGGAGGGTCTGGCTATTTCTTCCAGCCAGGAAAAAGGAGAGGATTTGAGTGGTTCCTTAGCAGGAACAAGTGAGGGAGAGGTGAGCTGTGTGGTGAGCCAAGGGGAGCCCTTGATGCAAGAACAAAGAGAAATTGAGAGAAAAGCAGCTGTCAATGAAGAGTTTAGTGAACAAGAAGTTCAGGCTGAATACAGATCCATATTGGATAGTGTGTCACTTGACCCTGAGACTTTTACTCATGGCATGTCTTCTGTTCAGGCCTTTGCAAGACTGGACAATCAAGCAGCTGAGAGGAGTCTGAATCTCATCCATACCACCTCATCCATGCTAAGAGCAAATGAGGCACTTGTAGCTCTGCCTGCCAATGCTGGTGATGACTTTCAATATGAAGATGAAAGTGATGAGGACCTTAATGAGGCTGTTGAAAATTCACTTGATGCAGAGCCTGCAGAACCATCTGTTTCTATTCCTTCTTGGCTCTCAATGCAATTAGCCAATGTCACAGCTGTCAGCATGGAATTGCAAAGACAAGCTTCTTCTATTCTCAACTCCCAGGCTGGTAGCTCCTCTTCTTCCATAACTGCAACTTTTTCCATCCAGGCTCTGGATAATCTCAGACTGCACAAATATCAGTCTCTCCACTTTCAGCATGAAGTAGAGCATCTCAACTCTCTCATCACTTCTGTTAAAACTGATCTATCCAAACAGATTGATGAGAAGATTCCTGCTAAGGTCATATCTGCAATGTTTGCTTCTGAGAAGAAACAAGCTCAATTGGAAAAGCAAGTGGAGGCTCTGGAGGACAATGTCAAAATTCTCAACTCAAGGATGCATGAGATGCTTCAACAGCAGAGAGTGCAAACTGGTCTTCTCCAACATCTTCTCATGGCATGTGGCATCTCTGTCTCTAGTACTCCTACACTTGCTGCTAACTAAAAGGGGGAGAAAGAGCCCTTGCCTTCTCCTGCAGAGTTGGTGAGAAGAATTCCTCCTCCCTTCCATACTGAAAAAGAAAAGAAGAGACTTGCAGCTCTGGACTCTATTGAAGAGAGAATGGCACTGTTGGACAAGAAAACTTCTTCATCTTCACAATCTACATCAATAGCTACAACAGTCCCAACCTTTTTTCCAACCACAACAACAATTCTCAGGGTAATCACACATGAGATTGTTATTCCTTCAAAGAAAGAAAAGGGTGAGCCATCAATGCTGAATGAGTTCAAGGCCATCCTATTTCCAAGAAACTGTGGTTATTCAAGGTCTGGCAAAGATTCAAGCTCAATCTACTTTCCTCTAGCCAGGCCTGACAAGAATGAATACAAGCTTCTGGGCCAAGAAATTAAAAACTACAAGGATAGTACAGATGAGGCTCTAAAAGCTCATTTTGCTATCATCTATAGATAAGGCCAGAAGTTGTTTATTGGAACTGGCCACCCATATTATTCTTTTGCGAAAGATGAGGAGGTGGCCAGAGAATGTGAAAGGAAAGAATTTGAATCTCAACTCTTTATAAATCAAGAAATAGAAGTTGATGAAAGGTATGCAATTGAGCTGGAAGAGGAGTTGGAAGCTGAACTTCTTTAAAATGAAAATAGGATTGCTCCTGAGAATCCTCCAAAGAAGAAGAGAGTCAAAACTAGATCAAAGATGCCTGAGGCTGCTAAGAGAAGAGAAGAAGGGCCTGAAAAGAATGTTCAATCATCGAAGCCTTCTTCTTCAATCAAAGAAATCACAGTTATGCATCCAGATGTCAACTTCCATGATGAGCCAATCTTACCTAAGGAGGAGCCAAATAACCTTGACAATATTCCTATACCTGCCTTCCTCTTTCAAGAACCTTCAAAGTCAAAGAAGAAAAGGAAGACAGTAGCAAAGAAACAGGTCAATCCTCCAAAATCATCTAAAGAACCTGAAAATGCAGATGACTATCTTGTCATTGCAAATATTGAAGAAATCTCTGAGCTGGATTTAAATGATCTTCATGAAGTAGGAGGAATAGAGCCAACTTCCAAACTTCCTGAAAGACTGATTTTCTCATACAAAAGCAAGGGTGATGTCACCTGGCCTCTTCACAGAGTTCTTCAATCTTAAGGTTTCAGCTCTCTTACAAAGATCTATGCTGCTATGAAGAGGACATGAGGCTTTACACCACCAGCTAAACAAATGGTATTAAAGAGAATTTTGGAAATCAGAAAAGAATGGAGTTCTGATACAAGCTTACAAGGAAGGATGAAAATCCCCTACACTGGAAAGAAAATTCACCATGAGCCAACCCCAATTATGGAGTTCAGGGACAGTCAAGGTGTTAGCAGATTCTTCAGACCTAAAGATCAATTAAAAATTGCTAGCCTGAATACTCTGAAGACTCTTCAATCCAAGCTCAAAAGACAAGATAGTGATGAAGAATGGTTCTACAGGATTTTTAAGGAACATATTGATATTCTTGAAGAAAAGCTTAAGTCCAGAAGAAGAAGATCTTCTAGGAATAAGTAATCTGCTCAGTCTAGAGGAGCAAATTAATCATCTGTAAATTTTCTATCTCTTGCATTTAAATTTTGTATTTTATTTTATTTGTGTTTTGTTATCATCAAGTGTAGAATTTATGTCTGCATCTTCTCCAGTCATAAATTGGGGGAGATTGTTAGGAATCAATAATTTTGATGATAACATAAACACTCTGTAACATGTTTTGTTTAGAATCTTTATCAAAATTTCAGTTGTAATTGTTATATTTCTTGTCCTTGAGAATTATCAACGGATGGATAGAATATGATGGCTAATTGTAAATATTCAATGACATGTAATTTTATCTAAGTGAAGGATATTCAACTGATGAGATGTAACTATTCAACTGATGAAAATTGGATCATGTTTCAACTGATGTCAACCAAGCATTCAACTGAAGACAAAGTGTTCAACTGATGATGCTAAGGAATTCAACTGATGAGACTGGAACAGCTTTCAACTGATGAAGTCTGTAATTCGTTCAACTGATGAAGGTACTTTCAACTGATTAAGACTGAGGCGCCAGTCAATTAATTGCAGCATCAGTAGCGGGGAGCCTGATGTCTGTATATGGCCAATGTGTGCCGAGGATCCTCCGTGGTTGAATCACTTTATGTGGTTCGGAGCTTGGTGTGGGCTGATCACCCCTCAATGCTCGCAGCGCTGTGTGTTTCCAATTCCAATAAATTTGCTATCTCACTTTGCACCTTTACTTGTGATTATACCCTGTTATATCCATTATTGCTTTTGCACTTGTTTATATTGCATAGTGTGAACTGTTGTATATTGCTTTCACTTGCTGAGCTTTTTGCTCATATATTGTATTGTTTATTATAACCCTTCAGTGAAACCCGAGAATGGCTCGTTTCAAGCAGACCGCCCGTAAGACCACCTCAGGATCGAGCATTGCCTACCACGTCAGGATTTTAAAACTTGTAGCAATGACTTAGACTTAAATTGGGTTTGTAATATTTTAGATGTTGTTCATACTCATTCCTGATGATTCCGGGGATTGTGGATTTAGATTTTAGTTCTAATATTTTATAACTCTGTAATTCTCGTTTATTTATCGTATCATGCATGCTTTAGTCGGTTAGTATTTGTGGGTCCGTCACAAAAATGACTAATAAGTAAAAGGGATCTTCTTGGCTCATAACTTGGTATCTTATGTCCAGCGCCTCCCATTGTTATGAATGTCAAGTTTCTATTCTATATTCATTTATACCCTCCATCATGCACAATACAAATCAAATTGCATAATCAATTAGTTAGACATTAAAGGACAACTGAATTGTATAAGTAGAAACAGACTAATAGTTTACTCGTGAATGTTGTCCGTGCATAATATACATTTATGATAATATAGTTAGATAGGTTATAATCTGGTTACTTGCTGATCAACTAGCCAAAATGCCAAGAAACTTTTTATTTCATATTTTTATTACATTTGAGAGTATTTGACAGAAGTAAGTGGTAGTCTTACATTAGTGTCTTCAATGTATTATATATGAACTATATGCAGATATACATATATTATATGTGGTAGCATCCATGTGTTGAGCAGATTGATTGATGCGATATATATACATGCATGATGAAGTCATAATGAAGTTTTGTGACATTAGTATGTAGAGCTTTTTGAAAATCTGATCAATTTAAATAAGCGTGTGGATAATCGTTGCTGCATGTAGGGCTGAGCAAAACCGAACCGAAACCGTAAAACCGAACCGAATTGTAAAATTTCGGTTCGGTTCGGTTTCAATTTTTTCAAAATTTCGGTTAATTCGGTTTTTCGGGTTGAACCGAAAATAATTTCGGTTCGGTTCGGTTTTTGAGATAACATATCGGTTAAAACCGAAAAAACCGAACTTTTTATTATATAAAAAATTAATATATTTTATAGACGGTTATAACATTACTGGGTAACCTAAATACCTAATATCTTAATTATTCAAGCATCTCACTGAGTCCACTCGAGCCTCGATTTCAATCTTCAAGCATCAGCTGCGATTTCAGATTCCTCTTGGACTTGTATTCCTCTTAGATCTGAGATACCATTTTCTATGTACAGGTAATGTGTGTGTTTTTGTTCGATTGCTTATTTGGGAATAGTTGGTGATTAAGTCCTGGGTTGCAAATGTTTAACTGGGAGGTTTTTTATGTTAAGTCAAGTTTGTGGTGATGGATGCGATACCAGGAAGGGACCAAGATCAAGAAGATTATACAATCACTGGCTTCTCACTGTTGATTTTTTGAAAATTTCGGTTTTTTAAGCCAAAACCGAAACCGAACCGAAATAATTCGGTTAATTCGGTTCGGTTTTGAATAATAGTTCGGTCCGGTTCGGTTTCGAAAAAAACAATAATTCGGTTTTCGGTTTTTTTGGTTCGGTTCGGTTTTGAACCGAACCGACCGAATGCTCAGCCCTAGCTGCATGGGCCGGGTCAATCATATACCACAACAAAACATATCTATTAAACCTAGTTCCTCTAGTGCTACGTTCTTATACTTAATATAAAAGGCTTTACCATTACTTTTACAAATCACTCATGTAAAATATCTTTCCATCATAGTTATTTATATATAAGACCCGTGTGGAAATATATTTTTCAACATTAATTATTAAAAAAAATTTATGCCTATAACAACTTTGTAAAAAGATAAAATTCCGGCTCTCCTCCGCAAAACATCCCACATACATAACGAAATAATAATTTTACTTCTGCATTTTCTGTTTCCCCATTTCTCTCGTGACAGTCTCTCTCTCAGCACCATCTCTTTATAACCATATCCATATTGGATATCCCTTTCACCACCCATCTCTAACCCTCTCTCTTCTATGCATCAAACCATTTAACCTCCCTCACCATCTGACATGCCTTCGAATCCGTCCAGTTTATAGCTCAATTAAATTTTTAGCTTGAAGAACGAGGTGAAATTAGAGTACCAACTTAGACCTATCTTGAGAAATCACAGCTTATGGACCTAGCTTGGACCCGGCTAAATTTGTAACCCGATTGGTCTAATTGGATTCTAGGGTTTTGAATAGATGAATTAGATTTTGGCGGTTTCATAACACATCTTCTTTTCTCCATTTTATGTAGGTATATATTCTCAGTTTCTTCAATTGCGTGTTTTAATTTCACATTTATTATCTTAATTAATTGTCCAAGGTCATGTTTTACTAGTTTTTAGGTGGATGAGAACATGTGATTATAGGGGCTTTTCAGAATTTTTGTAATATTAAATTTAATTTTATTATATTTTTTTTCGTAATTTGGTTGTTAATTTTGCCTTCTTATAAGTGTGCATCATATACAATCATAACTAGCGCTGTGCAAAATCGAACCGTACTCGAAAAACCGAACCGAATTGTACAAATCCGGCCGGTTTTCGTTTGCAATAAAACTTATATTAATTTGTACTTAGGAAACACTAGAGCTCATTCTAATTGCCATTTTTTATTTTGTAAAATTTGTCATATATATCTATTTTTGGGCCCTGGACGGTCGACCTGGATGCCCTCCCTTTGGGCAGGGCCTGTAATTTATACCCGACATCGAGAAATTTACAGATAAATCTACATCCTTCCATACCACTCTATAAAAGAAATTCTTCACCATCATTCCATACCATCATCTCACTTATCTTCTTTTCTCTTTCTTTTATACCCATGCACATTCCATATATGTCTCATCTTCGCAAGTGATGATTGTTTGCGTGATATGATCGATATACACTGTAACTTTCCAAATTGTAGTGCAAGTAATGGCCTAAATAAGTTTTTTAAGCATTCTTATATAGGCACATACACCATGGATATCTATTTCATTTTGATTTAATCAGAAGTGATTATACATAAATTCTTGAATTTCATCGTCTTCAATATTTTGAATTATATTTGAAATCGAACCAAAATCAGAATTAGATATAAAACATAGATTTCATTGGTATTATCTCTATTTTATAGATGTAATTTTTTTTATTTAAATGTAGAGTATGTTGTTCTTCTGTGCAGTAAACAATGAAGAAGATGCTCCAAGAACAATAAAAAACCATAAACACCACTTACAAAGGTGAAAATTTTATTCATTTTAGGGGTACTTTGGATGTTCTGTTTGTCTTTATTTTATCATGTATCATGTATCACATATCATGTACATATTGTCGCATTAGTTTTATTCATACTTCCTATTATGTTAAGCTCAAATATACATTAAACATAAAACTTGTGCTTGCATCCCTGTACAAGTGTTTGCTTTTATTATGTGGCTGCTGAAGTGCTCTGTTTTAATGCTCCAAAGAGGGTGTGCCCAGGGATATGGTCAACATGAATGAAAAGCAATCATTCATGGATGGAAGAAAGCTAATTGCTATCATTTCTGTGGCTGAATCTGCTGGCGTATCATTGCAAGTGGATAGAAGAGCAACAAAGCAGGTATAAAATAGTAGACAACTTTATGCCTAATTAACATGCCAACTGTCTTTTCCGTTTGTATTTATATTATATAAATTGATAACTGTTATATCAGTGGAGGTATAGAATTACCCTGGAGTGCTGATCGCGCTATTCAGCAGTTGGGAAGAACTCACCGTTCAAATCAAGCTTCTGCACCAGAGTATAGGTAGAAAATAAATCTCTTTTGTAGACATTCTTGTAGTTAGCAGTAATGAATGACTTTTCATACTAGTCTTCATCACTTCTTTTGTTTCAGATTTGCTTCCACTGTTATTCTAATCCATGGAGATCTAGGCAGCCAAAGTATGAATGGAACGTTCAAACATTATGCTGCATTTCATGTTCAGCGGAGGGTGACCGGGGTCTTATTATATTAGAAGTTGCTAACAAGATTCAAGTAAGTCTACATAGTTTACATAGGTGGTACTGAACTTAGCAATGTATGTTATTAACTTTTAAAGTGTGATTACTATAATAGACTGCTGGACTTCCAGACCCGACAGCAAGCATGACACGGGAAGCATCAATTGCTGCTGCCTTGTTAAGGTTTCCAAGCTTTTTGAGAGTACAGCTACACCAACTTATTACAAGAACTAATGGAATCTTAGATGGAGAAGTTGAGGATTTTGATAAAGATGAAGCAAACGGAGATGGAGATTGGAGGTGATAATAAACAGTTTTTGAAGTTGCTAATAAATATATATACGAACACTCTACAACAATTCTGGGTATTTACGAGAGAAATTTTCCCACCTTTATATCTAGTTTGTGTTTATATATAAATCTACAGTGTCTTGATGCAAAGATTAGTTAGTGATGGTACCGAAATTTCATTTCATTTGGCAGACAATGAAAAATGTGCCATCAATACCCTCCTCCACACGGCTCTTGTAGTTTAAGTTATGCAATATTTGTGAAATATCTTCTTTTTTGGCCTTGAAATATAAAATGTTTTTGACACTAGTAAAATGGGAGCACATAAATTCAAATTAATTCTATATCCCAATTTAATACATAAATTTATATTTATATCTCTTGTACTAGCAAATTTGTAATATTAAAAAAAAATATTATGTCAGTATTTGATATATTTTAGGGCCTCTTTATTTTAAAATCTATCTTGAAGGACAAATTATATTTTTACTAAAACGTATTTATACATTCTACTTCAAATACATCTCTCATTAAGATACCCCTCCAAGCAGAAAACCTCTAGTTGAGTCATCAAATAATCTATCTGAACCACTAACTTTGCCAGCAGCTTTAGTTGTTAACCATAGGTGAAACCTCAAAACATTATGGGAATGGGAAAGAATTCCAATCCCCAGTCTCAATTCAACATGATGTTTATCATAGAATTTGATACATTAATTGGAGCGAAAAGCTTGAAAGAAAACAACAAGGCTTCTGATGAATGGTGGTTGCTGGGCTTCAAACAAGGAACTTAAAGTCATTTTTTAAATTTAACTACAAAATGTAGGTGTGTATAATAAGTCAAAAATGTACTTAATGAGTCGAAAACCAACTTCATGTTAAATTAAAGCAAAAACAAAAAACGGTTTCATGTCACAAGTTGATATAATATACTTTGAACAACTTATTTTATTTATATAATTTTTTTTTATTAAAAGTCAATTTCCATACATATAAATAACATATTAAATAATTTTTTATTACATTTTTAATAATCATAAGTTACCTATAATATAAAATTAGCCAAACAACCAATTTATTTAAGTTGCACACTTAAAACTTGTCTTTAAATTTGTTAATGTTCAGAATATGTTTGGTGCTTGCAGAGCACATATTTGTCAGCATGACCTGGTGATGCAATAGTAGCGAGTCTGTAGTCGTTGAGGTACTCTTTGTTTAGGAATTTTGTTTTGAGTCATGTCCTAGCTTTTAGATTTTTTTTGTTTCGAATCTATCTATATATTGTACTGCTCTCAGAAATAAAAGAAAAGTTTATGGACAAGCATATATTATGTGTTTTACCTTTCCAATTTAATATCAAATAGTTAATACATTTATATCATATAAATTATTAACAAAATTTGGTAACAGTTCCTAGAGGTTCTTTGTGAATGCCAAAGACATCGATATTGATGATTGATATAAATAAAACCGACGGAGAGTCGATTAGCCTGAGTTATTAGACGTTGTCTAGAAGTAATTATATAGCTTTGGCCTTCAAGATGATAGTCGTTTTGCTTGCACATGGAATTTGGAGGGTGGTAGAACCGAGTGATGCAAATTCAGCTTTTGAATAAAAAATGGACAAAGTTGCCTTGGCCATGATTTACTAAGGGTAACCGATGGTATTTTACTGATACTTGTTGATAAGAAGACGGCCAAAGAGACCTGGGATGCAATCAAGACTCTGTGTCAAGGTGTTAATTGAGTAAAAAAACAAGGATTTAAACTTTAAGACTGAATTTTAGTCGTTGAGTATAAAGATAGTGAACAACTCGGTTTGTATATAGTTGAATAGGCTTGTAACAAACATACGAGTTCTTGGGAAAGACATGGGTGAATTCTTCATGGTAAAAAAATTGTTGGGTAAGGTTCATTCGAAAATTCTCTAGGTTATGTCCATTTTGAAATGATTTGGCAATGTTGAAACCATGTTTTTTAAAGAATTTGTAGGCTCATTTAAGGGGAAGACAAGGTTCATTCGAAAATTCTCTAGGTTACGTCTATTTTAAATGTTGTTTGTCTATAATCCAACAATATATAATAATTTAATAAAACAAAAAAATCTTAAAATAATATCATAATTCATAAGAAATGGGAAAATGATAATTTATGAATCTTTTATATAAAAGTGCGTATATATATTGGCAGTTGGCATTGCCCATTACATAACTTTTTTATATATCATATATGTATATATGTATAAGTGTTTTTGCAAAGACAAAAATAACTTCAACAAAAGACCATAATAGAAAGAGTAGTGCTATGTGCACATAATTGTGCACATAAAATTTGTACATAATGAGGTGGCAAGTGATGTGGTGGATTTTAATTGGGGTTGTTGGTGTAAATGCAGAGGGGCCATCCAATTAAAATTCACCACATGTCATTATGTACATGTTTTTGTACACAATTATGTGAACCAAGCATTTTCCTAATATAAATGTCAAGTTTAAAAAACTCTCTTCTTATCTCAAATGATCATCGGGTGATTCGCTCAAATTCTATATATTTCTTTTTTGTTTACGAGATTTCTCTTATATATTAAACATCACGAATTTGCTAATTCAAAATTCATAAGTTGTTACATGCGCTACTTTTTCAAACTCTATTACACACACATATATCATGAAAATATGTTATATATTTAATTTGAAACGGATCAAATTATATCTATATTTTGAATTTTACATTCTTCACACCTTTTGAATATTTTTTATGTGTGAAATCAATTTGAAATAAAAATTTGGTCAGAATTTTAATGTTATATATATATATATATATATATATAGGTCATTGCTCAAAAAAGAACACTCTTAAAAGAAGAACAACACAGAACACTTCAGAATCATATATAGAATCTCATCTAAAACTTGAATTACTTTCAAATTTTAAGTTGATTAATGTTTTATTATGAATGATAATAGTATCCTTCATGTTTAAAAATAAATTTGGGGTTAAAACTAACATGATTCTATGTAAAATTAATTGTTGAAAAAATATATATATGTGATTCTATTCCGGATTCTATTCTGAATTCCGTTCAGGATTCTATAATATTTCATATTAATAACGTGGATGAATTTGGATGTTAGATTTCATATATTAAGTTTAAATGGTGCCTAACTATGTAATTATAGTCTTAACAAATCATTTTTCATGAAAAATAAAGTGTTATGATAGTGTTCTGTGTTGTTCTTTTTTTAAAGTGTTCTGTGTGGAGTGCAACCCTATATATATATATATATATATATATATATATATATATATATATATATTAAAGAAATGGTTTAATTTGAAATTAGATGTATTACTATCTATTTCAAACTTTGGGATAAGGATCTTAAAACCATAATTTCCTATGATATGTATTTAGCTTAACAACCATGTAAATTTGATATGTTTTTAAATTTAAGTTTGTATTTAAAGGTTAACACCAATTTTTTTTATATAAGTTTAGTTTCTTGTATAGTCTAAATAATCATATCAGATATTTGGTTTGTTATTATTTCATATATACCAAGATTCAATATATAGAATAATTAAAAAAAAATAGTTATATTTAATATAAAGAGATTTACCATGGTTTGTACTAATCACTCATGTTAAATGTCTTTCCACTATATATAGTTATTTATAAGAGCCGTGTTAAAACTTTATTTCGACATTAATTATTAAAACAATTTATATCTTATTACAGCTTTGTTAAAAGATAAATTCAGCAATAATTTAATTTCCGCATTTTCTGTTTCCCCATTTCTCTCTCGATAGTTTCTCTCCCTGCATCATCTCTCTCTATAACCATATCCCTTCCACCATCCCTCTATAACCTGCTCTCTTCCATCTAACCATCTAACCTCTGTCACAATCTTACATGACTTCGAGTCCGTCCTGTTTATAACTCAATTCAATTGGTAGCTTGAAGAACTATCCTTTATTGGAGTCCCAACTTAGACCTAGATTGAAAAATCACGACTTTGGGACCTAGATTGGACCCGACTAAATTTGTAACCCGATTGGTTTGATTGGATTTTAGGGTTTGGAATAGATGAATTGGATTTTGGGGTTTCATAACACATCCGCTTTTCTCGATTTTATGAAGGTATATATTCTTAGTTTCTTCAATTGCATGTTATAATTTTACATTTATTATCTTAATTAATTGTCCAAGGTCATGTTTTACTGGTTTTTCGGTGGATGAGAACATGTGACTTTAGGGTCTTTTTTAGAATGGATGCAAAATTAAATTTAAATTATCATATTTTTTTTTCATAATTCGGTTTGCTTTGCCTTCGATAAATGCGTTCGAGTGAAATAAGACATTTTTAAATTTTTATTTAGGAAACACTCGAGGTCTAACTAATTGCCAGTTGTTTATTTTGTAACATTTGTGTGTCATATATTTCTTTATATCCAACACTCATACTCAAGAAATTTCTAGAGAACTCTACATCCTTCGGTACCATTCTATAAAAGAAACAAATCTTATATTCTTCATCTTCATTCCATACCATCATCTCTCTTATCTAATTTTCTCTTTCTTTTATGCTCACATTCCATATATGTCTGATTTTCGCAAGTGATTAAATTGTTTGCGTGATATGATCGATATATACGTAGCTTTCAACCACATATGAATTGGTAAGTGATGGCCTAAATAAGTTTTTGAAGCATTCTTATATACACGCATACACCATGGATATCTATTTCATTTTGATTTGATTAGAAGTGATTATACATAAATTCTTAAATTTCACCATCTTCAAAATTTTGAATTACATTTAAAATTGTACCATAATCAAAATTAGAATAGAACATAGATTTTGTTGGTATTATCTTTATTTTATAGTTGTATTATTTTATTCAAATGGAGAGTATGTTGTTCTTCGATGCAGTAAACAATGAAGAAGATGCTCCAAGAACAACCTAGATCCATAAACAGCCCTTCTAGCTCGAAGGTGAAAATTTTATAGGTATGTTTTTCTTACGTCTGTTAAAAAGCCGACGCTTAAGGTCTATTTTATCATGGCTAAACTGCAACGCAAAAGACTTGTTAACCGACACTAAAGGATTGTCCTATAGCATCGACTTTGACCTATAGCATCGGGTTGGTAGAATGCCGTTGCTTAAAATTCGCTTAAAAATACTATATGCGTCGCTAGTCAAATAGCCGCTAAAGGTTAGCCCTACAGCGTGGGGTGGTCAAAATGCCTTAACTTGAAGTTATACTTTTAGTGTCAGTTATATTTTACGAAATGCCGATGCTAAAATATTTTTTTAATTTATATATATATATATATATATATATATATATATATATATATATATATTAGCTAATAGCATTATTCAATTACACACACATATATATTAACATGCACTTTCTTTAATCATGTAAAGAAATCCGACAAGAAATACCCAAAGTCAACAACACTAAATTAAACTATCAATTAGGAATCATATTAAAATTAAAATGTATCCATATATACCTGTTTCTAGACAAATAATATTCACTTTTCTTTAACATAAATCTAATCCTCAAACTATTATATCTGCACAAGCCAAATAAAAGAAATCTTTGTGTATCAGTGCACCTCCGAAGATGAAATTTGCACATATTCTTCTTTAACAACATCTGGTTGTGTGTCTCTTTGTGTATTTGGAATGGTAAAAAAAAACTTGATAAATGGCGACATCAATCAATTGATTAAGTGTAATAATATAGATGTTTACAAAAGTGAACTGGAGCACCACCTGCCTTTAAACAACTGAAAGATATAGTCAATTATAATCAGTCTCAGGTACACAATTATTCAACATAATTGCAACTTTGATTCGAAACAAAATCAAATATAGTTAACATGTTATAATCGCACAAAAAATGCTGGTGACTCACGAGCTGCCTTCTCATTCTACAATCTAGGCCTATCAGTAGCCTCAGCTTTTTTCAGCTGCTGCTCCACTTCCGTTAGTTTCTCCTTTTGCTCTGGACAGATAAAAACCGCAGTTTTAGTTCATTCATAATTCGCTATGAAATTCTGTTTCTTGTGCATTCACAAAGATTAGTGCACAAATGTGTAAATACTAGAAAAGAGATGAGCTATATATCTGTACACTAATATGTTGGAATCTTAGGGAAATTGACCACCTAGTGGCAATATATGTTGCCACCATCAATTGCACGATTTAAACTCAGCATTATCATTACAAGTGCACAATATAAGTTCTAGCAATATTAAACAATCACCTTTTACACAGCAGCAAACTGAGTCATGAGTTCCCCTGCGAGAAATGTGGAGAGCTCCAAGCTTCTGTTTCAACCAGGTACGGAACGTTCTGGTTCTGGTTCAGGATCTCAGCATGGGCCTTCTCCCTTTAAGTACCAAGGTTCCAAGACGAGCAAAGGATAAGCCAGTCTACAAAGAATCCTCTGATAAATAAAGAAACTAGAATCCAGAGGAATTCGAGAGAGATATTTTGCCAAAGTGCTTCAAGCACAATATTTTTACAAGCTTCACCCGCCAATTGAATTATCATGTACGTCATTTCTTGTCCTATATTATCTACATTTCTTTCAATTGTTCCTTATTTGAGCGTGTGTGTGTGTGAGTATATTTATTTGATGTTTAATCTTTTTGACCGGGGTAAATAGTCTTAAAAATATTCATGAAAATTGATTAACAATTTAACAAAAGATACATAAACTTTAGATATTTGGAGTTGTTTGTTTATGTTATTGACTATATATCTTTACAAGACCCGGTTGTGCAGGAAAAAAATGCAGGGTAATTGCCCAAAAGGGGAGAACTGTACCTTTGCCTATGGCTTGGAAGAGATGCATGATCCACCGCCTAATTGGGAAGAATTGGTGCATGCTAAAAGTAAACGGGCATGGGATAATTATCCGAAAACACCAGGTGGGCAGATGCTTTGCGGGTATTTGTTTCCTCGAAACGAATGCCCGTATGGAAAAAATTGCTCTTACCTACATGAAAGTCCAAAAGAAACTGAGATGGCAAGGTCCCTGCCAATGAATTTATCTGCAGCCACCGGACCAGTGTTGGAGATGAGAAATGATACTGGGAAATCAGGTATGTGTTTGTTGTTGAAGGAAGTGATGGCCTAAATATGTTTTTTAAGCATTCTTATATACACACACATTCACTATGGATATCTATTTCATTTTGATTTGATTAGAAGTGATTATACATAAATTCTTGAATTTCATCATCTTCAAAATTTTGAATTATATTTAAAATTGAACCAAAATCAAAATTAGATATAGAACGTCATAAATATCATTGTTATTATCTTTATTTTATAGATGATTTTTTATTCAAATGGAGTGTATGTTGTTCTTCGATGCAGTAAACAATGAAGAAGATGCTTCAAGAACAATCAAGATCCATAAACACTCCTTATAGTTCGAAGGTGAAAATTTTATTGATTTTAGGGGTTACTTTGAATGTTATAGCATTATACCTGTAGACAGCCATTCACTGTTTCAGTAACCTGTAAAGATGACATCCTACTACAACCTTCTTTAAAAATTAAAGTCGCATCATAGAAGATGCTCTGCACTGTGGAGTTCAATTAAAAAATTTTGGGGTGCCCTCTCCAAAATGCAGTAATTCAGAGGGTTAAGTGTATATGTCTGGAATTTTGCTGTGGGCAGTTGAATACAATTTTTTTACCAGAGATGAAGATTCAATTGAGGTGATAACAGATGTGTAGGAGTTTTATCAGTTTTAATCTTTTTCTCCTTCATATATTGTTAGAATATTAGTATAAACTCACCAATATTGTGAAAAACTTCAAACCGGCTTTCGATGATGCCTCGAGCAATTATACCAGACTATCAATTTATGTAGTACAGAGCTAAGATCAACAAACGTCTGTCATAAAAAAAAATAATTCAAATACATTAACACGAATTTGAACAATACAAATTTGAAATTCACCAGAAAAGATAAAAAAATTTCAAAATTTTTAATTAATTGAAAATTTCAAGAGTACATATGATAATTGTATATATAGGGATATAAAACCCTAAAGTAAAATAATAAAAAAATCCTAATTATCATTATCTAATAATTTAAGTAGCATGATCATGCATATGCATGAATGAACATGCCCTGTAAATATCCTGTAATTACCAAGCATGTTATTGGTATATTTCTTGGTTTTGTGAGGATCATGCATGTATGCTCCTTTTTCTATCCTTCGTGACTCCAGTTTACTTTTTCGCAGGGGTGAGCATTCGGTTAACCGAAACGGAAACAAATAGAAATCAACTACCGAAAACTGAACCGAAATTTTTTCGGTTTGTAACCGAAACCGAAATTATTATTTTGGTTATTACCAAAAACCGATATTAATAGCCAAAATTTAGACCAATATCTAATACATTTGAGGGTTGCTTTGTTCAATGGCAGAAACTACGAAGATACAATCTAAAACAATACAAATGCAAAATCCATATAATAGAAACTTAAAAAACAAAACATAGTAATGGTAAACAGAGCAGAGTATACCTGAAATGATCAAATTACGAGTAAATCTTGAGTTGGGGCTTGAATAAGTGTATGTATTAAGTCCTTAGATTCTCAAAAACTCCAGAAAGAAAATAGATTCCAGAGCAATATAGAATTATAATCAAATATCTACACACTTGTACTAGAAATAACTAACATATATTATTAAAACTAATAAAATATTAAAAATTCGGTTAATCGTTCGGTTTTCGGTTAACCGCGATTAAAAACCGAATAACCGAAATTTAAAATTTTCGCTACCAAAAACCGAACCGAAATTTGTAGTTTGGTTAACCGAACCGAAAATTTTTCGGTTATTCGGTACATGTCTTTTTATTGTTCAATTTCTCTTCAAAATCAAGAGCCTCTTGTTCTACATCAGAAGATCATGTGTGAAAAATTTATTCGAAACTGAATATAATGATGAAAGGAGCTTTGTATATTATGGTTGGTTCAAGGAAGAGGGGTTTTATGAAGAAAATGACTAATAAGTAAAAGAGATCTTCTTGGCTCATAACTTGGTATCTGATGTCCAGTGCCTCCCATTGTTATGAATGTCAAGTTTCTATTCTATATTCGTCTATACCCTCCATCATGCACAATACGAACCAAATTGCATAATTCATTAGTTAGACATTAAAGGACAAATGAATTGTATAAGTAGAAACGGACTAATAGTTTACTCGTGAATGTTGTCCGTGCATAATATACTTTTATGATAATATAGTTAGATAGGTTATAATCTGGTTACTTGTGATCAACTATAGCCAAAAATGCCAAGAAACTTTTTATTTCATATTTTTATTACATTAAGAGAGTATTTGACAGAAGTAAGTGGTATTCTTACATTAGTGTCCTCAATGTATTATAAATGAACTATATACAAATATACATATATTATATGTGCTAGCATCCATGTGTTGAGCAGACTGATTGATGCGATATATACACATGCATGATGAAGTCGTAATGAAGTTTTGTGACATTAGTATGTAGAGCTTTTTGAAAATCTGATCAATTTAAATAAGGGTGTGGATAATCGTTGCGGCATGGGCTGGGTCAATCATATACCACAACAAAACATATCTATTAAACTTAATTCCTGCTAGTGCTACGTTTTTATACTTAATATAAAAGGCTTTACCATTACTTTTACAAATCACTCATGTGAAATATCTTTCCATCATAGTTATTTATATACAAGACCTGTGTGAAAATATATTTTTCAACATTAATTATTAAAAACAATTTATGTCTGTTACAGCTTTGTAAAAAGATATAATTCTGGCTCTCCTCCGCAAAATATCCAACATACATAACCATATCCATATTGGATATCCCTTTCACCACCCATCTCTAACCCTCTCTCTTCCATGCATCAAACCATTTAACCTCTCACCATTTCACATGCCTTCGAATCCGTCCAGTGTAAAGCATAATGTAACCTAAATGTAATTACGTAACTCAACACAACTAAAGGACATGAAACAATACGTAAGTATAATACATGAATCTACAGGTTGGAGATCCGATACGAACAGACAAAGACAATCAAGATATCTGAGACGAACATCCGTCCACTGGAAGAAGTTCATTAATATGTTCAAGCCTCAGTGACGAATAAATCTCAATCAGTTTCTGCTATCAAAGATAACCTGACGATCAAGTATCAAAGACCAGAAGATTCCAGTATATCCATTTTGATTATTTATAATCAAATTTATCGAAGGAACATCTAACCCAGAATGACTAATCAAGTATATTATCAAGCAAAAGGATTAGAAGAATTATTTCAGTTCGAGTCGTTCGTGAACCAGACCAGTGCATAGGACGTACGAAAGTATTCAGTGGATTCGATCAACGAATTAATTGATCAAGTCAATTGAACGGTTCAGGAAAAATCACCAATGAATTTAATTGATATATATATATATATATATACACACACACATATATCATTAATTGTGAATTACTTGAATATAAAAAATTCAAGTAATTAATTAAGCACAATTATATATATATATATATACACATATATATATATATATACACACACATATATATATATATATATATATGTATAATTCTTGGTACATATATGGAAGACCTGAAGAATTGGCTAAGTCAATTACATTGTAAGTACAGTGTGGAGCGCAAGTTTTGACTAAAAGTCAAAACTCGAAATATCACTTAGAAATAATTCCAAGTCACCTGGACACACTGCTACTGAATGATGGGAAGCGCAAGTACAAGTCAAAGCGCGAACTTTGACTGGGAGCAAAATCTTCTCTTAGAATTTTATTCTAAGTCAGTATACAGTGAAGCCCTTAGAGCGCAACATTTGACCGGAGTCAAAGCGCAACTCCCCTGTGGCCTAAGTGGCGCTACATTTGACCAGCGCAAGTGTTGCCCAATATATAAACTCCCTCAGAAATTATTCTAAGGCTGTATACATTGGAAAGGTTACACTGTGGCGCGACTTTGTTTCCAGGCGCAAGTATTGACCCAAGCGCGAGGTTTGACTCTCAATTGCAGCGCAAGTTTGATATACATATATGTATATCTACATACTTGGCGCAACTTTGTTTGTTGAGTTAGTTTTTGGACAATTTATATTTAACTAACCATAGTTAAATATGAATTCGTCCAGGACGAACTCGTTAACCATGGTTAGATGTTGGAAGCCTATAAATAGAGCTTTGTAGTTTCATTTGAAACTAACTACACACTTTGTAAGTGCACACACTATACACATTCTCGAAAGCAAAGTTAGAATATTGATTTAATCGAGAGTTTGTATTAGAGTGGTTGTAGTCTTTCTGTAGCCGACATTCGTGTTGGAATTTGTAGCACCCGAGGATTATTTCTAATATAAGAATATTCCCCGACTTGCACGTAGTTGTTTGATTACGATTGATTTAAACTGGACTTAAACAGAATTATTCCGCAATCAAATTAAATCGAAGAAATTGGTATAGACGTATTCAACCCCCCCTTCTACGTCTGATTGGACCTAACAATTGGTATCAGAGCCACACTGATCGATATACAGATCTGAGATCCGTTACCAATATGACAAGCTAGATGTCCGTACAATCGTAATTTTATCTGATAACAATGTCGACACACAAGTTAGGAATCACGGTACCTCCATTTGACAAGGATGACTACAACAACTGGAAAATGAAAATGTTGCTGTATATTAGAGTTGCTAATCCCCTTTACATTGGGATTCTGGAAAATGGTCCGTTTGTGCCAATGAAGATTATTCCTGAATCTGTTGAAAATGGTGTTCGCATTCCACAAAAGTATGTTCCCAAAGAGAAAAGCGAATACACTAAGACTGACAAGGAATATATTGCACATGACCATAATCTGCAACTCATAATTGTTGAATCAATGACCAAGACTATGACACATCTTATTCTGAGTCTAAAAACATCAAAGCAGATGTGGGATACCATCGAGGCATTGATGGAGGGATCTGAAGAAGTCAGGGAAAACAGATACGATATGTTGATTGCCATATATGAAGCATTTCAGGCAATACCTGGAGAGAACATTTCTCAAATCTACGAAAGGTTCATGTTGCTGTTAAATGAACTCACCCTGCATGGAAAGACTTATCCACAGAAAGAGATTAACAGAAAGTTCTCATTTGTGATGCCACCTTATTTGGTTGTGAAGACTGAGACCATCCGGGAAAGAAGCGACTTCAGGACCATGACTCTGGAAAAACTGTTTGGAAAACTGAAGACGTTTGAGATGGAACTCGAACAAAGAAAGATTATATATGGTGGTGGATCATCTGAAGCCAAGAGTATGGCCTTACAAAAGACCACTGCACTTATTGCTGATGAACCGTACTGTGGTTATCAGCAACTAGTTGAATATGGCATTAATGATCACACTGTTGCACAGAGTGATTGTTTAACTGTCAAAGCTGATTATACTTCTTCCAAGTCTGAAATTGTAGAAGCTGAGATTGATGAAGTTTCTGTGGAACCGGAGGATGAGTTTTATACTCAGGAAGAGCTGGAGCAGCTGGAGGATAAGTCTATGGCTTATATGGCTGCAAGGTTCAAGCACATCAAGTTCAGGAAGAACCCCCGGTACAAGAAAGCATCTGGGAACAAGTTTCAGAACAAAGGAGGATACTCAGGGTCAGGGTCTGGAAGCATTGGCAGTTACAAACCAAACATGTACGACAAGAGCAAAGTCAGATGCTACAACTGCAATGACTTAGGGCACTTTGCAACAGAGTGCAGGAAACTCAAAGCGGCTCTTGTCAAAGAAAGAAGCAACTCATATGATAAGAAGAATTCTTATGAGGATCTAAAGAAAGAGAATGAAAAGCTGAAAGCTAAGTTGGAAGCAATGGTTGCCAAGCATAAAGGAAGGGCATACATTGCTGAGGGAAAAAGCTGGGATGACACGGATTCTTATGATGAACCTGTTCAGAGCAACTATGCATTTGCATTAATGGCTGACACTGTCGAGGAATCTCCATCTCAGGTATCTCCTGAAATTTGTTGATGACATGACTACTGCTGATTATAAAAAGACTATAAATGAACTAGGTTAAGAGATGTATAACTTGCACACTAGTTTGTTAGCTTCAGAATCAGATAACTGTAGTCTCTCTCTAAAGATAGCTAAACTTGAAGAACGGATAGACGAGTTAGCTTTATAGAAACTCTTGAACACTAACCTTAAGGAAAGAATTGAATATCTAGAGAATAAGGAAAAGTGTAGTGCAGAAATTGAGGAGTCCCTTAGGTCCCAAGTAGCTGATCTGGAAACTAAGCTTAAGGCCTATCAGAATTCTGCGTTTCTACATAAAGAGATCTTGGATAGTCAAAGGGTCGATAAGAAGGTTGCTATTGGCCTTGACTATAGTTCTTTGAAAGTTCTAAAAGAAAGAAGAGAAAAGAAAATGAAGGCATATTTGTTTCAGCAGGAACTGAGAATGCTCCTGAAGGAACAAATATACCTAAAATTCTAAAGAAAACCAAGACCCCTATCTTTATAAAGGCACAAACAGAACCTATGATAGAAGAAGACCTTGTCATTAAGGAAGAGTTGAAAAATGAGGAAGTTGTTAAGCCTCAAGTAAAACAGGAATCACAAGACGTACCTTCTAATCCTCAAGTTAGAGAAGATTCTGATAAAACTGGATTAGGAAGTACTAGTTCCAACAAAAAGAAGAACAACAGGAATGGTAAGCTAGATACTAAGAAAACCAACTCTAGGACTCCTAGTGCTAGAAAGGTTTGTAACAATTGCAATTTTACTAATCATCTTACTTATGCATGTAAAATGACTAAAGTAGATACTCCTGTTACTAGCATGCCTAATACTGTTAACTTGAATGCTGTTCATTTGCCATGTGGTAAAGTAGGTTGCATGCAATGTGCTATGAATATGATGTCTGCATGTTTTACCATGTTAAATGCATCTTTTTCTACATCACCTGCCATGAATATGAATATTCCTGCACCTTCTGTTGCCCCTATGGCAAAGACTGCTAGTCCTTCTAAGAAGAAGGAGACTCCAAACTCCAAGTCTAAAAGCACTTCTGCTAAGACTAAAAAGGAGAAGAGTCCAGTCACCCCTGAACAAGCACATGTTAAATCAGATTCTGTTGATACTCCTGTTTCTACTAAACCACCTGGACCCAAGAACGTCTGGGTACCAAAGAAAGTTTAATCCATTTGTGAATGCAGGGCACAGGAAAGAAAAGCAAAGTTGTGTGGGTTCCTGATAGTGGTTGTTCAAGACACGTGTTTGGAGAAAAGTCCCTGCTCACAGATGTGGTTATGAGAACCGGCCCGATTGTAGTCTTTGGAGATGACAGCAAAGGATTCACAACGGGATATGGTAAGCTGAAAGTTGGAAATGTCATCATTGAAGATATTTCTCTGGTAGAAGGACTCAAGAACAATTTACTGAGTATCAGTCAGTTCTGTGACAAAGGATACGACGTAATCTTTTAGAAGGAAGTTTGCTTGATCCAGAACCGGAAGAACAAGGATCTTACACTCCGTGGTGTAAGAAAATCAAGTTTGTTTATAGCCGACATAGATTCAGCAATTAAGGGGGAGGTCAAGTGTTTCTACAGCAAGGCCTCTGCTGATGATAGTTGGTTATGGCATCGGAAGCTCTCACACTTGAACTTTAAGACTATGAATTCTTTAGTCAAAAGAGAACTTGTGAGAGGACTGCCGCAGAAAGAATTCTGTCAAGAAGGAATCTACGATGCATGTGAAAAAGGGAAGTCAAAGAAAGCATCACACAGGAGCAAAGGCATGACTGACATTGGTTCACCCCTTCAACTGATTCATATGGATCTGTTTGGACCTGTCAACATCCCTTCTATGTCAAGGAAAAGATATGCTCTTGTGATCGTCGATGATTACTCAAAATACTTACATACAAAGGATGAAGCAGCACAAGTCATCATTAATCATATTAAGAAGATTGAAAAGGAAGCAAATCTTCCAGTAAGGGCAATCAGATCAGATAATGGAACAGAATTTCGTAACGCTGTTCTTAATGAATTCTGTACTGATAAAGGTATTTCTCGTCAGTATTCAGCTCCAAGGACTCCACAACAAAATGGTGTCGTAGAAAGGAAGAACTGGACCTTGATTGAAGCAGCAAGGACAATGATTAGTCAATCAAGACTTCCAATCTATTTCTGGGCTGAAGCTGTGAGTACTGCTTTCTACACTCAAAATCGTACCCTGATTAACAAAGATTTGGATGAGACTCCTTATGAAGTAATGGCCAACAGAAAATCGTCACTGAGTTACTTTCATGTGTTTCGTGCAAAATGCTATGTTCTAAAGGAAGAGCATCTGGGAAAGTTTGATGCTAAAGCTGAAGAAGGCATTTTTCTGGGTTATTCTTTAGAGTCAAAGGCCTACAGGGTTTATCTGATCAATGACGACAAGCTGATTGAAAGCATCAATGTAACATTTGATGATACCAAGCTCCCAAGTCTTCAAAAGGAAAATGAATCTGATTCTCTAGAATTTGAGAATTTAGATGACATCTACATAGGAGAAGATGAAGCTGAAGCTGATACTAGGGAACCTAATGCAAGTGAAGGAACTGCTGATCCTGAACCATCTGGAGGAAGTATTGGAAACAATACAAATGATCATCATGATCACAGTGGTCAAAGTGGAGGATCATCAAATAGAATCAGCATCAGTTCAGGGGGAGCAAGTCACATTAGTGGATCTACTAGTCATCACACTCAACACAACTATGATTACGGTGAATCATCAAGATTGAATCTTCCAAGACAAAGGGTATGGAGTAGAGACCATCCTGTTGAACAAATCATTGGTGATCCAGACACGGGATTGCAGACTAGACGATCAACTCAAAATGAATGCAACTTTGCTGGATTCTTGTCTCAGACAGAACCAAAGAAAGTTGAAGAGGCTCTAAATGATCCAGATTGGGTATCTGCAATGCAGGAAGAACTCAATCAATTTGAAAGGCAGAAAGTTTGGAAGCTGGTGCCTAGACCTAAAGGAAAATCTATAATTGGCACCAGATGGGTTTTCAGAAACAAGCTGGATGAAGATGGTATTGTTACGAGGAATAAGGCAAGACTGGTAGCAAAGGGTTATTCGCAAGAAGAAGGAATCGACTATGATGAAACCGATGCTCCAGTTGCTAGGCTTGAAGCAATCAGGATGTTCTTAGCATTTGCTACACATTCCAACTTCAAAGTATATCAAATGGATGTTAAAAGTGCATTCCTGAATGGTGATCTAGAGGAGGAAGTCTATGTTGAACAACCCCCTGGGTTTGAAGACAAGGAATTTGAAGACTTCGTATACTTTCTCTTCAAAGCGCTCTATGGCCTGAAGTAAGCCCCTCGAACATGGAATGACACTCTTTCCAAGTTCCTACTTGAAAATGGTTTCACCAGAGGTATCATCGATAAAACTCTTTTCCATAAAAAGCATAAGGATGATATATTTTTTGTACAAGTATATGTCGATGACATTATATTTGGTTCTACTAATGATCTTTTGTGCGAGAGATTTGCTAAGCTTATGCAGAGCAAGTACGAGATGAGCATTGATGGGCTAGAAAATATACCTTATAAATCGCAAGCGCACGATCACTGTTTTAATACTTTAATGATTCGTCCACAGAGATTATAATATTATTTTCGCAACCTTAATTAATTCTTAAGCTAGGCGAATTAGAACAATTGATTTGTGAAAAGTTTTAATATGAATAATTAATGAAAAAGGAAATTTGATTACTAACTTAAAATCACCAATTTAACAAAAAACTATTTAACTAAACTTAAGCAAAGTTTCGCCGTGACATTGTTTTAAAACGAAGCTGGCCAAAACACATTATACAGAAACCAAAGTATTATAAAAAAAGATTAACTAAATCAATTAACCAACCGGGAATCAACAGTGAGTAACTCAATGACTTGAACTAACAGGCACCACTAATCTTAAATCATAAAATAATCAAGCTCAAAACTAACTACAACAGATGGTCCATAATTCGACTTAATCCACCAAAAACTAACAAACCCAGTACATTATACACATACTCGGATAAATCATACTCAGAGCATCTCCAATAGCCTTTTAAATTAGCTCTTAAAACCAAAAATGAGGAGGATAAGAAAAAATTGAGCTCCAATAGGTTCTTAGTGGTTCCTAAAAATACTAGGAGCCCCTTCTCTCTCCTCTCTTTTAAGAGCCACTACATGGCTCTTAAGTTATTTTTATAATTTAATATTCACTCTCACCCATGTGACTTTGAACTTTTGTCATAGTGAGGTTTAAATAATAATAAAATATAGTGTTAGGAGTGTGTATAGAGAGCATTATTGGAGTTCAAACTCTTAGTAATGTATTAACTTCCTAAGAGCTTAATATTTTATATTATATATAGGAGCTAACTAAGAGACTATTGGAGATGCTCTCAGCCAGCTATTCAACAAAACAAAAAAAAACAACTCAAAAACTCTGGACAGGAGAAAGCGACTAGGCAAACAACTCTACAACTCACAGCAGCGACTCGATGACTCAGTAAAACCAGAACACCGAACTCAGTAGCAGGCAATCTCAGAACTCAGTACCGTGACTCGGTACCAAACTCAGTCAACAAACATAAAAAACTCAGCATCCAAAATACAGAAACTTGACGACTCAAACTACAGCTCGGAGACAGCACTCGAACTCGGCGACTTAGTACAGAAACTACTCGGTGACTAGACACAACAACAAAGAAACAGAGCATCAATACCCAGGAAACAAAAGAAAATGAATCGGACTCAAACCACTTAACAGAATACGCAGCAAAAACTCGATTCAATGATTCAGTTAAAGAAAAACAGAGCCAATTAGTAAAACGAAAAGTAATCGGTAGTTTTCTATCGGAAAAGAAACGAAACTAAAACAAGGAGCACGGGGTTTTTCAGTTTTTAAACGAAACAGGGGAAAGGGTTATGCAGCTTTGATTGAACAAAAACAGAGTAGAGAGTATTTTGGGTTTTTTTAAATCAAAAACTAGATTAACAAAAACTGAAACGGCTGCTTAACGAAAAGATTATAACCCTAAATTTTTGTATATTTTTTTACAATGTCTACTATGATTTTGGGGTTTTAAATTTAAACCTTAACACAAATTTATTTTGTGTTAGGACTTAAGTAGCTTTAACAAATAACTTAAGCAATCATAAAATCTACACTAAATTAGAAGACTTCTCCCATTCCCAAAAGCCCTTAGGCATATGGTGGTACTAAGAAGAATATGCCCCTTGGAGTAAGAACATAGAGACAATACAAGATCAAGCTAAAAGAAGATTTGCACTAAAATAAAAAGTGTTTACAAATGTGGTATGAAATTGAGAGAACAAAAGAAGATCTAGCACTATACTACCAACTAGGAAAAGACTAGGTTAAAAAGATGGTAATTACAAGTAAAGGAGTGGGGGTATTAATAACTAGAAATGTAGGGTTTAGGGGTAGGGTGGCTAAATCTAATTCATCCATTTGTGATGTGTGTTGGGTAGATTATAGCCCTCCATGTGTCCCCTTGCTTACCAACACTCTTTTTCTTCTTTTCTTTTATTTTTCTTCCCTTTTCTTCCCTTTTCTCTTTTTTTCTTTATTTATCTACAATTTCCTGAAATAAAATAAATAAGCGATTAATACTACGAAAATAAACAATAGATAGGCACTTAAATATGCAAAAATATGGACTAATCAAGCATGATGGGAGAATTGTCCTTCTTCCTAGGACTTCAGGTTATTTAGAAGCCTGACGGTATTTTTATCTGCCAATCTAAGTACATCAAGGATCTTCTGAAGAAATATGGAATGGAAGAAGCATCTCCTGCCAAAGCCCCTATGCCAACTACTGTCAAACTTGATCAGGACAAATCTGGTAAGTCAGTTGACATCACGAAGTATCGAGGTATGATTGGCTCTCTTTTGTGTACTTAACTGCTAGTAGGCCAGATATCATGTTCGCAACTTGTTTATGTGCTAGATTCCAGGCTGATCCTAAAGAGTCTTATCTTATAGCTGTTAAGCGTATTTTTAGGTATCTTAAGGAAACCCCCAATCTAGGGATATGGTACGTACCCTAAAGATACAGGTTTTAATCTGATTGGCTATACAGATTCTGACTTTGCAGGATGTAAGATTAATAGGAAAAGTACTTCAGGAAGCTGTCAGTTTCTTGGACGAAGGTTGGTGTCATGGTACAGCAAGAAGCAACACTCCGTGTCTACGTCTACAGCGGAAGCGGAATACATAGCTGCTGGAAGTTGCTGTGCTCAAATCTTGTGGATGAGAAATCAACTACAAGATTATGGACTCATGTTGGATAAAATTCTGATTCCTTGTGATAACACGAGTGCCATTGCCATTGCCAACAATCCTGTTCAACACACCAGGACAAAGCATATTGATATCAGGTATCATTTCCTTCACGAGCATGTCATGAATAGAACAGTAGAGTTACACTTCGTACCTACTGATCAACAAATTGCAGACATCTTCACTAAACCACTAGACGAATCCACTTTCTCTAGACTGGTTGGTGAACTTGGGATGTTAAATATGTCTAATTAATTGGACAAAAAAATAACTGCAATTTGTTCGTAAGTTCACAAGTTTTAAAATTTCCATATTTTCAGGACTTGTGAATTTACAAAGAGCATCTAGTATTTTACATATTAATCTGATAATTAGTTTTAATTATTTGCCATGATTTATATGACTTGCATGATTTTACATGATTATGTGATTAGTTGTTATGTGGTAGATATTTAGAATTAATTTTCTTTTAATTAGTTAAGTGCTTATATTCAATTAATGAATATTAGTGTTTATTTGATTCATATTTTAATTATATATATTTGATTAATGGATTTGAAGCAATTCAAATTATTTTAAGTTATCCATTAATTAGATGTTAATTAAAATAATTGCAGCATAATTATTTAAATATTGTTGACTAAAATTAATTTGGCTTAACTTTATTTGAATTAATTGTGATTTCTTTATCTTTTTATTGAAATATTTTGTTTTAATCAAAATACTTTTGATAAAATGGTAAGGTTGCGCGTTGTGAAGAAAATTTGTTGAAATTTTCTAAGTAAAAGACGAACTTGCGCCTATACAGTCACATGTATAGGGGGCGAGATAGTCTTTTCACAACTTGCGCCACCCCCTTTCACTGTATACACTGTGTGGACTTAGAATGATTTTCTGGATGTTAAAGTTGCGCCTTTTATACCGTATGTATAAGGGGCAATCTCGTCAATTCAAAGGTTGCGCCGAGACCACTTCTTTGTATATAACATGGAGGGCGACTTGGTAAATAACCAAGTTGCGCCTCATCCTCGTATATGCATATATACGTCCCCTTAGTCATTTTCTTTTCTTTAATCTCGGCTACACACACACATATATACAATAGACGCATTGCTCTTCATATTTTTCGAACTCGACCGTTTTTGAATCAACAAAACACCACCGATTTCTTGTCCATTTGTCAATCTGAAACCAGTTTTAGAGTCCCCTCACCGAGCTCTTTCTTTTCATACCAGATTTTTAACGATCCGTCGTTGTTTTTCGTAGAGGGTTTTCGAAACTATTCGACTTCTAAGCTTGATTTCTACGTGATTTTGTTGTCGAAAATTTGCATAACTGATCCCATTATTCTTAGAATTTTGGGAGGAACAACATACTGTAATTTCATCGAAATCTGAAATTCTTGAATTTAGGGTTTTTCGGAGCGTAATTAACTAATTATTTTCGTAACAAAAGTGAATATTTGTCCGTTATTTTTCGTGAAAAGAAATTTTTAATCATTTTTAATTTTAATTAAAAATGACTTCAAATTTTGATGTTCCGAAGACAAATTACACAATTGTTGAAAATAATAACTTAATTACGCAAGCAAATTATCGACGCTGGGTTCGATATATTTCTGAGTTTTCATTTGCTAGATTTGCTATGACGGAATCTGTTATGCTTAACAAACCTCTACTTCGAGATTTTCTGTCTTCTATTTCTGTTGTGAATGAAGGACAGGTACTTGGCACCAAATGTGTCATTCAGGGGAGAACGCTCATTATCACTGAAAACACCCTGACCACTGCACTTCAACTGCCAACAGAGGATTTTGAGGCAGTACCTGACAGAGCTGAAAGGATAAATTTCTTCAATGCCATCCACTGTCAAAGAGGACCTGATGGAGGACTTCCATCAAAACTGTATGTCAGACACTTGCCTAGGGAATGGAATTTCTTCTTTAATTCCATTTCCTATGTATTTGCACCCAAGACTGGTGGATTTCATGGAATAACTACATTCAATCAGGAGATTGGCATAGCTATAGCTTAGAATACAAGGATCAATCTGGGTCATTTGATAATGGGAGCATTTCAGGATTCTTTGAGGAAAGCTAGACACGTGCTCTTGTATCCTCGATTCTTCCAAATAGTGCTGAATCAAATGCTGACCCCTGCTGAGCGTGCTGTCTATCCAAATGCAGACAATATAATATCTTGTTTCATGACTACGAGAGTCATTTCTATGCTGGAGAACCATCAGAACTACACCAACAATGAACCAATGGTTATTCCTGAGGCAATGCAAGCATTTCTCAATAATCAGAATGTGCCTCCACCACCTGTTCAACCTGTTGCTGCTGAAGTGGTTGCTGAAGAGACTCTTGAACAGCAAGCTGAACCAGAACCTGAGCCAGTTATTCAAATGGACATTCCTGAGGCTCAGAATGCTCAAGTAGAGGAAGAGGAGGTTATAGTGGAGGATGCTGCTGAAGACTCTTCTGAACATGAAGTTCAATCTGAAGAATGAGAGGATTCATTACAAGACAACACCACTGATTCTGAAGATGAAGTGGAAGTCCCTGCTCAAACCACTGAAGCTGAAACCAATCAGGATGAGATGCTGGATATTGATGAACTCTTCTCAAACACCTACAATCCAGTATTCAATCAGGTATGACTACTACTGATCCTGATAATCTTTCATTCAGTGCACCTGAAGATTGGGTTTAGAATTTACTGGATCTCAATCCAGTCACTTCACTCTCTACACTCTCAGCACATGCTAGTGAATTTGACAACACACAAATTCATAACCCCGGCATCTTTAACCACACACTTGAAGCAGAAGCATCTCAACCCCTTAGCCAACCACAGAATATTTCTGAGCGCGAGGGAGAAAGTGCCTTTAGTGCACCACATAAGGAGGATGTTTCTGATTCTGCAGCTCTGTCTCCTAGTCAAATTGGGAGAATAGAACCTGAGACAACTGCAGTACTGTCTACTTCTTCACCACCTGAACCAAATATTATGTCAATGCACAGTGAGGTTGCACACACCAATGAAGAATTGACGGTAGCTAACACTTTGTCATCCATGTCAGGGATAGACACTGTTGTTTCTGATCCTATTCAGGGTCAAGTGCCTTCACAGGCTTCTGGGAGAAACTTGGGTGATTTGCCACAATCTCCACCCTTGTCTACCCCCCTGGGAGGAACATTCCCAGATCCCTCACGGGACTCTTCACCTCTCGAAGGTGAACGGCAATCTGTTTCTGAGCCCTTCATATCAGGAAGTGTGCCAGTTATGGAGGACTTGTCACAAAGTCTTTCGCCGTCAGTGGCATTTGTGGGAAACCAGGATGCTGCGCCTATTCAAGGATCACATCCTTCGAGCCCTGTGTCTACCCACCCTGAGATTCCAACTCAGGATCCATCTAAGGACTCACTACCTTCGCGTAGTTAGCAACTTGTTTCCTATGAATCAGATTCATCTGACGAGGAAACTAAGGACGAGGGCTCACGAACCCTCATTGCACCTTCTGTGACCTCTCTAGAAGAGGCTAAGAAGATTTCTTCTGCAGGTACAACTACTATAGATGCTGGAACTTCTTTGAGTGAGAGGGAAACACCAACAGAACTTGCTATACAAACACCCTCTAACCCGCTGAGTGTTCAATCTATAAGTGACACGAGAGAAACACCTACAGAACGAATTAGTGAGAACCCAACAGCTCAACCTACATTTGAAACAACTATTCCAACTGTATCTGTGACAGAATTTGAGGCTCTGAAATTCAAAGTTCAACACTTAGAAGCTGAGAATCTTGTTCAACGGGAGGAGTTAGTGGAAATAAAGACTACCATGGAGCAAAGGTTGGCTGCACTAGAGGCTAAGCTACTGGCGTCTCAACTTTCACGAGAGGATTACTCAACTGAGGGGGAGAGAGCAGTTGAAAAAGCATGTGGAAAAAGGGTAATCACTAGAGTATCAGAGGAGCTGTTTGACTCTGCTCTTAGAGGTCAATCAAGCTATGATCATGCTGAGTATGTTCCTGAGTTTTTAGACAATGATCGGGTGATTAGGATGGTTGGTGCTGATGATGATCTGGAGGAAGGATAAATCCCTCAAAATGAAGTCTTTGCTGATGAACTTGCATATCATAATGACATTTTCCCTGCTGAAGAATATGAAATTGTAAACCCTCAGGATATTGGTGAAGTCTCCAGAGAACATGCTGAGCAAAGGAGAGCAAGGGAAAAGTTAGAAAATCAGAGACGGATTCGTAGGGAAAGGAGGCTTGCCAACTTACATAAGAATGGAGAAGAATGGGATGCTGCCAGGGCTGTGTTTGATTTTCCAGAGGTCAATCAAGAGAATGATGATGCAGAAGTAAAAGATATCTTTGATTTCTTCAGGAACAACTACAAGGATCTACATGACTATCACGAGGTATTAAATGATATCATTTCTACTGTATCTATTGCTGTTCTTCCCAGGAGAGGATGGATGGTGAATATATCATTTGAACTTCAAAGAGAAGGCCATGGACTCAAGCATGTGTCAAGTCAGTTTCTCAGAGATCTTTCTCTAACTGAACTGTTTGTGGTAAGAAATAAGATCATCTCAACTGGTAGGAAGCACAATGAAGTCTTCAGAGATATGGTGGAAGAATGGATCAATGATATTGGCGTTGAAATTCATGACAAGCCTTCAGTTATCAAGTACTTCAAGGATGGTATGATTCAGAGTATTGGACTCACTGATGAAGCATTATACTTACTCTCCTCGAATACTGAAATATTTGGAAGCTCAAGTGAGAGAGAAGTGCTCTAGAACCAGTAAAGGAAGACTAACTGCCGAATTGCTATATGCTTATCGTCTGAACTTTGCTGCTGTTAGAGACTTGGACTTATCTGCAATCAATCATCAACAACCATATCCATTTCCTCCACTCAATCCTGAAGTTCCTGAAAATCCAAATGAACCTGTTGTTACTTACAATCCAACCTCCATTATATTCAAAAAGAAGAAAGATTCTGAGGCTACAGCTATATCACTTGAAGATATTGGAAAATTCTCATCAAAGAGAATTGCTCGAGCAGTTGGTGCGGTTAAGTGGTCTGTGGTTAAGGAAGATAAGTGTGTACTCAAGAAACTGATAGATCTTCTAGAGATAAGGAAAGTTGTAGAGACTGTTCACAACACTTCGAGAGTTCGTGCTCATGCATCAAGGGTCATCATAAAAATTGAAGGCATGGAACTTAATATCACTTTCAAGAAATTGAAGAAGATGGTCCACTTACAGACTTTAGAGAAGATGAAGAAGAATCTTGAGCAACCACCACCTGAGAATACATTGGACCAAGTGGCACTGAGTACTATAACTGCCAGGATTGAAAAAATTGAAAACAAGCTCACTCAGAAGAGAGAAGAAGATGCTGCAAAGAGAAGAGCTGAGCAAAACCTGATAAATTCAAGAGCCAAGAAACCAAGAAATAATTAGTTCAGTCTAGAGGAACAATGGCTACTTGTATTAACTTTTGAATTCTGGAAATTGTAAGATATAATCCAGACTGTACTTAGTATTATTTCCTGTGTTAAATTAGTGTGCTTTTTCATTGTGTTAGTTGAGTTATCCTCTTAAAGGATTTGTTTGTCGAACTCTAACAATCAAATAGGGGGAGATTGTAAAGCATAATGTAACCTAAATGTAATTACGATAACTCAACACAAGTAAAGGACAGGAAACAATACGTAAGTATAATACAGGAATCTACAGGTTGGAGATCCGGTACGAACAGACAAAGACAATCAAGATATCTGAGACGAACATCCGTCCACTGGAAGAAGTTCATTAATATATTTAAGCCTCAGTGACGAATAAAGCTCAATCAGTTTCTACTATCAAAGATTGCCTGACGATCAAGTATCAAAGACCAGAAGATTCCTGTATATCTATTTTGATTATTTATAATCAAATTTATCGAAGCAACATCTAACCCAGAATGACTGATCATGTATATTATCAAGCAAAAGGATTTAAGGAATTATTTCAATTTGAGTCGTTCGTGAACCAGACTAGTGCACAGGACGTCAGGACGTACGAAAGTATTCAGTGGATTCGATCAACGAATTAATTGATCAAGTCAATTGAACGGTTCAAGAAAAGTCACCAATGAATTTAATTGATATATATATATACATATATCATTAATTGTGAATTACTTGAATATAAATAATCCAAGTAATTAATTAAGCACAATTAATTATATATATATATATATATATATATGTGTGTGTGTGTGTGTGTGTGTATAATTATTGGTACATATATGGAAGACCTGAAGAATTCGCTAAGTCAATTACATTGTAAGTACAGTGTGGAGCGCAAGTTTTGACTAAAAGTCAAAACTCGAAATATCACTTAGAAATAATTCTAAGTCACAAGGACACACTGCTACTGAATGATGGGAAGCGCAAGTACAAGTCAAAGCGCGAACTTTGACTGGGAGCAAAATCTTCTCTTAGAATTTTATTCTAAGTCAGTATACAGGGAAGCCCTTGGAGCGCAACATTTGACCGGAGTCAAGCGCAACTCCCCTGTGGCCTAAGTGGCGCAACATTTGACCAGCGCAAGTGTTGCCTAATATATAAACTCCCTCAGAAATTATTCTAAGGCTGTATACATTGGAAAGGTTACACTGTGGCGCGACTTTGTTTCCAGGCGCAAGTATTGACCCAAGCGCGAGGTTTGACTTTCAATTGCAGCGCAAGTTTGATATACATATATGTATATCTACATACTTGGCGCAACTTTGTTTGTTGAGTTAGTTTTTGGACAATATATATTTAACTAACCATAGTTAAATATGAATTCGTCCAGGACGAACTCAATTCGTCCAGGACGAACTCGTTAACCATGGTTGATGTTGGAAGCTTAAAAATAGAGCACTATACACATTCTTGAGAGCAAAGTTAGAATATCGATTTAATAGAGAGTTTGTATTAGAGTGGTTGTAGTCTCTGTAGCCGACATTCGTGTTGGAATTTGAAGCACCCGAGGATTATTTCTAATATAAGAATATTCCCCGACTTGCTGGAGTTGTTTGATTACGATTGATTTAAATTGGACTTAAATAGAATTATTCCGCAATTAAATTAAATCGAAGAAATTGGTATAGACGTATTCAACCACTCCTTCTACGTCTGATTGGACATAACATCCAGTTTATAGCTCAATTAAATTTTTAGCTTGAAGAACGAGGTGAAATTAGAGTCCCAACTTAGACCTATCTTGATAAATCACAGCTTTTAAACCTAGCTTGGACCCGGCTAAATTTGTAACCCGATTGGTCTAATTGGATTCTAGGGTTTTGAATAGATGAATTAGATTTTGGGGGTTTCATAACACATCTTCTTTTCTCGATTTTATGTAGGTATATATTCTCAGTTTCTTCAATTTCATGTTGTAATTTCACATTTATTATCTTAATTAATTGTCCAAGGTCATGTTTTACTAGTTTTTAGGTGGATGAGAACATGTGAATTTAGGGGCTTTTCAGAATTTTTGTAATATTAAATTTAATTTTATCATTTTTTTTCCGTAATTTGGTTGTTAATTTTGCCTTCTCTAAGTGTGCATCAAATACAATCATAACTAGCGCGTGCAAAACCGAACCGTACTCGAAAAATCGAACCGAACTGTACAAATTCCGTCAGTTTCTTTTCGCAATAAAACATATTTTAATTTGTACTTAGGAAACACTAGAGGTCATTCTAACTGCCAGTTTTTTATTTTGTAAAATTTGTCATATATCTATTTTTGGGCCCTCGACGGTCAATCTGGATGCCCTCCCTTTGGGCCGGGCCTATATTTTATATCCAACACTCACATACTCGAGAAATTTCCAGATAAATCTACATCCTTCCATACCACTCTATAAAAGAAACCAATATGATATTCTTCACCATCATTCCATACAATAATCTCACTTATCTTCTTTTCTCTTTCTTTTATACCCACATTCCATATATGTCTCATCTTCGCAAGTGATTAGATTGTTTGTGTGATATGATCGATATACACTGTAACTTTCCATATTGTAGTGCAAGTAATGGCCTAAATAAGTTTTTTTAAGCATTCTTATATAGGCACATACACCATGGATATTTCATTTTGATTTGATCAGAAGTGATTATACATAAATTCTTGAATTTCATCGTCTTCAATATTTTGAATTATATTTGAAATCGAACCAAAATCAAAATTAGATATAAAACATAGATTTCATTGGTATTATCTCTATTTTATAGATGCAATTTTTCTTGTATTTAAATGTAGAGTATATATGTTGTTCTTCTATGCAGTAAACAATGAAGAAGATGCTCCAAGAACAATCAAAAACCATAAACACCACTTACAAAGGTGAAAATTTTATTCATTTTAGGGACACTTTGGATGTTATGTTTGTTTTTATTTTATCATGTATCATGTACATTGTACATATTGTAGCATTAGTTTCATTCATACTTCCTAATATGTTAAGCTCAGATATACATTAAACATAAAACTTGTGCTTGCATCCCTGTACAAGTGTTTTCTTTTATTATGTGGCTGCTGAAGTGCTCTGTTAATTAATTCTCCAAAGAGGGTGTGCCCAGGGATATGGTCAACATGAATGAAAAACAACCATTCATGGATGGAAGAAAGCTAATTTCTATCATTTCTATGGCTGCATCTGCTGGCGTATCATTGCCAGTGGATAGAAGGGCAACAAAGCAGGTATAAAATAGTAGACAACTTTATGCCTAACATGCCAACTGTCTTTTCCGTTTGTATTTATATTATATAAATTGATAACTGTTGTACACTTCAACCTAGAATTACGCTGGAGTGCTGATCACGCTATTGAGTAGTTGGGAAGAACTCACCGTTCAAATCAAGCTTCTGCACCAGAGTATAGGTAGAAAATAAATCTCTTTTGTAAACATTCTTGTAGTTTGCGGTAATTGATGACTTCTCATACTAGTCTTCACTTCTTTTGTTTCAGATTTGCTTCCACTGTTATTCTAATCCACGGAGATCTAGGCAGCCAAAGTATGAATGGAACATTCAAATATGCTGCATTTCATGTTCAGGGGAGGGTGACCGGGGTCTTATTATATTAAAAGTTGCAGACAAGATTCAAGTAAGTCTACATGGTTTACATAGGTGGTATTGAACTTAGCAATGTATGTTATTAACTTTTAAAGTGTGATTACTATAATAGACTGCTGGTCTTCCAGACCCGACAACGAGCATGACACCGGAAGCATCAATTGCTGCTGCCTTGTTAAGGTTTCCAAGCTTTTTGAGAGTACAGCTACACCAACTTATTACAAGAACTAATGGAATCTTAGATGGAGAAGTTGAGGATTTTGATAAAGATGAAGCAAACAGAGATGGAGACTGGAGGTGATAATAAACAGTTTCTGAAGTTGCTAATAATTATATATACGGACACTCTACAACAATTCTGGGTATTTACGAGAGAAATTTTCCCACCTTTAAATCTAGTTTGCTAATAATCTACACTGTCTTGACGCAAAGTTTAGTTAGTGATGGTACCGAAATTTCATTTCAGTTGGCAGTCAATGAAAAATGTGCGATCAATACCCTCCTCCACATGGCTCTTGTAGTTTAAGTTATGCAATATTTGTGGCATATCTTCTTTTTTGGGCCTTGAAATATATAATGTTTTTGACACTAGTAAAATGGGAGCACATAAATTCAAATTAATTTTATATCTTAATTTAATACATAAATTTATATTTATATCTCTTGTACTAGCAAATTTGTAATATTAAAAAAAAATTATCATGTCAGTATTTGATATATTTTAGGGCCTCTTTATTGTAAAATCTATATTAAAGGACAAATTATATTTTTACTAAAACGTATTTATACATTCTATTTCAAATACATCTCTCATAAGATACCCCTCCAAGCAGAAAACCTCTCATTGAGTCATCAAATAATCTATCCGAACCACTAACTTTGCCAGCACCTTTAGTTGTTAACCATAGGTGAAACCTCAAAACATTCTGGGAATGGGAAAGAATTCCGATCCCCGGTCTCAATTCAACATGATGTTTCTCATAGAATTTGATACATTAATTGGAGCGAAAAGCTTGAAAGAAAACAACAAGGCTTCTGATGAATGGTGGTTGCTGGGCTTCAAACAAGGAACTTAAAGTCCTTTTTGAAATTTAATTACAAAATGTAGGTGTGTATAATAAGTCAAAAATCTACTTAATGAGTCGAAAACCGACTTCATGTTAAATATAAGCAAAAAACCGTTTCATGTCACAAGTTGATATAATATACTTTGAACAACTTATTTTAGTTAAATAATTTTTTTTATTAAAAGTCAATTTCCATACATATAAATAACCTATTTAATAATTTTTTATTACATTTTTAATAATCATAAGTCACCTATAATATAAAATTAGCCAAACAACCAATTTATTTAATTTGCACACTTAAAACTTGTCTTTAAATTTGTTAATGTTCAGAATATGTTTGGTGCTTGCAGAGCACATATTTGTCAGCATGACCTGGTCGTGCAATAGTAGTCTAGGAAATTTGTTTTGAGTCATGTCCTAGCTTTTAGATTTTTTTTGTTTCGAATCTATCTATATATTGTACTGCTCTCAGAAATAAAAGAAAAGTTTATGGACAAGCATATATTATGTGTTTTACCTTTCCAGTTTAATATGAGATAGTTAATACATTTATATCATATAAATTATTAACAAAATTTGGTAGCAGTTCCTGTAGGTTCTTTGTGAATGCCAAAGACATTGATATTGATGATTGATATAAATAAAACCGACGGAGAGTCGATTAGCCTGAGTTATCAGACGTTGTCTAGAAGTAATTATATAGCTTTGGCCTTCAAGATGATAGTCGTTTTGCTTGCACATGGAATTTGGAGGGTGGTAGAACCGAGTTATGCAAATTCAGCTTTTGAATAAAAAACGGACAAAGTTGCCTTGGCCATGATTTACTAAGGGTAACCGATGGTATTTTACTCATACTTGTTGATAAGAAGACGGCCAAAGAGGCCTGGGATGCAATCAAGACTCTGTGTCAAGGTGTTAATTGAGTAAAAAAACATGGATTTAACTTTAAGACTGAATTTTAGTCGTTGAGTATAAACATAGTGAACAACTCGGTTTGTATATAGTTGAATAGGCTTGTAACAAACATACGAGTTCTTGGGAAAGACATGGGTGAATTCTTCATGGTAAAAAAATTGTTGGGTAAGGTTCATTCAAAAATTCTCTAGGTTACATCCATTTTGAAATGATTTGGCAATGTTGAAACCATGTTTTTTAAAGAATTTTTAGGCTCATTTAAGGGGAAGACAAGGTTCATTCAAAAATTCTCTAGGTTACGTCTATTTTAAATGTTGTTTGTCTATAATCCAACAATATATAATAATTTAATAAAACAAAAAAATCTTAAAATAATATCATAATTCATAAGAATTGGGAAAATGATAATTTATGAATCTTTTATATAAAAGTGCGTATATATCTTGGCAGTTGGCATTGCACATTACATAACTTTTTTATATATCATATATGTATATATGTATAGGTGTTTTTGCAAAGACAAAAATAACCTCAACAAAAGACCATAATAGAGTAGTGCTATGTGCACATAATGGTGTACATAAAATTTGTACATAATGGGTGGCAAGTGATGTGGTGGATTTTAATTAGGGTTGTTGGTCTAAATAATCATATCACATATTTGTTTTGTTATTATTTCATATATACCAAGATTCAATATATAGAATAATTAAAAAAAATAGTTATATTTAATATAAAGAGATTTACCATGGTTTGTACTAATCACTCATGTTAAATGTCTTTCCACCATATATAGTTATTTTTAAGAGCCGTGTTAAAACTTTATTTCGACATTAGTTATTAAAACAATTTATATCTTATTAGAGCTTTGTTAAAAGATAAATTCAGCCCCCCCCCCCCCCACAAAACGGAATAATAATTTAATTTCCGCATTTTCCGTTTCCCCATTTCTCTCTCGATAGTTTCTCTCCCCGCATCATCTCTCTATAACCATATCCCTTCCACCATCCCTCTATAACCTTCTCTCTTCCATCTAACCATCTAACCTCTATCACAATATTACATGACTTCGAGTCCGTCCTGTTTATAACTCAATTCAATTGGTAGCTTGAAGAACTATCTTTTATTGGAGTCCCAACTTAGACCTAGATTGAAAAATCACGACTTTGGGACCTAGCTTGGACCCGACTAAATTTGTAACCCGATTGGTTTGATTGGATTTTAGGGTTTGGAATAGATGAATTGGATTTTGGGGTTTCATGACACATCCGCTTTTCTCGATTTTATGAAGGTATATATTCATAGTTTCTTCGATTGCATGTTATAATTTCACATTTATTATCTTAATTAATTGTCCAAGGTCATGTTTTACTGGTTTTTTGGTGGATGAAAACATGTGCCATTAGGGTCTTTATTAGAATGTATGCAAAATTAAATTTAAATTATCATATTTTTTTTCGTAATTCGGTTTGCTTTGCCTTCGATAAATGCGTTCGAGTGAAATAAGACATTTTTAAATTTTTATTTAGGAAACACTCGAGGTCTAACTAATTGCAAGTTGTTTATTTTGTAACATTTGTGTGTCATATATTTTTTTATATCCAACACTCATACTCAAGAAATTTCTAGAGAACTCTACATCCTTCGGTACCATTCTATAAAAGAAACCAATCTTATATTCTTCACCTTCATTCCATACCATCATCTCTCTTATCTTCTTTTCTCTTTCTTTTATGCTCACATTCCATATATGTCTGATTTTCGCAAGTGATTAAATTGTTTGCGTGATATGATCGATATATACGTAGCTTTCAACGACATATGAATTGGTAAGTGATGGCCTAAATAAGTTTTTGAAGCATTCTTATATACATGCATACACCATGGATATCTATTTCATTTTGATTTGATTAGAAGTGATTATACATAAATTTTAAATTTCATCATCTTCAAAATTTTGAATTACATTGAAAATTGTACCATAATCAAAATTAGAATAGAACATAGATTTCGTTGGTATTATCTTTATTTTATAGTTGTATTTTTTTATTCAAATGGAGAGTATGTTATTCTTCGATGCAGTAAACAATGAAGAAGATGCTCCAAGAACAACCCAGATCCATAAACAGCCCTTCTAGCTCGAAGGTGAAAATTTTATAGGTATGTTCTTCTTACGTCCGTTAAAAAGCCGATGCTTAAGGTCTACTTTATCATGGCTAAACTACAAACGCAAAAGACTTGTTAACCGACACTAAAGGATTGTCCTATAGCGTTGAGTTTGACCTATAGCACCGGGTTGGTAGAATGCCGTTGCTTAAAGTTCGCTTAAAAATACTATATGCGTCGCTAGTCAAATAGCCGACGCTAAAGGTTAGCCCTATAGCGTGGGGTGGTCAAAATGCCTCAACTTGAAGTTATACTTTTAGTGTCAGTTATATTTTACGAAATGCCGATGCTAAAATATTTTTTTAATTTATATATATATATATATATATATATATATATATATATTAGCTAATAGCATTATTCAATCACACACACACATATATATTAACATGGACTTTCTTTAATCATGTAAAGAAATCCGACAAGAAATACCCAAAGTCAACAACACTAAATTAAACTATCAATTAGGAATCATATTAAAATTAAAATGTATCCATATATACCTGTTTCTAGACAAATAATATTCACTTTTCTTTAACATAAATCTAATCCTCAAACTATTATATCTGCACAAGCCAAATAAAAGAAATCTTTGTGCACCTCCGGAGATGAACTTTGCACATATTCTTCTTTAACAACATCTGGTTGTGCGTCTCTTTGTGTATTTGGAATGGTGAAAAAAACTTGATAAATGGCGACATCAATCAATTGATTAAGTGTAATAATATAGATGTTTACAAAAGTGAACTTGAGCACCACCTGCCTTTAAACAACTGAAAGATATGGTCAATTATAATCAGTCTCAGGTACACAATTATTCAGCATAATTGCAACTTTGATTCGAAACAAAATCAAATATAGTTAACATGCACAAAAAATGCTGGTGACTCACGAGCTGCCTTCTCATTCTACAATCTAGGCCTATCAGTAGCCTCAGCTTTTTTCAGCTGCTGCTCCACTTCTGTTAGTTTCTCCCTTTGCTCTGGACACATAAAAACCGCAGTTTTAGTTCATTCATAATTCGCTTTGAAATTCTGTTTCTTGTGCATTCACAAAGCTTAGTGCACAAATGTGTAAAATACTAGAAAAGAGATGAGCTATATATCCGTACACTAATATGTTGGAATCTTAGGGAAATTGACCACCTAGTGGCAATATATGTTAGAATGTCAAACTCTTCCGGATGTTTAGTTAATGAATAAAAACAAAATGAATAAATAAGTGCAGTAGGAAAATGGCTGGCAGCAAGGTGGTCAAATAAGCGTGAGTAAGTGAAATGGGTTGTTGTCCAGAATACACACATGAAAGTCTCACAGCCAGCTACATGAAGTTTAATGTTAGAAGTCAAATACACACATTCACTATGGATATCTATTTCATTTTGATTTGATTAGAAGTGATTAAACATAAATTCTTGAATTTCATCATCTTCAAAATTTTGAATTATATTTAAAATTGAACCTAAATCAAAATTAGATATAGAACGTCATAAATATCATTGTTATTATCTTTATTTTATAGATGATTTTTTATTCAAATGGAGTGTATGTTGTTCTTCGATGCAGTAAACAATGAAGAACATGCTCCAAGAACAATCAAGATCCATAAACACTCCTTATAGTTCGAAGGTGAAAATTTTATTGATTTTAGGGGTTACTTTGAATGTTATAGCATTATACCTGTAGACAGCCATTCACTGTTTCAGTAACCTGTAAAGATGGCATCCTACTGCAACCTTCTGTAAAAATTTAAGTCGCATCATAGAAGATGCTCTGCACTGTGGAGTTCAAGTAAAAAAATTTGGGGTGCCCTCTCCAAAATGCAGTAATTCAGAGGGTTAAGTGTATATGTCTGGAATTTTGCTGTGGGCGGTTGAATACAATTTTTTTTACCAGAGACGAAGATTCAATTGAGGTGATAACAGATGTGTAGGAGTTTTTTGCTGTAATCCGCAGTTATGTTTAATAAACCGAAATCTCGTTATAGTGGTTAAATCTTTCATCCAGTTGTGGTAGTGATGAACATTTGGTTCAGATATATTTGGCGAATGGTTTTATCGAAAATTATAGTTAGAGCGCCATTATGATGATATGGTTTATTATTTGAAATGATTTATTCGGATTTTTGTTTATACCTATTAATAAAGTTGAACGAATTTTGAATTGGAAATATTTTTTTACCTCAGATTTCAATTCGTGAATGTTCTCCTACGTGTTGCTTAAATCTAATGCATCCCTTGTGTCTGTTTGGGATTGTTAGAAGCTGCTTTAACTAGGAAGAATGTGCTGGTGGATAAATTGGGGGAGTAATTCGATAATTCTATAGGTGAGAATTTACATTATCGTATATATTTCACCAATCACTAAAAGAAATTTTATATATTTTTGAAACTTTATGGTCTGGCACATTACTTTCCATTCCGTCGTTCTGTGCAGAATACATCAAAAATGGGGCCTTTGTACGGTACATAAGGAAGATAATGCATGTCCTGTACACGCATTTGTGAACACGAATTTGAAGGAAAAGATTAGAAAACTGTCAAAATTGTATCTAATTGAGCGGAAATTATATAATGATAGAAGTAGATGTTTATGCAACTGCAAGGATGAACATGCATTGTAATGAATCAAGCATGTTATAGATATATTTCTTGGTTTGGCATGATCTGATTTCTTCTTCTTGTTAAGTTTCCCTTCAAAATTACAAACATATTTTTCTGGTCACTCCTGCTTGTGAAAAAAATCGACTCCGAGTTGATATCTGGATATAAAAAACCAAACCAAACCAAACATACTCAGTATATCCCACTTCGAGCAGGGTCTGAGGAGGGTAAGATGTACGCAGATCATGCCCCTACCCTTAAAGTAGAGATGTGGTTTCCGTGAAGACCCCCGGCATAGTGCATAAGAAATAATATTGTGTGTGAAATAATAGTAATATAATACCTTAGCCCATGGCCTTTTTCATATGGGACTTACCTAAATAGTTTTGTTTGTCGGTGATGGGTGATAATGATCTGAAACGGAGATATCACACTGGATAAAAACCACCATTTCACACTTTCTTGAATTAACTTGATTCCTTCTTGTGTAATCCATCCATGTCGATTCTCCTTTATCTATGCTGCATTGCCACCAAAGCAACAACCGTTAATACACTACCGCCACTAACCGCCACCCATCCAACGGAGCCTATTTCTTTCCTTCCCCCACCCCATGTAATACCATTGTAGACTATGTTGACACGAATTTAGACAACCCTACCACAAGAATACGGTTGCCAAGTCAAAAAACCATTAAGAAACCGGGTGAAACCTTGTCAAATCCTTCGACAAACCAACATCCGTGATGATCCATTGATGAACCTGGGAACTTTGTCGTATTACTTGGGTTTGGAAGTTAAGCAAGAAATGGGAGGATCGCCATCCCATATTGGCAGTTGCCCACTTTCCAATGCCTGTCTTTCTTGATTCAAACAATCTAGTCAAATTTTTCTGGAAACAAACAGTTCCACGGACTCAACCGACCGGTGTGGTTTTGTTTACATGACGGACTGGTTTGGTTGAACAAGAAGAAGCCCGTATGAATCATTTTTACTGGAATTGTACCGAGCCATATCCGTCAACCGTTACTAGTAAATCCAATCTCTACCTAATCTCCAAGCCTCTCTCGTCTGGATATAAAAAACTATTAACATGAAACTCATGTAGATTAGGGTATTTTATCTGTAATTCTTAAATTAAACAACTTCATCTTGACTGCTAATCGACGACACATAAGTTGAACTAATTTCAATATCTTGAAACTCATTATCTGTAGATGCTAAGTATTGTGAACTTTAAGAATGGTTAAACATATCTTTATTTCTCAATGGATATAAAATATACCTCACAGGTCACACCTTATTGTCATCGAGCAATCTAGTACTAATTATATCAATAATATTTGAAACTACATTATCCTTGTTTACAATACCTATGTCAAAATCATAATTTTCGATATTGTATAAATTAACAGGTAACTCGAGTTAATCTAGGTCTTGTTTGTCACTATCAGTATAATAACCAATAATCTGATGGCTTACCTTGATCTATATTGAGCGAGGTTATGTTTTCGTGAATCAGATGTCTCTTAAGAACTTTCTCTGACATATTTTTTAATATTTTCGTTCATATTTTCCTCTATCATCATATCGTCTTCACCTAGTTGAGTAGACACAAAACTTTCATAGCTCAATGTTTCACTTCCTTCTTCAACCTCATTTGTACATTATATTATCCTGTTTTGATAAGAATATTTATTCAACATATTATCATTACGTACGTAATACTCAACCATTTCATCCTCTTACTTGCATTTGTAAACTTCTTGATTGCAACTTTGTTCAAGATAAGTGAAAAAGCCGCATTATCGCATCCAACATCGCCTCTAACTCCGGACTTATTTTTTCATTTTTGTATTTCGATTATATTGATGAGAATTCCACCAATAAAAATTCATATTACTAAATTTATTAAAAAAGTATTTGACTCCTAAAAATTTAAGAAGATTTATAATTTTGAAGTACCTTTCTACTTTCGCAACTCATTCGAGAAAATTTTCAATTTCAAGGTACCCATCAAAGACCGTAAGGCCATATTTTTTGTTTTTCTACTAACAGAATTCTGATTGTGAGATTCTGTACCGATTATCATGCATATAAATTATATTTTCCTTAGGATGACTAAAACCATCATATTTGTTGAGGCAATATCTTTTAGTTTTGTCAGTTTTAATCTTTTTCTCCTTCATATATTGTTAGAATATTAATATAAACTCACCAATATTGTGAAAAACTTCAAACCGGCTTTCGATGATGCCTCGAGCAATTATACCTGACTATCAATTTATGTAGTACAGAGCTAAGATCAACAAACGTCAGTCATAAAAAAATTATTCAAATACATTAACACGAATTTGAACAATAAAAATTTGAAATTCACCAGAAAAGATAAACAAATTTCAATATTTTTAATTAATTGAAAATTTCAAGAGTACATGTGATAATTGTATATATAGGGATATAAAACCCTAAGTAAAATAATAATAAAAATCCTAATTATCATTATCTAATAATTTAAGTAGCATGATCATGCATATGCATGAATGTACATGCCCTGTAAATCTCCTGTAATTACCAAGCATGTTATTGGTATATTTCTTGATTTTTTTAGGATCATGCATGTATGCTCCTTTTTCTATCCTTGGTGACTCCAGTTTACTTTTTCGCAGGGGTGAGCATTCGGTTAACCGAAACAAGTAGAAATCACCTACCGAAAACCGAACCGAAATTTTTTCGGTTTGTAACCGAAACCGAAATTATTATTTTGGTTATTACCGAAAACCGATATTAATAGCCAAAATTTAGACCAATATCTAATACATTTGAGGGTTGCTTTGTTCAATGGCAGAAACTATGAGGATACAATCTAAAACAATACAAATGCAAAATCCATATAATATAAACTTAAAAAACAAAACACAGTAATGGTAAACAGAGCAGAGTATACCTGAAATGATCAAATTGCGAGTAAATCTTGAGATGGGGCTTGAATAAGTGTATGTATTAAGTCCTTAGATTCTCAAAAACTCCAGAAAGAAAATAGATTCTAGAGCAATATAGTATTATAATCAAATATCTACACACTTGTACTGGAAATAACTAACATATATTATTAAAACTAATAAAATATTAAAAATTCGGCTAATCGTTCGGTTTTCGGTTAACCGCGATTAAAAACCGAATAACCGAAATTTAAAATTTTCGCTACCAAAAACCGAACCGAAATTTGTAGTTTGGTTAACCGAACTGAAAATTTTTCGGTTATTCGGTACATGTCTTTTTATTGTTCAATTTCTCTTCAAAATCAAGAGCCTCTTGTTCTACATCAGAAGATCATGTGTGAAAAATTTATTCGAAACATAATATAATGATGAAAGGAGCTTTGTATATTATGGACGGTTCAAGGAAGAGGGTTTTATGAAGAAAATGACTAATAAGTAAAAGAGATCTTCTTGGCTCATAACTTGGTATCTGATGTCCAGCGCCTCCCATTGTTATGAATGTCAAGTTTCTATTCTATATTCGTCTATACCCTCCATCATGCACAATACGAACCAAATTGCATAATTCATTAGTTAGACATTAAAGGACAAATGAATTGTATAAGTAGAAACAGACTAATAGTTTACTGGCGAATGTTGTCCGTGCATAATATACTTTTATGATAATATAGTTAGATAGGTTATAATCTAGTTACTTGCTGATCAACTAGCCAAAAATGCCAAGAAACTTTTTATTTCATATTTTTATTACATTAAGAGAGTATTTGACAGAAGTAATTAAGTGGTATTCTTACATTAGTGTCCTCAATGTATTATAAATGAACTATATGCAAATATACATATATTATATGTGCTAGTATCCATGTGTTGAGCAGATTGAGTGATGCGATATATGCACATGCATGATGAAGTCATAATGAAGTTTTGTGACATTAGTATGTAGAGCTTTTTGAAAATCTGATCAATTTAAATAAGGGTGTGGATAATCGTTGCGGCATGGGCTGGGTCAATCATATACCACAACAAAACATATCTATTAAACCTAATTCCGGCTAGTGCTACGTTTTTATACTTAATATAAAAGGCTTTACCATTACTTTTACAAATCATTCATGTGAAATATCTTTCCATCATAGTTATTTATATATAAGACCCGTGTGAAAATATATTTTTCAACATTAATTATTAAAAACAATTTATGTCTATTACAGCTTTGTAAAAAGATAAAATTTTGGCTCTCCTCCACAAAACATCCAACATACATAACGAAATAAATATTTTACTTCCGCATTTTCTGTCTCCCCATTTCTCTCATGACAGTCTCTCTCCCGACACCATCTCTTTATAACCATATCCATATTGGATATCCCTTTCACCACCCATCTCTAACCCTCTCTCTTCCATGCATCAAACCATTTAACCTCTCACCATTTGACATGCCTTCGAATCTGTCCAGTTTATAGTTCAATTAAACTTTTAGCTTGAAGAACGAGGTGAAATTAGAGTCCCAACTTAGACCTATCTTGATAAATCACAGCTTTTGGACCTAGCTTGGACCCGGCTAAATTTTAAACCCGATTGGTCTAATTGGATTCTAGGGTTTTGAATAGATGAATTAGATTTTGGGGGTTTCATAACACATCTTCTTTTCTTGATTTTATGTAGGTATATATTCTCAGTTTCTTCAATTTCGTGTTGTAATTTCACATTTATTGTCTTAATTAATTGTCCAAGGTCATGTTTTACTAGTTTTTAGGTGGATGAGAACATGTGATTTTAGGGGCTTTTCAGAATTGTTGTAATATTATATTTAATTTTATCATATTTTTTTTTCGTAATTTGGTTGTTAATTTTGCCTTCTCTAAGTGTGCATCAAATACAATCATAACTAGCGCTGTGCAAAACCGAACCGTACTCAAAAAACCGAACCGAACTGTACAAATTCCGCCAGTTTTTTTTTTTGCAATAAAACATATTTTAATTTGTACTTAGGAAACACTAGAGAGGTCATTCTAACTGCCAATTTTTATTTTGTAAAATGTTTCATATATCTATTTTTGGGCCCTAGACGGTCAACCTGGATGCCTTCCCTTTGGGCCGGCCTATAATTAATATCCAACACTCACATACTATCAAGAAATTTCCAGATAAATCTACATCCTTCCATACCACTCTATAAAAGAAACCAATCTGATATTCTTCACCATCATTCCATACAATCATCTCACTTATCATCTTTTCTCTTTATTTTATACCCACATTCCATATATGTCTCATCTTCGCAAGTGATTAGATTCTTTGCGTGATATGATCGATATACACCGTAACTTTCCATATTGTAGTGCAAGTAATGGCCTAAATAAGTTTTTTAAGCATTCTTATATAGGCACATACACCACATACACCATGGATATTTCATTTTGATTTGATCAGAAGTGATTATACATAAATTCTTGAATTTCATCGTCTTCAATATTTTGAATTATATTTGAAATCGAACCAAAATCAAAATTAGATATAAATCATAGATTTCATTGGTATTATCTCTATTTTATAGATGCAATTTTTTTTGTATTTAAATGTAGAGTATATATGTTGTTCTTCTATGCAGTAAACAATGAAGAAGATGCTCCAAGAACAATCAAAAACCATAAACACCACTTACAAAGGTGAAAATTTTATTCATTTTAGGGATACTTTGGATGTTATGTTTGTTTTTATTTTATCATGTATCATGTATCATGTACATATTGTAGCATTAGTTTCATTCATACTTCCTAATATGTTAAGCTCAGATATACATTAAACATAAAACTTGTGCTTGCATCCCTGTACAAGTGTTTTCTTTTATTATGTGGCTGCTGAAGTGCTCTGTTAATTAATTCTCCAAAGAGGGTGTGCCCAGGGATATGGTCAACATGAATGAAAAACAACCATTCATGGATGGAAGAAAGCTAATTTCTATCATTTCTATGGCTGCATCTGCTGGCGTATCATTGCCAGTGGATAGAAGGGCAACAAAGCAGGTATACAATAGTAGACAACTTTATGCCTAACATGCCAACTGTCTTTTCCGTTTGTATTTATATTATATAAATTGATAACTGTTGTACACTTCAACCTAGAATTACGCTGGAGTGCTGATCATGCTATTGAGTAGTTGGGAAGAACTCACCGTTCAAATCAAGCTTCTGCACCAGAGTATAGGTAGAAAATAAATCTCTTTTGTAAACATTCTTGTAGTTTGCGGCTATTGATGACTTCTCATACTAGTCTTCACTTCTTTTGTTTCAGATTTGCTTCCACTGTTATTCTAATCCACGGAGATCTAGGCAGCCAAAGTATGAATGGAACATTCAAATATGCTGCATTTCATGTTCAGCGGAGGGTGACCGGGGTCTTATTATATTAGAAGTTGCAGACAAGATTCAAGTAAGTCTACATGGTTTACATAGGTGGTACTGAACTTAGCAATGTATTATATTAACTTTTAAAGTGTGATTACTATAATAGACTGCTGGTCTTCCAGACCCGACAACGAGCATGACACCGGAAGCATCAGTTGCTGCTGCCTTGTTAAGGTTTCCAAGCTTTTTGAGAGTACAGCTACACCAACTTATTACAAGAACTAATGGAATCTTAGATGGAGAAGTCTAAGGATTTTGATAAAGATGAAGCAAACAGAGATGGAGACTGGAGGTGATAATAAACAGTTTCTGAAGTTGCTAATAAATATATATACGGACACTCTACAACAATTCTGGGTATTTACCAGAGAAATTTTCCCACCTTTAAATCTTGTTTGTGTTTAATTATATATAAATCTACAATGTCTTGACACAAAGTTTAGTTAGTGATGGTACCGAAATTTCATTTCAGTTGGCAGTCAATGAAAAATGTGTGATCAATACCCTCCTCCACATGGCTCTTGTAGTTTAAGTTATGCAATATTTGTGGCATATCTTCTTTTTTGGGCCTTGAAATATATAATGTTTTTTACACTAGTAAAATGAGAGCACATAAATTCAAATTAATTTTATATCCTAATTTAATACATGAATTTATATTTATATCTCTTGTACTAGCAAATTTGTAATATTAAAAAAAATTATCATGTCAGTATTTGATATATTTTAGGGCCTCTTTATTGTAAAATCTATCTTAAAGGACAAATTATATTTTTACTAAAACGTATTTATACATTCTATTTCAAATACATCTCTCATTAAGATACCCCTCCAAGCAGAAAACCTCTCGTTGAGTCATCAAATAATCTATCTGAACCACTAACTTTGCCAGCGCCTTTAGTTGTTAACCATAGGTGAAACCTCAAAACATTCTGGGAATGGGAAAGAATTCCGATCCCCGGTCTCAATTCAACATGATGTTTCTCATAGAATTTGATATATTAATTGGAGCGAAAAGCTTGAAAGAAAACAACAAGGCTTCTAATGAATGGTGGTTGCTGGGCTTCAAACAAGGAACTTAAAGTCCTTTTTGAAATTTAATTACAAAATGCAGGTGTGTATAATAAGTCAAAAATCTACTTAATGAGTCGAAAATCGACTTCATGTTAAATATAAGCAAAAAAACCGTTTCATGTCACAAGTTGATATAATATACTTTGAACAACTTATTTTATTTATATGATTACTTTTATTAAAAGTCAATTTCATTACTCAAATAAATAACCTATCAAATAAATTTTGACTAGAAATTAGAGGTTTTGAGCTTGTCATTGGTGAGGCCTTGATAGGCCCATGCTCTCGTAAGATGGGACTTGGTTTGTACAAGTCTCCAGTAGCTTTCAAAGTCATAAAAACATCCATATTGATAGGTGCACACACACATTTCAGAGAATACCTCAGAACAGGGCACCTTGTAGCATATTGGACTTTTGAGTGTTAAAAACCATGTCATTAGTGAGGCCTTCATGGGGCCTTGCCTTAGATGAGTTTAATAAAGTCTTAGGAAGCTTAACAAGTCATTGGAATGGATAATTGAGTTAATTAAGTGAGTTACAAGTTAATAAAAACAGGGCAGTGCACTTAGCTAGTTAGGTTATTCTATACCAACTTGGAATGGAGGCCTAGAGAGGCCTGAGCAAGGTCTTAGTGTCAAACCAATTGCACAACCTAGATTAAGGTCTTAGGTATCCAGACGAGTCTAAATTTCACTAAGGCACATGGTGGAAACATTTGTTTTTGCCAAGGCCCTCCAAGAGGTGCCAAACTGCCTAAGCAGAGTAACCACTAGAGTGCATTAGTTTTTAAAGGTCCTTGTAGGCAAGGCCTTGAGTTACACCACTTCAAAATGTTAGTTTAGGATCACATAAACCTGTAGAAATTAATTTGGAGTGAATGCCTTAAGTGAAGATGCCTCATTTCCACTAAAATACACAAGAGTCACACATAGAGTCACATTTTAGAACTAAGTTAGAATGCATTGCATATGAGTGTGTCATCGGTGAGGCCTTGACCTCATATTGAGTCCATGAGTTAGTTTTATGTCATATTAGATAGTGCAAGTTAGTTTAAGTCAATGCACTTAGTTTAGATGCATCATTCTTGCCAAGGCACACAAGTGTTGCCAAGGTAAGCATATTAGTAAGCCACTTCGGATGCATTTCATTTGTGAGTCTTGTAAGGTGGGGCACAAGTGTGCCTTACACTTATTTGGTTAAGTTGAAGTCAGTAGAATGTAATTAGGAAGTATTGGTCTTAGACCTTATGTGTTACTTGATTAATTGCTTAAGTGACTTAGGGGATAACTAGAGATTTATTAAGTGATATTAACTAAGTAGTAGAATGCCATGCTTTATTTGTTATATGCAGTACTTGACGAATATGTGACTTGTTAATTGAGTTTAAGTGTATATATTTATATATATATGTGTGTGTGTGTGTGTATATACATTTACACGAAAGGGTAGTTAGCATTGTAGTGACGAGGATACTATTAATTATAGGTGCAAGTAGGAGGCAGGCAAGGAACCTCTAGAAGATTCAGTGCAAGTGTTCTATAAGCTTAGTCCAGGCAAGTGGAACTATATACTCTCCTTTATACTTGCTTGATTGATTATATACCCTGTGAATGCTTAATTACTGTTTACATAGAACTGAATCACCCTGTTCTCATCACATGATTAAACTTCAGAGTTCAAGAATCCCCTTAACACTTGTATTGACCTTTTCATTTAGTATCACCTTACACCCACATGATTATACTCCAGTAGTCCTTTAATTCATATTGAGAACTTGATACCCCACATTAAACTGAATTATCTCTTTTGGAACCCTGATCTTAATAACATTCCCTCTTTTAGAAAGATCACTTATATTTTGAAATCACCCTTGCTTAATGACTTGTCTTTGATCAAGACCCCTTTTTGAAATTGAATTGAATTGAATAGAAAAGACCTTAAGAGGAATTGGATAATAATTTTATATTAAGACTGAGGCGCCAGTCAATTAATTGCAGCATCAGTAGCGGGGAGCTTGATGTCTGTATATGGCCAATGTGTGTCGAGGATCCTCCCTGGTTGAATCACTTTATGTGGTTCGGAGCTTGGTGTGGGCTGATCACCCCTCAATGCTCGTAGCGCTGTGTGTTTCCAATTCCAATAAATTTGCTATCTCACTTTGCACCTTTACTTGTGATTATACCCTGTTATATCCATTATTGCTTTTGCACTTGTTTATATTGCATACTGTGAACTGTTGTATATTGCTTTCACTTGCTGAGCTTTTTGCTCATATATTGTATTGTTTATTATAACCCTTCAGTGAAACCCGAGAATGGCTCGTTTCAAGCAGACCGCCCGTAGACCACCTCAGGATCGGGCATTGCCTACCGTCGTATGATGGAGCAGGTTGGGAACTCGTAGTTCCCTTATCTTAACTTTTGGATACTTTTGGGATTCTAAAACTTGTAGTAATGACGTAGACTTAAATTGGGTTTGTAATATTTTAGATGTTGTTCATACTCAATCCTGGTGATTCCGGGGATTGTGGATTTAGATTTTAGTTCTAATATTTTATAACTCTGTAATTCTCGTTTATTTATCGTATCATGCATGCTTTAGTCGGTTAGTATTTGTGGGTCCGTCACAAAAATGACTAATAAGTAAAAGGGATCTTCTTGGCTCATAACTCGGTATCTTATGTCCAGCGCCTCCCATTGTTATGAATGTCAAGTTTCTATTCTATATTCGTTTATACCCTCCATCATGCACAATACAAATCAAATTGCACAATCAATTAGTTAGACATTAAAGGACAAATGAATTGTATAAGTAGAAACAGGCTAATAGTTTACTTGTGAATGTTGTCCGTGCATAATATACATTTATGATAATATAGTTAGATAGGTTATAATCTGGTTACTTGCTGATCAACTAGCCAAAAGTGCCAAGAAACTTTTTATTTCATATTTTTATTACATTAAGAGAGTATTTGACAGAAGTAAGTGGTAGTCTTACATTAGTGTCTTCTGTATTATATATGAACTATATGCAGATATACATATATTATATGTGCTAGCATCCATATGTTGAGCAGATTGATTGATGCGATATATATACATGCATGATGAAGTCATAATGAAGTTTTGTGACATTAGTATGTAGAGTTTTTTAAAAATCTGATCAATTTAAATAAGCGTGTGGATAATTGTTGCTGCATGGGCCGGGTCAATCATATACCACAACAAAACATATCTATTAAACCTAATTCCTCTAGTGCTACGTTCTTATACTTAATATAAAAGGCTTTACCATTACTTTTACAAATGACTCATGTGAAATATCTTTCCATCATAGTTATTTATATATAAGACCCGTGTGAAAATATATTTTTCAACATTAATTATTAAAAACAATTTATTTCTATAACAACTTTGTAAAAAGATAAAATTCCGGCTCTCCTCCGCAAAACATCCCACATACATAACGAAATAATAATTTTACTTCCGCATTTTCTGTTTCCCCATTTCTCTCGTGACAGTCTCTCTCTCAGCACCATCTCCTTATAACCATATCCATATTGGATATTCCTTTCACCACCCATCTCTAACCCTCTCTCTTCCATGCATCAAACCATTTAACCTCCCTCACCATCTGACATGCCTTTGAATCCGTCCAGTTTATAGCTCAATTAAATTTTTAGCTTGAAGAACGAGGTGAAATTAGAGTCCCAACTTAGACCTATCTTGATAAATCACAGCTTTTGGACCTAGCTTGGACCCGGCTAAATTTGTAACCCAATTGGTCTAATTGGATTCTAGGGTTTTGAATAGATGAATTAGATTTTGGGGGTTTCATAACACATCTTCTTTTCTCCATTTTATGTAGGTATATATTCTCAGTTTCTTCAATTGCGTGTTTTAATTTCACATTTATTATCTTAATTAATTGTCCAAGGTCATGTTTTACAAGTTTTTAGGTGGATGAGAACATGTGATTATAGGGGCTTTTCAGAATTTTTGTAATATTAAATTTAATTTTATCATATTTTTTTTCGTAATTTGGTTATTAATTTTGCCTTCTTTTAAGTGTGCATCATATACAATCATAACTAGCGCTGTGCAAAACCGAACCGTACTCGAAAAACCGAACCGAATTGTACAAATTCGGCCGGTTTTCGTTTGCAATAAAAAATATATTAATTTGTACTTAGGAAACACTAGAGCTCATTCTAATTGCCATTTTTTTATTTTGTAAAATTTGTCATATATATCTATTTTTGGGCCCTGGACGGTCGACCTGGATGCCCTCTCTTTGGGCAGGGCCTGTAATTTATACCCGAGACCGAGAAATTTCCAGATAAATCTACATCCTTCCATACCACTCTATAAAAGAAACCAATCTGATATTCTTCACCATCATTCCATACCATCATCTCACTTATCTTCTTTTCTCTTTCTTTTATACCCATGCACATTCCATATATTTCTCATCTTCGCAAGTGATGATTGTTTGCGTGATATGATCGATATACACTGTAACTTTCCGAATTGTAGTGCAAGTAATGGCCTAAATAAGTTTTTCAAGCATTCTTATATAGGCACATACACCATGGATATCTATTTCATTTTGATTTGATCAGAAGTGATTATACATAAATTCTTGAATTTCATCGTCTTCAATATTTTGAATTATATTTGAAATCGAACCAAAATGAGAATTAGATATAAAACATAGATTTCATTGGTATTATCTCCATTTTATAGATGTAATTTTTTTAATTTAAATGTAGAGTATGTTGTTCTTCTATGCAGTAAACAATGAAGAAGATGCTCCAAGAACAATAAAAAACCATAAACACCACTTACAAAGGTGAAAATTTTATTCATTTTAGGGGTACTTTGGATGTTCTGTTTGCCTTTATTTTATCATGTATCATGTATCACGTTTCATGTACATATTGTCGCATTAGTTTTATTCATACTTCCTATTATGTTAAGCTCAAATATACATTAAACATAAAACTTGTGCTTGCATCCTTGTACAAGTGTTTGCTTTTATTATGTGGCTGCTGAAGTGCTCTGTTTTAATGCTCCAAAGAGGGTGTGCCCAGGGATATGGTCAACATGAATGAAAAGCAATCATTCATGGATGGAAGAAAGCTAATTGCTATCATTTCTGTGGCTGAATCCGCTGGCGTATCATTGCAAGTGGATAGAAGAGCAACAAAGCAGGTATAAAATAGTAGACAACTTTATGCCTAATTAACATGCCAACTGTCTTTTCCGTTTGTATTTATATTATATAAATTGATAACTGTTATATCAGTGGAGGTATAGAATTACCCTGGAGTGCTGATCGCGCTATTCAGCAGTTGGGAAGAACTCACCGTTCAAATCAAGCTTCTGCACCAGAGTATAGGTAGAAAATAAATCTCTTTTGTAGACATTCTTGTAGTTAGCAGTAATGAATGACTTTTCATACTAGTCTTCATCACTTCTTTTGTTTCAGATTTGCTTCCACTGTTATTCTAATCCATGGAGATCTAGGCAGCCAAAGTATGAATGGAACGTTCAAACATTATGCTGCATTTCATGTTCAGCGGAGGGTGACCGGGGTCTTATTATATCAGAAGTTGCAGACAAGATCCAAGTAAGTCTACATAGTTTACATAGGTGGTACTGAACTTAGCAATGTATGTTATTAACTTTTAAAGTGTGATTACTATAATAGACTGCTGGTCTTCCAGACCCGACAGCAAACATGACAGCGGAAGCATCAATTGCTGCTGCCTTGTTAATGTTTCCAAGCTTTTTGAGAGTACAGCTACACCAACTTATTACAAGAACTAATGGAATCTTAGATCGAGAAGTTGAGGATTTTGATAAAGACGAAGCAAACGGAGATGGAGATTGGAGGTGATAATAAACAGTTTTTGAAGTTGCTAATAAATATATATACGGACACCCTACAACAATTCTGGGTATTTACGAGAGAAAGTTTCCCACCTTTATATCTAGTTTGTGTTTATATATAAATCTACAGTGTCTTGATGCAAAGATTAGTTAGTGATGGTAACGAAATTTAATTTCATTTGGCAGACAATGAAAAATGTGCCATCAATACCCTCCTCCACACCGCTCTTGTAATTTCAAATACATCTCTCATTAAGATACCCCTCCAAGCACAAAACCTCTGGTCGAGTCATCAAATAATCTATCTCAACCACTAACTTTGCCAGCAGCTTTAGTTGTTAACCATAGGTGAAACCTCAAAACATTCTGGGAATGGGAAAGAATTCCAATCCCCGGTCTCAATTCAACATGATGTTTATCATAGAATTTGATACATTAATTGGAGCGAAAAGCTTGAAAGAAAACAACAAGGCTTCTGATGAATGGTGGTTGTTGGGCTTCAAACAAGGAACTTAAAGTCATTTTTTAAATTTAACTACAAAATGTAGGTGTGTATAATAAGTCAAATATGTACTTAATGAGTCAAAAACCAACTTCATGTTAAATATAAGCAAAAACAAAAAACGGTTTCATGTCACAAGTTGATATAATATACTTTGAACAACTTATTTTATTCATATATTTTTTTTTATTAAAAGTCAATTTCCATACATATAAATAACCTATTAAATAATTTTTTTTATTACAGTTTTAATAATCATAAGTCACCTATAATATAAAATTAGCCAAACACCCAAATTATTTAAGTTGCACACTTAAAACTTGTCTTTAAATTTGTTAATGTTCAGAATATGTTTGGTGCTTGCAGAGCACATATTTGTCAGCATGACCTGGTTGTGCAATAGTAGCGAGTCTGTAGTCGTTGAGGTACTCTTTGTTTAGGAATTTTTTTTTGAGTCATGTCCTAGCTTTTAGATTTTTTTTGTTTCGAATCTATCTATATATTGTACTGCTCTCAGAAATAAAAGAAAAGTTTATGGACAAGCATATATTATGTGTTTTACCTTTCTAGTTTAATATCAAATAGTTAATACATTTATATCATATAAATTATTAACAAAATTTGGTAACAGTTCCTGGAGGTTCTTTGTGAATGCCAAAGACATCGATATTGATGATTGATATAAATTAAACCGACGGAGAGTCGATTAGCCTGAGTTATCAAACGTTGTCTAGAAGTAATTATATAGCTTTGGCCTTCAAGATGATAGTCGTTTTGCTTGCACATGGAATTTGGAGGGTGGTAGAACTGAGTGATGCAAATTCAGCTTTTGAATAAAAAACGGACAAAGTTGCCTTGGCCATGATTTACTAAGGGTAACTGATGGTATTTTACTCATACTTGTTGATAAGAAGACGGCCAAAGAGGCCTGGGATGCAATCAAGACTCTGTGTCAAGGTGTTAATTGAGTAAAAAAACAAGGATTTAAACTTTAAGACTGAATTTTAGTCATTGAGTATAAAGATAGTGAACAACTCGGTTTGTATATAGTTGAATAGGCTTGTAACAAACATACGAGTTCTTGGGAAAAACATGGGTGAATTCTTCATGGTAAAAAAATTGTTGGGTAAGGTTCATTCGAAAATTCTCTAGGTTACGTCCATTTTGAAATGATTTGGCAATGTTGAAACCATGTTTATAAAGAATTTGTAGGCTCATTTAAGGGGAAGACAAGGTTCATTCGAAAATTCTCTAGGTTACGTCTATTTTAAATGTTGTTTGTCTATAATCCAACAATATATATAATAATTTAATAAAACAAAAAAATCTTAAAATAATATCATAATTCATAAGAAATGGGAAAATGATAATTTATGAATCTTTTATATAAAAGTGCATATATATCTTGGCAGTTGGCATTGCACATTACATAACTTTTTTATATATCATATATGTATATATGTATAGGTGTTTTTTCAAAGACAAAAATAACCTAAACAAAAGACCATAATAGAAAGAGTAGTGCTATGTGCACATAATTGTGTACATAAAATTTGTACATAATGAGGTGGCAAGTGATGTGGTGGATTTTAATTGGGGTTGTTGGTGTAAATGCAGGGGGCAATCCAATTAAAATTCACCACATATCATTATGTACATGTTTTTGTACACAATTATGTGAACCAAGCATTTTCCTAATATAAATGTCAAGTTTAAAAAACTCTCTTTTTATCTCGAATGATCATCGGGTGATTCGCTCAAATTCTATATATTTCTTTTTTGTTTACGAGATTTCTCTTATATATTAAACATCACGAATTTGCTAATTCAAAATTCATAAGTTGTTACATGCGCTACTTTTTCAAACTCTCTTACACACACATATATCATGAAAATATGTTTTATTTTTAATTTGAAACGGATCAAATTATATTTATATTTTGAATTTTACATTCTTCACACCTTTTGAATATTTTTTATGAGTGAAATCAATTCGAATTAAAAATTTGGTCAGAATTTTAATGTTATATATATATATATATATATATATATATATATATATCAAAGAAATGGTTTAATTTGAAATTAGATGCATTACTATCTATTTCAAACTTTGGGTTAAGGATCTTAAAACCATAATTACCTATGATATGTATTTAGCTTAACAACTATGTAAATTTGATATGTTTTTAAATTTAAGTTTGTATTTAAAGGTTAACACCAATTTTTTTTTTATATGAGTTTAGTTTCTTGTATAGTCCAAATAATCATATCAGATATTTGGTTTGTTATTATTTCATATATACCAAGATTTAATATATAGAATAATTAAAAAAATTAGTTATATTTAATATAAAGAGATTTACCATGGTTTGTACTAATCACTCATGTTAAATGTCTTTCCACCATATATAGTTATTTATAAGAGCCGTGTTAAAACTTTATTTCGACATTAATTATTAAAACAATTTATATCTTATAACAGTTTTGTTAAAAGATAAATTCAGCCCCCCCCCCCCCCCCCCCCACAAAACGAAATAATAATTTAATTTCCGCATTTTCTGTTTCTCGTTTCTCTCTCGATAGTTTCTCTCCCCACATCATCTCTCTCTATAACCATATCCCTTCCACCATCCCTCTATAACCTTCTCTCTTCCATCTAACCATCTAACCTCTGTCACAATCTTACATGACTTCCAGTCCGTCCTGTTTATAACTCAATTCAATTGGTAGCTTGAAGAACTATCCTTTATTTGAGTCCCAACTTAGACCTAGATTGAAAATCACGACTTTGGGACCTAGCTTGGACCCGACTAAATTTGTAACCCGAATGGTTTGATTGGATTTTAGGGTTTGGAATAGATGAATTGGATTTTGGGGTTTCATAACACATCCGTGTTTCTCGATTTTATGAAGGTATATATTCTTAGTTTCTTCAATAGCATGTTATAATTTTACATTTATTATCTTAATTAATTGTCCAAGGTCATGTTTTACTGGTTTTTCGGTGGATGAGAACATGTGACTTTAGGTTCTTTTTTAGAATGTATGCAAAATTAAATTTAAATTATCATATATTTTTTTCGTAATTCGGTTTGCTTTGCCTTCGATAAATGCGTTCGAGTGAAATAAGACATTTTTAAATTTTTATTTAAGAAACACTCGAGGTCTAACTAATTGCCAGTTGTTTATTTTGTAACATTTGTGTGTCATATATTTCTTTATATCCAACACTCATACTCAAGAAATTTCTAGAGAACTCTACATCCTTCGGTACCATTCTATAAAAGAAACCAATCTTATATTCTTCATCTTCATTCCATACCATCATCTCTCTTATCTTCTTTTCTCTTTCTTTTATGATCACATTCCATATATGTCTGATTTTCGCAAGTGATTAAATTGTTTGCGTGATATGATCGATATATACGTAGCTTTCAACCACATATGAATTGGTAAGTGATGGCCTAAATAAGTTTTTGAAGCATTCTTATATACACGCATACACCATGGATATCTATTTCATTTTGATTTGATTAGAAGTGATTATACATAAATTCTTAAATTTCACCATCTTCAAAATTTTGAATTACATTTAAAATTGTACCATAATCAAAATTAGAATAAAACATAGATTTTGTTGGTATTATCTTTATTTTATAGTTGTATTATTTTATTTAAATGGAGAGTATGTTGTTCTTCGATGCAGTAAACAATGAAGAAGATGCTCTAAGAACAACCCAGATCCATAAACAGCCCTTCTAGCTCGAAGGTGAAAATTTTATAGGTATGTTCTTCTCACGTCTGTTAAAAAGTCGACGCTTAAGGTCTATTTTATCATGGCTAAACTGCAACGCAAAAGACTTGTTAACCGACACTAAAGGATTGTCCTATAGCGTCGAGTTTGACCTATAGCATCGGGTTGGTAGAATGCTGTTGCTTAAAGTTCGCTTAAAAATACTATATGCGTCGCTAGTCAAATAGCCGACGCTAAAGGTTAGCCCTATAACGTGGGGTGGTTAAAATGCCTTAACTTGAAGTTATACTTTTAGTGTCAGTTATATTTTACGAAATGCCGATGCTAAAATATTTTTTTAATTTATATATATATATATATATATATATATATATTAGCTAATAGCATTATTCAATTACACACACACATATATATTAACATGCACTTTCTTTAATCATGTAAAGAAATCCGACAAGAAATACCCAAAGTCAACAACACTAAATTAAACTATCAATTAGGAATCATATTAAAATTAAAATGTATCCATATATACCTGTTTCTAGACAAATAATATTCACTTTTCTTTAACATAAATCTAATCCTCAAACTATTATATCTGCACAAGCCAAATCTTTGTGTATCAGTGCACCTCCGAAGATGAAATTTGCACATATTCTTCTTTAACAACATCTGGTTGTGCGTCTCTTTGTGTATTTAGAATGGTAAAAAAAACTTGATAAATGGCGACATCAATCAATTGATTAAGTGTAATAATATAGATGTTTACAAAAGTGAACTGGAGCACCACCTGCCTTTAAACAACTGAAAGATATAGTCAATTATAATCAGTGTCAGGTACACAATTATTCAGCATAATTGCAACTTTGATTCGAAACAAAATCAAATATAGTTAACATGTTATAATCGCACAAAAAATGCTGGTGACTCACGAGCTGCCTTCTCATTTTACAATCTAGGCCTATCAGTAGCCTCAGCTTTTTTCAGCTGCTGCTCCACTTCCGTTAGTTTCTCCTTTTGCTCTGGACAGATAAAAACCGCAGTTTTAGTTCATTCATAATTCGCTATGAAATTCTGTTTCTTGTGCATTCACAAAGCTTAGTGCACAAATGTGTAAATACTAGAAAAGAGATGAGCTATATATCCGTACACTAATACTTCTTCCAAGTCTGAAATTGTAGAAGCTGAGATTGATGAAGTTTCTGTGGAACCGGAGGATGAGTTTTATACTCAGGAAGAGCTGGAGCAGCTAGAGGATAAGTCTATGGCTTATATGGCTGCAAGGTTCAAGCACATCAAGTTCAGGAAGAACCCCCGGTACAAGAAAGCATCTGGGAACAAGTTTCAGAACAAAGGAGGATACTCAGGGTCAGGGTCTGGAAGCATTGGCAGTTACAAACCAAACATGTACGACAAGAGCAAAGTCAGATGCTACAACTGCAATGACTTAGGGCACTTTGCAACAGAGTGCAGGAAACTCAAAGCGGCTCTTGTCAAAGAAAGAAGCAACTCATATGATAAGAAGAATTCTTATGAGGATCTAAAGAAAGAGAATGAAAAGCTGAAAGCTAAGTTGGAAGCAATGGTTGCCAAGCATAAAGGAAGGGCATACATTGCTGAGGGAAAAAGCTGGGATGACACGGATTCTTATGATGAACCTGTTCAGAGCAACTATGCATTTGCATTAATGGCTGACACTGTCGAGGAATCTCCATCTCAGGTATCTCCTGAAATTTGTTGATGACATGACTACTGCTGATTATAAAAAGACTATAAATGAACTAGGTCAAGAGATGTATAACTTGCACACTAGTTTGTTAGCTTCAGAATCAGATAACTGTAGTCTCTCTCTAAAGATAGCTAAACTTGAAGAACGGATAGACGAGTTAGCTTTATAGAAACTCTTGAACACTAACCTTAAGGAAAGAATTGAATATCTAGAGAATAAGGAAAAGTGTAGTGCAGAAATTGAGGAGTCCCTTAGGTCCCAAGTAGCTGATCTGGAAACTAAGCTTAAGGCCTATCAGAATTCTGCGTTTCTACATAAAGAGATCTTGGATAGTCAAAGGGTCGATAAGAAGGTTGCTATTGGCCTTGACTATAGTTCTTTGAAAGTTCTAAAAGAAAGAAGAGAAAAGAAAATGAAGGCATATTTGTTTCAGCAGGAACTGAGAATGCTCCTGAAGGAACAAATATACCTAAAATTCTAAAGAAAACCAAGACCCCTATCTTTATAAAGGCACAAACAGAACCTATGATAGAAGAAGACCTTGTCATTAAGGAAGAGTTGAAAAATGAGGAAGTTGTTAAGCCTCAAGTAAAACAGGAATCACAAGACGTACCTTCTAATCCTCAAGTTAGAGAAGATTCTGATAAAACTGGATTAGGAAGTACTAGTTCCAACAAAAAGAAGAACAACAGGAATGGTAAGCTAGATACTAAGAAAACCAACTCTAGGACTCCTAGTGCTAGAAAGGTTTGTAACAATTGCAATTTTACTAATCATATTACTTATGCATGTAAAATGACTAAAGTAGATACTCCTGTTACTAGCATGCCTAATACTGTTAACATGAATGCTGTTCATTTGCCATGTGGTAAAGTAGGTTGCATGCAATGTGCTATGAATATGATGTCTGCATGTTTTACCATGTTAAATGCATCTTTTTCTACATCACCTGCCATGAATATGAATATTCCTGCACCTTCTGTTGCCCCTATGGCAAAGACTGCTAGTCCTTCTAAGAAGAAGGAGACTCCAAACTCCAAGTCTAAAAGCACTTCTGCTAAGACTAAAAAGGAGAAGAGTCCAGTCACCCCTGAACAAGCACATATTAAATCAGATTCTGTTGATACTCCTGTTTCTACTAAACCACCTGGACCCAAGAACGTCTGGGTACCAAAGAAAGTTTAATCCATTTGTGAATGCAGGGCACAGGAAAGAAAAGCAAAGTTGTGTGGGTTCCTGATAGTGGTTGTTCAAGACACATGACTGGAGAAAAGTCCCTGCTCACAGATGTGGTTATGAGAACCGGCCCGATTGTAGTCTTTGGAGATGACAGCAAAGGATTCACAACGGGATATGGTAAGCTGAAAGTTGGAAATGTCATCATTGAAGATATTTCTCTGGTAGAAGGACTCAAGCACAATTTACTGAGTATCAGTCAGTTCTGTGACAAAGGATACGACGTAATCTTTTAGAAGGAAGTTTGCTTGATCCAGAACCGGAAGAACAAGGATCTTACACTCCGTGGTGTAAGAAAATCAAGTTTGTTTATAGCCGACATAGATTCAGCAATTAAGGGGGAGGTCAAGTGTTTCTACAGCAAGGCCTCTGCTGATGATAGTTGGTTATGGCATCGGAAGCTCTCACACTTGAACTTTAAGACTATGAATTCTTTAGTCAAAAGAGAACTTGTGAGAGGACTGCCGCAGAAAGAATTCTGTCAAGAAGGAATCTACGATGCATGTGAAAAAGGGAAGTCAAAGAAAGCATCACACAGGAGCAAAGGCATGACTGACATTGGTTCACCCCTTCAACTGATTCATATGGATCTGTTTGGATCTGTCAACATCCCTTCTATGTCAAGGAAAAGATATGCTCTTGTGATCGTCGATGATTACTCAAAATACTTACATACAAAGGATGAAGCAGCACAAGTCATCATTAATCATATTAAGAAGATTGAAAAGGAAGCAAATCTGCCAGTAAGGGCAATCAGATCAGATAATGGAACAGAATTTCGTAACGCTGTTCTTAATGAATTCTGTACTGATAAAGGTATTTCTCGTCAGTATTCAGCTCCAAGGACTCCACAACAAAATGGTGTCGTAGAAAGGAAGAACTGGACCTTGATTGAAGCAGCAAGGACAATGATTAGTCAATCAAGACTTCCAATCTATTTCTGGGCTGAAGCTGTGAGTACTGCTTTCTACACTCAAAATCGTACCCTGATTAACAAAGATTTGGATGAGACTCCTTATGAAGTAATGGCCAACAGAAAACCGTCACTGAGTTACTTTCATGTGTTTCGTGCAAAATGCTATGTTCTAAAGGAAGAGCATCTGGGAAAGTTTGATGCTAAAGCTGAAGAAGGCATTTTTCTGGGTTATTCTTTAGAGTCAAAGGCCTACAGGGTTTATCTGATCAATGACGACAAGCTGATTGAAAGCATCAATATAACATTTGATGATACCAAGCTCCCAAGTCTTCAAAAGGAAAATGAATCTAATTCTCTAGAATTTGAGAATTTAGATGACATCTACATAGGAGAAGATGAAGCTGAAGCTGATACTAGGGAACCTAATGCAAGTGAAGGAACTGCTGATCCTGAACCATCTGGAGGAAGTATTGGCAACAATACAAATGATCATCATGATCACAGTGGTCAAAGTGGAGGATCATCAAATAGAATCAGCATCAGTTCAGGGGGAGCAAGTCACATTAGTGGATCTACTAGTCATCACACTCAACACAACTATGATTACGGTGAATCATCAAGATTGAATCTTCCAAGACAAAGGGTATGGAGTAGAGACCATCCTGTTGAACAAATCATTGGTGATCCAGACACGGGATTGCAGACTAGACGATCAACTCAAAATGAATGCAACTTTGCTGGATTCTTGTCTCAGACAGAACCAAAGAAAGTTGAAGAGGCTCTAAATGATCCAGATTGGGTATCTGCAATGCAGGAAGAACTCAATCAATTTGAAAGGCAGAAAGTTTGGAAGCTGGTGCCTAGACCTAAAGGAAAATCTATAATTGGCACCAGATGGGTTTTCAGAAACAAGCTGGATGAAGATGGTATTGTTACGAGGAATAAGGCAAGACTGGTAGCAAAGGGTTATTCGCAAGAAGAAGGAATCGACTATGATGAAACCGATGCTCCAGTTGCTAGGCTTGAAGCAATCAGGATGTTCTTAGCATTTGCTACACATTCCAACTTCAAAGTATATCAAATGGATGTTAAAAGTGCATTCCTGAATGGTGATCTAGAGGAGGAAGTCTATGTTGAACAACCCCCTGGGTTTGAAGACAAGGAATTTGAAGACTTCGTATACTTTCTCTTCAAAGCGCTCTATGGCCTGAAGTAAGCCCCTCGAACATGGAATGACACTCTTTCCAAGTTCCTACTTGAAAATGGTTTCACCAGAGGTATCATCGATAAAACTCTTTTCCATAAAAAGCATAAGGATGATATATTTCTTGTACAAGTATATGTCGATGACATTATATTTGGTTCTACTAATGATCTTTTGTGCGAGAGATTTGCTAAGCTTATGCAGAGCAAGTACGAGATGAGCATTGATGGGCTAGAAAATATACCTTATAAATCGCAAGCGCACGATCACTGTTTTAATACTTTAATGATTCGTCCACAGAGATTATAATATTATTTTCGCAACCTTAATTCTTAAGCTAGGCGAATTAGAACAATTGATTTGTGAAAAGTTTTAATATGAATAATTAATGAAAAAAGAAATTTGATTACTAACTTAAAATCACCAATTTAACAAAAAACTATTTAACTAAACTTAAGCAAAGTTTCGCCGTGACATTGTTTTAAAACGAAGCTGGCCAAAACACATTATACAGAAACCAAAGTATTATAAAAAAAGATTAACTAAATCAATTAACCAACCGGGAATCAACAGTGAGTAACTCAATGACTTGAACTAACAGGCACCACTAATCTTAAATCATAAAATAATCAAGCTCAAAACTAACTACAACAGATGGTCCATAATTCGACTTAATCCACCAAAAACTAACAAACCCATTACATTATACACATACTCGGATAAATCATACTCAGAGCATCTCCAATAGCCTTTTAAATTAGCTCTTAAAACCAAAAATGAAGAGGATAAGAAAAAATTGAGCTCCAATAGGTTCTTAGTGGTTCCTAAAAATACTAGGAGCCCCTTCTCTCTCCTCTCTTTTAAGAGCCACTACATGGCTCTTAACTTATTTTTATAATTTAATATTCACTCTCACCCATGTGACTTTGAACTTTTGTCATAGTGAGGTTTAAATAATAATAAAATATAGTGTTAGGAGTGTGTATAGAGAGCATTATTGGAGTTCAAACTCTTAGTAATGTATTAACTTCCTAAGAGCTTAATATTTTATATTATATATAGGAGCTAACTAAGAGACTATTGGAGATGCTCTCAGCCAGCTATTCAACAAAACAAAAAAAAACAACTCAAAAACTCTGGACAGGAGAAAGCGACTAGGCAAACAACTCTACAACTCACAGCAGCGACTCGATGACTCAGTAAAACCAGAACACCGAACTCAGTAGCAGGCAATCTCAGAACTCAGTACCGTGACTCGGTACCAAACTCAGTCAACAAACATAAAAAACTCAGCATCCAAAATACAGAAACTTGACGACTCAAACTACAGCTCGGAGACAGCACTCGAACTCGGCGACTTAGTACAGAAACTACTCGGTGACTAGACACAACAACAAAGAAACAGAGCATCAATACCCAGGAAACAAAAGAAAATGAATCGGACTCAAACCACTTAACAGAATACGCAGCAAAAACTCGATTCAATGATTCAGTTAAAGAAAAACAGAGCCAATTAGTAAAACGAAAAGTAATCGGTAGTTTTCTATCGGAAAAGAAACGAAACTAAAACAAGGAGCACGGGGTTTTTCAGTTTTTAAACGAAACAGGGGAAAGGGTTATGCAGCTTTGATTGAACAAAAACAGAGTAGAGAGTATTTTGGGTTTTTTTAAATCAAAAACTAGATTAACAAAAACTGAAACGGCTGCTTAACGAAAAGATTATAACCCTAAATTTTTGTATATTTTTTTACAATGTCTACTATGATTTTGGGGTTTTAAATTTAAACCTTAACACAAATTTATTTTGTGTTAGGACTTAAGTAGCTTTAACAAATAACTTAAGCAATCATAAAATCTACACTAAATTAGAAGACTTCTCCCATTCCCAAAAGCCCTTAGGCATATGGTGGTACTAAGAAGAATATGCCCCTTGGAGTAAGAACATAGAGACAATACAAGATCAAGCTAAAAGAAGATTTGCACTAAAATAAAAAGTGTTTACAAATGTGGTATGAAATTGAGAGAACAAAAGAAGATCTAGCACTATACTACCAACTAGGAAAAGACTAGGTTAAAAAGATGGTAATTACAAGTAAAGGAGTGGGGGTATTAATAACTAGAAATGTAGGGTTTAGGGGTAGGGTGGCTAAATCTAATTCATCCATTTGTGATGTGTGTTGGGTAGATTATAGCCCTCCATGTGTCCCCTTGCTTACCAACACTCTTTTTCTTCTTTTCTTTTATTTTTCTTCCCTTTTCTTCCCTTTTCTCTTTTTTTCTTTATTTATCTACAATTTCCTGAAATAAAATAAATAAGCGATTAATACTACGAAAATAAACAATAGATAGGCACTTAAATATGCAAAAATATGGACTAATCAAGCATGATGGGAGAATTGTCCTTCTTCCTAGGACTTCAGGTTATTTAGAAGCCTGACGGTATTTTTATCTGCCAATCTAAGTACATCAAGGATCTTCTGAAGAAATATGGAATGGAAGAAGCATCTCCTGCCAAAGCCCCTATGCCAACTACTGTCAAACTTGATCAGGACAAATCTGGTAAGTCAGTTGACATCACGAAGTATCGAGGTATGATTGGCTCTCTTTTGTGTACTTAACTGCTAGTAGGCCAGATATCATGTTCGCAACTTGTTTATGTGCTAGATTCCAGGCTGATCCTAAAGAGTCTTATCTTATAGCTGTTAAGCGTATTTTTAGGTATCTTAAGGAAACCCCCAATCTAGGGATATGGTACGTACCCTAAAGATACAGGTTTTAATCTGATTGGCTATACAGATTCTGACTTTGCAGGATGTAAGATTAATAGGAAAAGTACTTCAGGAAGCTGTCAGTTTCTTGGACGAAGGTTGGTGTCATGGTACAGCAAGAAGCAACACTCCGTGTCTACGTCTACAGCGGAAGCGGAATACATAGCTGCTGGAAGTTGCTGTGCTCAAATCTTGTGGATGAGAAATCAACTACAAGATTATGGACTCATGTTGGATAAAATTCTGATTCTTTGTGATAACACGAGTGCCATTGCCATTGCCAACAATCCTGTTCAACACACCAGGACAAAGCATATTGATATCAGGTATCATTTCCTTCACGAGCATGTCATGAATAGAACAGTAGAGTTACACTTCGTACCTACTGATCAACAAATTGCAGACATCTTCACTAAACCACTAGACGAATCCACTTTCTCTAGACTGGTTGGTGAACTTGGGATGTTAAATATGTCTAATTAATTGGACAAAAAAATAACTGCAATTTGTTCGTAAGTTCACAAGTTTTAAAATTTCCATATTTTCAGGACTTGTGAATTTACAAAGAGCATCTAGTATTTTACATATTAATCTGATAATTAGTTTTAATTATTTGCCATGATTTATATGACTTGCATGATTTTACATGATTATGTGATTAGTTGTTATGTGGTAGATATTTAGAATTAATTTTCTTTTAATTAGTTAAGTGCTTATATTCAATTAATGAATATTAGTGTTTATTTGATTCATATTTTAATTATATATATTTGATTAATGGATTTGAAGCAATTCAAATTATTTTAAGTTATCCATTAATTAGATGTTAATTAAAATAATTGCAGCATAATTATTTAAATATTGTTGACTAAAATTAATTTGGCTTAACTTTATTTGAATTAATTGTGATTTCTTTATCTTTTTATTGAAATATTTTGTTTTAATCAAAATACTTTTGATAAAATGGTAAGGTTGCGCGTTGTGAAGAAAATTTGTTGAAATTTTCTAAGTAAAAGACGAACTTGCGCCTATACAGTCACATGTATAGGGGGCGAGATAGTCTTTTCACAACTTGCGCCACCCCCTTTCACTGTATACACTGTGTGGACTTAGAATGATTTTCTGGATGTTAAAGTTGCGCCTTTTATACCGTATGTATAAGGGGCAATCTCGTCAATTCAAAGGTTGCGCCGAGACCACTTCTTTGTATATAACATGGAGGGCAACTTGGTAAATAACCAAGTTGCGCCTCATCCTCGTATATGCATATATACGTCCCCTTAGTCATTTTCTTTTCTTTAATCTCGGCTACACACACACATATATACAACAGACGCATTGCTCTTCATATTTTTCGAACTCGACCGTTTTTGAATCAACAAAACACCACCGATTTCTTGTCCATTTGTCAATCTGAAACCAGTTTTAGAGTCCCCTCACCGAGCTCTTTCTTTTCATACCAGATTTTTAACGATCCGTCGTTGTTTTTCGTAGAGGGTTTTCGAAACTATTCGACTTCTAAGCTTGATTTCTACGTGATTTTTTGTTGTCGAAAATTTGCATAACTGATCCCATTATTCTTAGAATTTTGGGAGGAACAACATACTGTAATTTCATCGAAATCTGAAATTCTTGAATTTAGGGTTTTTCGGAGCGTAATTAACTAATTATTTTCGTAACAAAAGTGAATATTTGTCCGTTATTTTTCGTGAAAAGAAATTTTTAATCATTTTTAATTTTAATTAAAAATGACTTCAAATTTTGATGTTCCGAAGACAAATTACACAATTGTTGAAAATAATAACTTAATTACGCAAGCAAATTATCGACGCTGGGTTCGATATATTTCTGAGTTTTCATTTGCTAGATTTGCTATGACGGAATCTGTTATGCTTAACAAACCTCTACTTCGAGATTTTCTGTCTTCTATTTCTGTTGTGAATGAAGGACAGGTACTTGGCACCAAATGTGTCATTCAGGGGAGAACGCTCATTATCACTGAAAACACCCTGACCACTGCACTTCAACTGCCAACAGAGGATTTTGAGGCAGTACCTGACAGAGCTGAAAGGATAAATTTCTTCAATGCCATCCACTGTCAAAGAGGACCTGATGGAGGACTTCCATCAAAACTGTATGTCAGACACTTGCCTAGGGAATGGAATTTCTTCTTTAATTCCATTTCCTATGTATTTGCACCCAAGACTGGTGGATTTCATGGAATAACTACATTCAATCAGGAGATTGGCATAGCTATAGCTTAGAATACAAGGATCAATCTGGGTCATTTGATAATGGGAGCATTTCAGGATTCTTTGAGGAAAGCTAGACACTACGCCATAGATGGCCAATTGTAATGCTCAAATCACGTTACGATAGGACAAAAAACCGTTACAATAGATCTATTGTAACACTAATGGGCGTTACGTTTGCGAGCGTTACAATTGCCCCTATTGTAACACATTCTGGAATCTAATGTAACAGTTAAAAAGCATTACAATAGCGTCCTACTATAACACTATAAAGGGATATTGTAACGGTAAATCAGTGATACATTAGCTTATTCCACCAAGTTTGCCACGTCAGAATGTGGGTTCCACAGTGCCACGTCAGCATGTGGGTCCCATATGGGCCACTTCATATTATGGGCCCCACACCAGACACGTCAGCTTGTGGGACCCACCGGGCCACGTGGGTCCCACTTTGCTCAGCTTTACGCCACGTCAGCTTTTGTGGGCCATAATGCCAAGTGGACTGCCACATCACCACATTTGGGGCCCACTGCTTATTCCTTTTATTATGACTACTGTAACAGTAAAAAGGTGTTATTGCAACAGTGTATACTTGTCTACTGTAACACTAAGTCAACTAATGTACCACAAATAGTAATCAAACGTAACATTAAAATGAGCTATTGTAACACATATTTTGAAAAATTCTGCAATGCCTGCATTGTTTTTGTAACACTCCCAATAAAAATACAAATAATCCTACAAACATCCATCCAAACTTCCCACCAAACATCCAGCTAAAACTACAAATACCAAACTCTAGTACAACAAATATCCAACCATCCTCCAGCAAGTCCAACATAAAACAATCTCATCCAAACCATTTAAGAAACACAACATCAAAACAATCTAACTACAAAATTAAGTACGACAAATTCATAGTAACTAAGGTAATCGCAGAAACAGTTATATTCAAGAATCGGTGGTGCCGGAAGTGGTGCCATGAGTGGTTCCAGAAGCGGTGCGTTGAGCTCACTTTAAGTAATATTTGCGTTCAGCTCCTCGACCTTAGATTTTGGAACTGGAGTAGCCGGTCAACTCTTGTATCAATCACTGAAAGATCAAAAAGGCAGAAATTTTTTAATTGTTTAGAATCTAAAGCCACAAGATGCAGAAGAAAATAATGTAAGGTAAAACTTGAGAAAACGTGTAAAAACACGTCTTTGAACCACCTCTCGATACATGATGAATGGTTTGCCTCAGAGTCTGTAAGCATACGAAACCAAATCATAAACTTTGTAAAGTACTAACACATTACATAACACATTACATAAGACACAAATACCATCATATTCATAAACTAACCTGAAACTCAGTGATCTTATCTTCAAACTTCTTTTTCAAGGAATTGCAATATGAAGTAATTGAAAAGTTGGCATGAGGTCAATAGCCAGTCAATGATGCTTGCTCATATAGAACTACATAGGACAAACACAGGAAAGTAGGTATCTAATAGAAAATGAAGTATATAACAGGAAAGCATTCATGCAGGGGACCTTAAGTAACTTAGTAAAAAGATTGGATTTGTGAATTTCCAGCATCAGGAACAGGACTAATAAAACTATATTCATCTCCACCCCCAGCTCAACACTAAGACCAGTTAAGAGGTCGCTTGGGGCCCCCAACTGTAAAAGGGCCCCAAAAATATATATTTAGGTGATAATAGTTAATTTTTTATTTATATATTTATAAAAAAATATATCTAAATAAATATGAATTATTGTACTTCAGAAAAAATATATATATAATATGAAATATTGATAAATAAATAAGATTAACTTTTAAAAAATGAGAATTAGGTAAATCAAATGATTTTGAATTTTTTCGTGCTACGTGTAAGTACTTAAAATATGTAATAGAAGTTATTGCTTAGTAAATAATATCTATTTTTTTTCATAAATTCCACGTTATTATAAATTATGTGATTTCTATCAGAAGCTATTGTCCTACATATGCATTTCTAAAGTTTTACTATTCGGCTACAATTACAAATTATTATGAAGTGGAAGCTGCAAACTAGATGGCCATATACTATAATGTTGCACAAAGAATAGATTTAGTTCTAATAGATCAATAGTACTTGTTACTTAAACTTAAGACATCAATATGACACTAGAAGAATAGATTTAAAAAGCGATGCTAACAACTAAATTAAGTATGTTAATTTGTTTCTCATAGTGTGCATCATAGCTAGAAACAGATTATAATAAACTATATCTATAGAGTAACACAAAAACTTGAACTTGCAAAAGCGCCAAAATGTCGTACTATTTAATGAAGCCAAAATGTGAAATATTTAATAATGAGATTTCTAGCTAATTTTTCTGGGACTTGTAAAGTTATTAAAAAGAAGGCTTACCTTTGTACTATATTCCCTGGCTATAACACAAGTTGATACAAATTTTTTTAAAATACACCTCAAAGACAGTGAATTATGTCCGCCAACACTACCAATTAATACTTCATTAAATTCATTTCTACAATGTGAAATGCAGGAATGGTTTAGTCAGGAGGACCATTACTCTGCTACTAATACTCTCAATTGACATGATTACTACCCCTGGTGAAATCAAATTATATATTACATATGTAATTTTACAAACCTTAACAAAGCAGCAGGGGAGAGGTGGACCAACTGAAGTGTATATAAGCATGTATTAAATTCAGCAAATGAAGAAAGACGAAATCCTCAATTTTGAAGATTTTACTAATATTAGCTAAAAATGCTAGATATGTAATTACGTCTTACTCTTTTGGGGTAAATATAAGCTCCGAGAAAATACCATAGGCTGCGTCAGCAGCTATTCCAAGACCTGCAAGAATATAAAGACTGTATGAAGCTTCCTCAGTAAATGTCATCCGTACGGTTGGATCGTCTTAAAAGCCATTAAAAAAGATGAACACTGAAATCATGACGATTCCCAATGCAAGTATCACGTGCCACACAATGTATACTGCGGATATACGACATAACCCAGGCATTCTATTTTTCGATTATTTTTTCCCAACACTAGAAGGATATTTAATATCATCCGTACGGTTGGATCGTCTTAAAAGAGATTAAAATATTTATTTATAATAAATAAATATATAAATTAATTAAATATTTATTTAATTAAATAAATAATGAATTAATTAAATTAGTTGTTCATTCAAGTAACGAGGGGCCCACATATGGGACCCACTAATTAATTAATTAATTAATTAATTGAATAATTAATTAATCAAGGTTTCATTTAATCATGATTTTGAAAACAAACTTAGGTTATATATAAGTTATGCAATTTAAAACACAACTGATATGTTGGTGTAGTGGTTGGAACCTCATACCCTTTCATGGGAGGTCATGGGTTCAATTCCCAAACCTTACAAAATTACTATACTACAGTAGTTGCGCCACGTCACCAGTCAAGGTGGGATCCACCACAGCCACGTCACCAGGAAAGGGGCCCACAAACACGTCAGCGGGGGCAGCAATAAACGGGCCCACATGTGGGACCCACCTGCCACGTCAGCAGGAGTGGGGCCCACATGTGGGACCCACCTGCCACGTCAGCAGGAGTGGGGCCCACATGGGACCCACCTGCCAATAGTAGCGCCACGTCATCAGTCAAGGTGGGACCCACCATAGCCACGTCAGCAGGAAAGAGGCCCACGAACACGTCAGCGGGACCCACCTGCCACGTCAGCAGAACCCACCTGCCACGTCAGTAGTAGTGGGGCCCGACTAGTGGGACCCACCTTCCACATCAGCAGTAGTGGGGCCCCACTTGTGGGACCCACCTGCCACGTCAGCAGTAGTGGGGCCCACAAGTGGTGGATATTTAATAATAATAAATTAATTAATTAAATAATTAAATATTTATTTAATTAAATAAATAATTGTTTTGAAAAATTAATTATTTATTTATGCAAATAACGTGGGACCCACCACTGCCACGTCAGCAGTAGTGGGCCACAGGTGGGGACCACAAGTGGTGGGGCCCATTATTTATTTATTTAATTAATTAACTAATTAATTAAATAATCAATTAAATAAACTATTGTAACAGTTGGACATGGCGTTACATTGTTGCAACACTGTCACGTCTATTGTAACACCGCATTTTGGCTATTGTAATACGTCTCGAGTAGTGTTTCATTATGTCAAAATATGCCTAGCTATTGTAACACGTGCTTAGATTAAGCGTTTCATTAGCCCATCTATGGCGTAGTGACACGTGCTCTTGTATCCTCGATTCTTCCAAATAGTGCTGAATCAAATGCTGACCCCTGCTGAGCGTGCTGTCTATCCAAATGCAGACAATATAATATCTTGTTTCATGACTACGAGAGTCATTTCTATGCTGGAGAACCATCAGAACTACACCAACAATGAACCAATGGTTATTCCTGAGGCAATGCAAGCATTTCTCAATAATTAGAATGTGCCTCCACCACCTGTTCAACCTGTTGCTGCTGAAGTGGTTGCTAAAGAGACTCTTGAACAGCAAGCTGAGCCAGAACCTGAGCCAGTTATTCAAATGGACATTCCTGAGGCTCAGAATGCTCAAGTAGAGGAAGAGGAGGTTATAGTGGAGGATGCTGCTGAAGACTCTTCTGAACATGAAGTTCAATCTGAAGAATGAGAGGATTCATTACAAGATAACACCACTGATTCTGAAGATGAAGTGGAAGTCCCTGCTCAAACCACTGAAGCTGAAACCAATCAGGATGAGATGCTGGATATTGATGAACTCTTCTCAAACACCTACAATCCAGTATTCAATCAGGTATGACTACTACTGATCCTGATAATCTTTCATTCAGTGCACCTGAAGATTGGGTTTAGAATTTACTGGATCTCAATCCAGTCACTTCACTCTCTACACTCTCAGCACATGCTAGTGAATTTGACAACACACAAATTCATAACCCCGGCATCTTTAACCACACACTTGAAGCAGAAGCATCTCAACCCCTTAGCCAACCACAGAATATTTCTGAGCGCGAGGGAGAAAGTGCCTTTAGTGCACCACATAAGGAGGATGTTTCTGATTCTGCAGCTCTGTCTCCTAGTCAAATTGGGAGAATAGAACCTGAGACAACTGCAGTACTGTCTACTTCTTCACCACCTGAACCAAATATTATGTCAATGCACAGTGAGGTTGCACACACCAATGAAGAATTGACGGTAGCTAACACTTTGTCATCCATGTCAGGGATAGACACTGTTGTTTCTGATCCTATTCAGGGTCAAGTGCCTTCACAGGCTTCTGGGAGAAACTTGGGTGATTTTCCACAATCTCCACCCTTGTCTACCCCCCTGGGAGGAACATTCCCAGATCCCTCACGGGACTCTTCACCTCTCGAAGGTGAACGGCAATCTGTTTCTGAGCCCTTCATATCAGGAAGTGTGCCAGTTATGGAGGACTTGTCACAAAGTCTTTCGCCGTCAGTGGCATTTGTGGGAAACCAGGATGCTGCGCCTATTCAAGGATCACATCCTTCGAGCCCTGTGTCTACCCACCCTGAGATTCCAACTCAGGATCCATCTAAGGACTCACTACCTTCGCGTAGTTAGCAACTTGTTTCCTATGAATCAGATTCATCTGACGAGGAAACTAAGGACGAGGGCTCACGAACCCTCATTGCACCTTCTGTGACCTCTCTAGAAGAGGCTAAGAAGATTTCTTCTGCAGGTACAACTACTATAGATGCTGGAACTTCTTTGAGTGAGAGGGAAACACCAACAGAACTTGCTATACAAACACCCTCTAACCCGCTGAGTGTTCAATCTATGAGTGACACGAGAGAAACACCTACAGAACGAATTAGTGAGAACCCAACAGCTCAACCTACATTTGAAACAACTATTCCAACTGTATCTGTGACAGAATTTGAGGCTCTGAAATTCAAAGTTCAACACTTAGAAGCTGAGAATCTTGTTCAACGGGAGGAGTTAGTGGAAATAAAGACTACCATGGAGCAAAGGTTGGCTGCACTAGAGGCTAAGCTACTGGCGTCTCAACTTTCACGAGAGGATTACTCAACTGAGGGGGAGAGAGCAGTTGAAAAAGCATGTGGAAAAAGGGTAATCACTAGAGTATCAGAGGAGCTGTTTGACTCTGCTCTTAGAGGTCAATCAAGCTATGATCATGCTGAGTATGTTCCTGAGTTTTTAGACAATGATCGGGTGATTAGGATGGTTGGTGCTGATGATGATCTGGAGGAAGGATAAATCCCTCAAAATGAAGTCTTTGCTGATGAACTTGTATATCATAATGACATTTTCCCTGCTGAAGAATATGAAATTGTAAACCCTCAGGATATTGGTGAAGTCTCCAGAGAACATGCTGAGCAAAGGAGAGCAAGGGAAAAGTTAGAAAATCAGAGACGGATTCGTAGGGAAAGGAGGCTTGCCAACTTACATAAGAATGGAGAAGAATGGGATGCTGCCAGGGCTGTGTTTGATTTTCCAGAGGTCAATCAAGAGAATGATGATGCAGAAGTAAAAGATATCTTTGATTTCTTCAGGAACAACTACAAGGATCTACATGACTATCACGAGGTATTAAATGATATCATTTCTACTGTATCTATTGCTGTTCTTCCCAGGAGAGGATGGATGGTGAATATATCATTTGAACTTCAAAGAGAAGGCCATGGACTCAAGCATGTGTCAAGTCAGTTTCTCAGAGATCTTTCTCTAACTGAACTGTTTGTGGTAAGAAATAAGATCATCTCAACTGGTAGGAAGCACAATGAAGTCTTCAGAGATATGGTGGAAGAATGGATCAATGATATTGGCGTTGAAATTCATGACAAGCCTTCAGTTATCAAGTACTTCAAGGATGGTATGATTCAGAGTATTGGACTCACTGATGAAGCATTATACTTACTCTCCTCGAATACTGAAATATTTGGAAGCTCAAGTGAGAGAGAAGTGCTCTAGAACCAGTAAAGGAAGACTAACTGCCGAATTGCTATATGCTTATCGTCTGAACTTTGCTGCTGTTAGAGACTTGGACTTATCTGCAATCAATCATCAACAACCATATCCATTTCCTCCACTCAATCCTGAAGTTCCTGAAAATCCAAATGAACCTGTTGTTACTTACAATCCAACCTCCATTATATTCAAAAAGAAGAAAGATTCTGAGGCTACAGCTATATCACTTGAAGATATTGGAAAATTCTCATCAAAGAGAATTGCTCGAGCAGTTGGTGCGGTTAAGTGGTCTGTGGTTAAGGAAGATATGTGTGTACTCAAGAAACTGATAGATCTTCTAGAGATAAGGAAAGCTGTAGAGACTGTTCACAACACTTCGAGAGTTCGTGCTCATGCATCAAGGGTCATCATAAAAATTGAAGGCATGGAACTTAATATCACTTTCAAGAAATTGAAGAAGATGGTCCACTTACAGACTTTAGAGAAGATGAAGAAGAATCTTGAGCAACCACCACCTGAGAATACATTGGACCAAGTGGCACTGAGTACTATAACTGCCAGGATTGAAAAAATTGAAAACAAGCTCACTCAGAAGAGAGAAGAAGATGCTGCAAAGAGAAGAGCTGAGCAAAACCTGATAAATTCAAGAGCCAAGAAACCAAGAAATAATTAGTTCAGTCTAGAGGAACAATGGCTACTTGTATTAACTTTTGAATTCTGGAAATTGTAAGATATAATCCAGACTGTACTTAGTATTATTTCCTGTGTTAAATTAGTGTGCTTTTTCATTGTGTTAGTTGAGTTATCCTCTTAAAGGATTTGTTTGTCGAACTCTAACAATCAAATAGGGGGAGATTGTAAAGCATAATGTAACCTAAATGTAATTACGATAACTCAACACAAGTAAAGGACAGGAAACAATACGTAAGTGTAATACAGGAATCTACAGGTTGGAGATCCGGTACGAACAGACAAAGACAATCAAGATATCTGAGACGAACATCCGTCCACTGGAAGAAGTTCATTAATATGTTTAAGCCTCAGTGACGAATAAAGCTCAATCAGTTTCTACTATCAAAGATTGCCTGACGATCAAGTATCAAAGACCAGAAGATTCCTGTATATCTATTTTGATTATTTATAATCAAATTTATCGAAGCAACATCTAACCCAGAATGACTGATCATGTATATTATCAAGCAAAAGGATTTAAGGAATTATTTCAATTTGAGTCGTTCGTGAACCAGACTAGTGCACAGGACGTCAGGACGTACGAAAGTATTCAGTGGATTCGATCAACGAATTAATTGATCAAGTCAATTGAACGGTTCAAGAAAAGTCACCAATGAATTTAATTGATATATATATATACATATATCATTAATTGTGAATTACTTGAATATAAATAATCCAAGTAATTAATTAAGCACAATTAATTATATATATATATATATATATGTGTGTGTGTGTGTGTGTATATAATTATTGGTACATATATGGAAGACCTGGAGAATTCGCTAAGTCAATTACATTGTAAGTACAGTGTGGAGCGCAAGTTTTGACTAAAAGTCAAAACTCGAAATATCACTTAGAAATAATTCTAAGTCACAAGGACACACTGCTACTGAATGATGGGAAGCGCAAGTACAAGTCAAAGCGCGAACTTTGACTGGGAGCAAAATCTTCTCTTAGAATTTTATTCTAAGTCAGTATACAGGGAAGCCCTTGGAGCGCAACATTTGACCGGAGTCAAGCGCAACTCCCCTGTGGCCTAAGTGGCGCAACATTTGACCAGCGCAAGTGTTGCCTAATATATAAACTCCCTCAGAAATTATTCTAAGGCTGTATACATTGGAAAGGTTACACTGTGGCGCGACTTTGTTTCCAGGCGTAAGTATTGACCCAAGCGCGAGGTTTGACTTTCAATTGCAGCGCAAGTTTGATATACATATATGTATATCTACATACTTGGCGCAACTTTGTTTGTTGAGTTAGTTTTTGGACAATATATATTTAACTAACCATAGTTAAATATGAATTCGTCCAGGACGAACTCAATTCGTCCAGGACGAACTCGTTAACCATGGTTGATGTTGGAAGCTTAAAAATAGAGCACTATACACATTCTTGAGAGCAAAGTTAGAATATCGATTTAATAGAGAGTTTGTATTAGAGTGGTTGTAGTCTCTGTAGCCGACATTCGTGTTGGAATTTGTAGCACCCGAGGATTATTTCTAATATAAGAATATTCCCCGACTTGCTGGAGTTGTTTGATTACGATTGATTTAAATTGGACTTAAACAGAATTATTCCGCAATTAAATTAAATCGAAGAAATTGGTATAGACGTATTCAACCACTCCTTCTACGTCTGATTGGACCTAACATCCAGTTTATAGCTCAATTAAATTTTTAGCTTGAAGAACGAGGTGAAATTAGAGTCCCAACTTAGACCTATCTTGATAAATCACATCTTTTAAACCTAGCTTGGACCCGGCTAAATTTGTAACCCGATTGGTCTAATTGGATTCTAGGGTTTTGAATAGATGAATTAGATTTTGGGGGTTTCATAACACATCTTCTTTTCTCGATTTTATGTAGGTATATATTCTCAGTTTCTTCAATTTCATGTTGTAATTTCACATTTATTATCTTAATTAATTGTCCAAGGTCATGTTTTACTAGTTTTTAGGTGGATGAGAACATGTGAATTTAGGGGCTTTTCAGAATTTTTGTAATATTAAATTTAATTTTATCATTTTTTTTCCGTAATTTGGTTGTTAATTTTGCCTTCTCTAAGTGTGCATCAAATACAATCATAACTAGCGCGTGCAAAACCGAACCGTACTCGAAAAATCGAACCGAACTGTACAAATTCCGTCAGTTTCTTTTCGCAATAAAACATATTTTAATTTGTACTTAGGAAACACTAGAGGTCATTCTAACTGCCAGTTTTTTATTTTGTAAAATTTGTCATATATCTATTTTTGGGCCCTCGACGGTCAATCTGGATGCCCTCCCTTTGGGCCGGGCCTATATTTTATATCCAACACTCACATACTCGAGAAATTTCCAGATAAATCTACATCCTTCCATACCACTCTATAAAAGAAACCAATATGATATTCTTCACCATCATTCCATACAATAATCTCACTTATCTTCTCTTCTCTTTCTTTTATACCCACATTCCATATATGTCTCATCTTCGCAAGTGATTAGATTGTTTGTGTGATATGATCGATATACACTGTAACTTTCCATATTGTAGTGCAAGTAATGGCCTAAATAAGTTTTTTTAAGCATTCTTATATAGGCACATACACCATGGATATTTCATTTTGATTTGATCAGAAGTGATTATACATAAATTCTTGAATTTCATCGTCTTCAATATTTTGAATTATATTTGAAATCGAACCAAAATCAAAATTAGATATAAAACATAGATTTCATTGGTATTATCTCTATTTTATAGATGCAATTTTTTTTGTATTTAAATGTAGAGTATATATGTTGTTCTTCTATGCAGTAAACAATGAAGAAGATGCTCCAAGAACAATCAAAAACCATAAACACCACTTACAAAGGTGAAAATTTTATTCATTTTAGGGACACTTTGGATGTTATGTTTGTTTTTATTTTATCATGTATCATGTACATTGTACATATTGTAGCATTAGTTTCATTCATACTTCCTAATATGTTAAGCTCAGATATACATTAAACATAAAACTTGTGCTTGCATCCCTGTACAAGTGTTTTCTTTTATTATGTGGCTGCTGAAGTGCTCTGTTAATTAATTCTCCAAAGAGGGTGTGCCCAGGGATATGGTCAACATGAATGAAAAACAACCATTCATGGATGGAAGAAAGCTAATTTCTATCATTTCTATGGCTGCATCTGCTGGCGTATCATTGCCAGTGGATAGAAGGGCAACAAAGCAGGTATAAAATAGTAGACAACTTTATGCCTAACATGCCAACTGTCTTTTCCGTTTGTATTTATATTATATAAATTGATAACTGTTGTACACTTCAACCTAGAATTACGCTGGAGTGCTGATCACGCTATTGAGTAGTTGGGAAGAACTCACCGTTCAAATCAAGCTTCTGCACCAGAGTATAGGTAGAAAATAAATCTCTTTTGTAAACATTCTTGTAGTTTGTGGTAATTGATGACTTCTCATACTAGTCTTCACTTCTTTTGTTTCAGATTTGCTTCCACTGTTATTCTAATCCACGGAGATCTAGGCAGCCAAAGTATGAATGGAACATTCAAATATGCTGCATTTCATGTTCAGGGGAGGGTGACCGGGGTCTTATTATATTAAAAGTTGCAGACAAGATTCAAGTAAGTCTACATGGTTTACATAGGTGGTAATGAACTTAGCAATGTATGTTATTAACTTTTAAAGTGTGATTACTATAATAGACTGCTGGTCTTCCAGACCCGACAACGAGCATGACACCGGAAGCATCAATTGCTGCTGCCTTGTTAAGGTTTCCAAGCTTTTTGAGAGTACAGCTACACCAGCTTATTACAAGAACTAATGGAATCTTAGATGGAGAAGTTGAGGATTTTGATAAAGATGAAGCAAACAGAGATGGAGACTGGAGGTGATAATAAACAGTTTCTGAAGTTGCTAATAATTATATATACGGACACTCTACAACAATTCTGGGTATTTACGAGAGAAATTTTCCCACCTTTAAATCTAGTTTGCTAATAATCTACACTGTCTTGACGCAAAGTTTAGTTAGTGATGGTACCGAAATTTCATTTCAGTTGGCAGTCAATGAAAAATGTGCGATCAATACCCTCCTCCACATGGCTCTTGTAGTTTAAGTTATGCAATATTTGTGGCATATCTTCTTTTTTGGGCCTTGAAATATATAATGTTTTTGACACTAGTAAAATGGGAGCACATAAATTCAAATTAATTTTATATCTTAATTTAATACATAAATTTATATTTATATCTCTTGTACTAGCAAATTTGTAATATTAAAAAAAAATTATCATGTCAGTATTTGATATATTTTAGGGCCTCTTTATTGTAAAATCTATATTAAAGGACAAATTATATTTTTACTAAAACGTATTTATACATTCTATTTCAAATACATCTCTCATAAGATACCCCTCCAAGCAGAAAACCTCTCATTGAGTCATCAAATAATCTATCCGAACCACTAACTTTGCCAGCACCTTTAGTTGTTAACCATAGGTGAAACCTCAAAACATTCTGGGAATGGGAAAGAATTCCGATCCCCGGTCTCAATTCAACATGATGTTTCTCATAGAATTTGATACATTAATTGGAGCGAAAAGCTTGAAAGAAAACAACAAGGCTTCTGATGAATGGTGGTTGCTGGGCTTCAAACAAGGAACTTAAAGTCCTTTTTGAAATTTAATTACAAAATGTAGGTGTGTATAATAAGTCAAAAATCTACTTAATGAGTCGAAAACCGACTTCATGTTAAATATAAGCAAAAAACCGTTTCATGTCACAAGTTGATATAATATACTTTGAACAACTTATTTTAGTTAAATAATTTTTTTTATTAAAAGTCAATTTCCATACATATAAATAACCTATTTAATAATTTTTTATTACATTTTTAATAATCATAAGTCACCTATAATATAAAATTAGCCAAACAACCAATTTATTTAATTTGCACACTTAAAACTTGTCTTTAAATTTGTTAATGTTCAGAATATGTTTGGTGCTTGCAGAGCACATATTTGTCAGCATGACCTGGTCGTGCAATAGTAGTCTAGGAAATTTGTTTTGAGTCATGTCCTAGCTTTTAGATTTTTTTTGTTTCGAATCTATCTATATATTGTACTGCTCTCAGAAATAAAAGAAAAGTTTATGGACAAGCATATATTATGTGTTTTACCTTTCCAGTTTAATATCAGATAGTTAATACATTTATATCATATAAATTATTAACAAAATTTGGTAGCAGTTCCTGTAGGTTCTTTGTGAATGCCAAAGACATTGATATTGATGATTGATATAAATAAAACCGACGGAGAGTCGATTAGCCTGAGTTATCAGACGTTGTCTAGAAGTAATTATATAGCTTTGGCCTTCAAGATGATAGTCGTTTTGCTTGCACATGGAATTTGGAGGGTGGTAGAACCGAGTTATGCAAATTCAGCTTTTGAATAAAAAACGGACAAAGTTGCCTTGGCCATGATTTACTAAGGGTAACCGATGGTATTTTACTCATACTTGTTGATAAGAAGACGGCCAAAGAGGCCTGGGATGCAATCAAGACTCTGTGTCAAGGTGTTAATTGAGTAAAAAAACAAGGATTTAACTTTAAGACTGAATTTTAGTCGTTGAGTATAAAGATAGTGAACAACTCGGTTTGTATATAGTTGAATAGGCTTGTAACAAACATACGAGTTCTTGGGAAAGACATGGGTGAATTCTTCATGGTAAAAAAATTGTTGGGTAAGGTTCATTCAAAAATTCTCTAGGTTACATCCATTTTGAAATGATTTGGCAATGTTGAAACCATGTTTTTTAAAGAATTTTTAGGCTCATTTAAGGGGAAGACAAGGTTCATTCAAAAATTCTCTAGGTTACGTCTATTTTAAATGTTGTTTGTCTATAATCCAACAATATATAATAATTTAATAAAACAAAAAAATCTTAAAATAATATCATAATTCATAAGAATTGGGAAAATGATAATTTATGAATCTTTTATATAAAAGTGCGTATATATCTTGGCAGTTGGCATTGCACATTACATAACTTTTTTATATATCATATATGTATATATGTATAGGTGTTTTTGCAAAGACAAAAATAACCTCAACAAAAGACCATAATAGAAAGAGTAGTGCTATGTGCACATAATGGTGTACATAAAATTTGTACATAATGGGTGGCAAGTGATGTGGTGGATTTTAATTGGGGTTGTTGGTCTAAATAATCATATCACATATTTGTTTTGTTATTATTTCATATATACCAAGATTCAATATATAGAATAATTAAAAAAAATAGTTATATTTAATATAAAGAGATTTACCATGGTTTGTACTAATCACTCATGTTAAATGTCTTTCCACCATATATAGTTATTTTTAAGAGCCGTGTTAAAACTTTATTTCGACATTAGTTATTAAAACAATTTATATCTTATTACAGCTTTGTTAAAAGATAAATTCAGCCCCCCCCCCACAAAACGGAATAATAATTTAATTTCCGCATTTTCCGTTTCCCCATTTCTCTCTCGATAGTTTCTCTCCCCGCATCATCTCTCTATAACCATATCCCTTCCACCATCCCTCTATAACCTTCTCCCTTCCATCTAACCATCTAACCTCTATCACAATATTACATGACTTCGAGTCCGTCCTGTTTATAACTCAATTCAATTGGTAGCTTGAAGAACTATCTTTTATTGGAGTCCCAACTTAGACCTAGATTGAAAAATCACGACTTTGGGACCTAGCTTGGACCCGACTAAATTTGTAACCCGATTGGTTTGATTGGATTTTAGGGTTTGGAATAGATGAATTGGATTTTGGGGTTTCATGACACATCCGCTTTTCTCGATTTTATGAAGGTATATATTCATAGTTTCTTCGATTGCATGTTATAATTTCACATTTATTATCTTAATTAATTGTCCAAGGTCATGTTTTACTGGTTTTTTGGTGGATGAAAACATGTGCCATTAGGGTCTTTATTAGAATGTATGCAAAATTAAATTTAAATTATCATATTTTTTTTTCGTAATTCGGTTTGCTTTGCCTTCGATAAATGCGTTCGAGTGAAATAAGACATTTTTAAATTTTTATTTAGGAAACACTCGAGGTCTAACTAATTGCAAGTTGTTTATTTTGTAACATTTGTGTGTCATATATTTTTTTATATCCAACACTCATACTCAAGAAATTTCTAGAGAACTCTACATCCTTCGGTACCATTCTATAAAAGAAACCAATCTTATATTCTTCACCTTCATTCCATACCATCATCTCTCTTATCTTCTTTTCTCTTTCTTTTATGCTCACATTCCATATATGTCTGATTTTCGCAAGTGATTAAATTGTTTGCGTGATATGATCGATATATACGTAGCTTTCAACCACATATGAATTGGTAAGTGATGGCCTAAATAAGTTTTTGAAGCATTCTTATATACATGCATACACCATGGATATCTATTTCATTTTGATTTGATTAGAAGTGATTATACATAAATTTTAAATTTCATCATCTTCAAAATTTTGAATTACATTTAAAATTGTACCATAATCAAAATTAGAATAGAACATAGATTTCGTTGGTATTATCTTTATTTTATAGTTGTATTTTTTTATTCAAATGGAGAGTATGTTATTCTTCGATGCAGTAAACAATGAAGAAGATGCTCCAAGAACAACCCAGATCCATAAACAGCCCTTCTAGCTCGAAGGTGAAAATTTTATAGGTATGTTCTTCTTACGTCCGTTAAAAAGCCGATGCTTAAGGTCTACTTTATCATGGCTAAACTACAAACGCAAAAGACTTGTTAACCGACACTAAAGGATTGTCCTATAGCGTTGAGTTTGACCTATAGCACCAGGTTGGTAGAATGCCGTTGCTTAAAGTTCGCTTAAAAATACTATATGCGTCGCTAGTCAAATAGCCGACGCTAAAGGTTACCCCTATAGCGTGGGGTGGTCAAAATGCCTCAACTTGAAGTTATACTTTTAGTGTCAGTTATATTTTACGAAATGCCGATGCTAAAATATTTTTTTAATTTATATATATATATATATATATATATATTAGCTAATAGCATTATTCAATCACACACACACATATATATTAACATGGACTTTCTTTAATCATGTAAAGAAATCCGACAAGAAATACCCAAAGTCAACAACACTAAATTAAACTATCAATTAGGAATCATATTAAAATTAAAATGTATCCATATATACCTGTTTCTAGACAAATAATATTCACTTTTCTTTAACATAAATCTAATCCTCAAACTATTATATCTGCACAAGCCAAATAAAAGAAATCTTTGTGCACCTCCGGAGATGAACTTTGCACATATTCTTCTTTAACAACATCTGGTTGTGCGTCTCTTTGTGTATTTGGAATGGTAAAAAAAACTTGATAAATGGCGACATCAATCAATTGATTAAGTGTAATAATATAGATGTTTACAAAAGTGAACTGGAGCACCACCTGCCTTTAAACAACTGAAAGATATGGTCAATTATAATCAGTCTCAGGTACACAATTATTCAGCATAATTGCAACTTTGATTCGAAACAAAATCAAATATAGTTAACATGCACAAAAAATGCTGGTGACTCACGAGCTGCCTTCTCATTCTACAATCTAGGCCTATCAGTAGCCTCAGCTTTTTTCAGCTGCTGCTCCACTTCTGTTAGTTTCTCCTTTTGCTCTGGACACATAAAAACCACAGTTTTAGTTCATTCATAATTCGCTTTGAAATTCTGTTTCTTGTGCATTCACAAAGCTTAGTGCACAAATGTGTAAAATACTAGAAAAGAGATGAGCTATATATCCGTACACTAATATGTTGGAATCTTAGGGAAATTGACCACCTAGTGGCAATATATGTTAGAATGTCAAACTCTTCCGGATGTTTAGTTAATGAATAAAAACAAAATGAATAAATAAGTGCAGTAGGAAAATGGCTGGCAGCAAGGTGGTCAAATAAGCGTGAGTAAGTGAAATGGGTTGTTGTCCAGAATACACACATGAAAGTCTCACAGCCAGCTACATGAAGTTTAATGTTAGAAGTCAAATACACACATTCACTATGGATATCTATTTCATTTTGATTTGATTAGAAGTGATTAAACATAAATTCTTGAATTTCATCATCTTCAAAATTTTGAATTATATTTAAAATTGAACCTAAATCAAAATTAGATATAGAACGTCATAAATATCATTGTTATTATCTTTATTTTATAGATGATTTTTTATTCAAATGGAGTGTATGTTGTTCTTCGATGCAGTAAACAATGAAGAACATGCTCCAAGAACAATCAAGATCCATAAACACTCCTTATAGTTCGAAGGTGAAAATTTTATTGATTTTAGGGGTTACTTTGAATGTTATAGCATTATACCTGTAGACAGCCATTCACTGTTTCAGTAACCTGTAAAGATGGCATCCTACTGCAACCTTCTGTAAAAATTTAAGTCGCATCATAGAAGATGCTCTGCACTGTGGAGTTCAAGTAAAAAAATTTGGGGTGCCCTCTCCAAAATGCAGTAATTCAGAGGGTTAAGTGTATATGTCTGGAATTTTGCTGTGGGCGGTTGAATACAATTTTTTTACCAGAGACGAAGATTCAATTGAGGTGATAACAGATGTGTAGGAGTTTTTTGCTGTAATCCGCAGTTATGTTTAATAAACCGAAATCTCGTTATAGTGGTTAAATCTTTCATCCAGTTGTGGTAGTGATGAACATTTGGTTCAGATATATTTGGCGAATGGTTTTATCGAAAATTATAGTTAGAGCGCCATTATGATGATATGGTTTATTATTTGAAATGATTTATTCGGATTTTTGTTTATACCTATTAATAAAGTTGAACGAATTTTGAATTGGAAATATTTTTTTACCTCAGATTTCAATTCGTGAATGTTCTCCTACGTGTTGCTTAAATCTAATGCAGCCCTTGTGTCTGTTTGGGATTGTTAGAAGCTGCTTTAACTAGGAAGAATGTGCTAGTGGATAAATTGGGGGAGTAATTCGATAATTCTATAGGTGAGAATTTACATTATCGTATATATTTCACCAATCACTAAAAGAAATTTTATATATTTTTGAAACTTTATGGTCTGGCACATTACTTTCCATTCTGTCGTTCTGTGCAGAATACATCAAAAATGGGGCCTTTGTACGGTACATAAGGAAGATAATGCATGTCCTGTACACGCATTTGTGAACACGAATTTGAAGGAAAAGATTAGAAAACTGTCAAAATTGTATCTAATTGAGCGGAAATTATATAATGATAGAAGTAGATGTTTATGCAACTGCAAGGATGAACATGCATTGTAATGAATCAAGCATGTTATAGATATATTTCTTGGTTTGGCATGATCTGATTTCTTCTTCTTGTTAAGTTTCCCTTCAAAATTACAAACATATTTTTCTGGTCACTCCTGCTTGTGAAAAAAATCGACTCCGAGTTGATATCTGGATATAAAAAACCAAACCAAACCAAACATACTCAGTATATCCCACTTCGAGCAGGGTCTGAGGAGGGTAAGATGTACGCAGATCATGCCCCTACCCTTAAAGTAGAGATGTGGTTTCCGTGAAGACCCCCGGCATAGTGCATAAGAAATAATATTGTGTGTGAAATAATAGTAATATAATACCTTAGCCCATGGCCTTTTTCATATGGGACTTACCTAAATAGTTTTGTTTGTCGGTGATGGGTGATAATGATCTGAAACGGAGATATCACACTGGATAAAAACCACCATTTCACACTTTCTTGAATTAACTTGATTCCTTCTTGTGTAATCCATCCATGTCGATTCTCCTTTATCTATACTGCATTGCCACCAAAGCAACAACCGTTAATACACTACCGCCACTAACCGCCACCCATCCAACGGAGCCTATTTCTTTCCTTCCCCCACCCCATGTAATACCATTGTAGACTATGTTGACACGAATTTAGACAACCCTACCACAAGAATACGGTTGCCAAGTCAAAAAACCATTAAGAAACCGGGTGAAACCTTGTCAAATCCTTCGACAAACCAACATCCGTGATGATCCATTGATGAACCTGGGAACTTTGTCGTATTACTTGGGTTTGGAAGTTAAGCAAGAAATGGGAGGATCGCCATCCCATATTGGCAGTTGCCCACTTTCCAATGCCTGTCTTTCTTGATTCAAACAATCTAGTCAAATTTTTCTGGAAACAAACAGTTCCACGGACTCAACCGACCGGTGTGGTTTTGTTTACATGACGGACTGGTTTGGTTGAACAAGAAGAAGCCCGTATGAATCATTTTTACTGGAATTGTACCGAGCCATATCCGTCAACCGTTACTAGTAAATCCAATCTCTACCTAATCTCCAAGCCTCTCTCGTCTGGATATAAAAAACTATTAACATGAAACTCATGTAGATTAGGGTATTTTATCTGTAATTCTTAAATTAAACAACTTCATCTTGACTGCTAATCGACGACACATAAGTTGAACTAATTTCAATATCTTGAAACTCATTATCTGTAGATGCTAAGTATTGTGAACTTTAAGAATGGTTAAACATATCTTTATTTCTCAATGGATATAAAATATACCTCACAGGTCACACCTTATTGTCATCGAGCAATCTAGTACTAATTATATCAATAATATTTGAAACTACATTATCCTTGTTTACAATACCTATGTCAAAATCATAATTTTCGATATTGTATAAATTAACAGGTAACTCGAGTTAATCTAGGTCTTGTTTGTCACTATCAGTATAATAACCAATAATCTGATGGCTTACCTTGATCTATATTGAGCGAGGTTATGTTTTCGTGAATCAGATGTCTCTTAAGAACTTTCTCTGACATATTTTTTAATATTTTCGTTCATATTTTCCTCTATCATCATATCGTCTTCACCTAGTTGAGTAGACACAAAACTTTCATAGCTCAATGTTTCACTTCCTTCTTCAACCTCATTTGTACATTATATTATCCTGTTTTGATAAGAATATTTATTCAACATATTATCATTACGTACGTAATACTCAACCATTTCATCCTCTTACTTGCATTTGTAAACTTCTTGATTGCAACTTTGTTCAAGATAAGTGAAAAAGCCGCATTATCGCATCCAACATCGCCTCTAACTCCGGACTTATTTTTTCATTTTTGTATTTCGATTATATTGATGAGAATTCCACCAATAAAAATTCATATTACTAAATTTATTAAAAAAGTATTTGACTCCTAAAAATTTAAGAAGATTTATAATTTTGAAGTACCTTTCTACTTTCGCAACTCATTCGAGAAAATTTTCAATTTCAAGGTACCCATCAAAGACCGTAAGGCCATATTTTTTGTTTTTCTACTAACAGAATTCTGATTGTGAGATTCTGTACCGATTATCATGCATATAAATTATATTTTCCTTAGGATGACTAAAACCATCATATTTGTTGAGGCAATATCTTTTAGTTTTGTCAGTTTTAATCTTTTTCTCCTTCATATATTGTTAGAATATTAATATAAACTCACCAATATTGTGAAAAACTTCAAACCGGCTTTCGATGATGCCTCGAGCAATTATACCTGACTATCAATTTATGTAGTACAGAGCTAAGATCAACAAACGTCAGTCATAAAAAAATTATTCAAATACATTAACACGAATTTGAACAATAAAAATTTGAAATTCACCAGAAAAGATAAACAAATTTCAATATTTTTAATTAATTGAAAATTTCAAGAGTACATGTGATAATTGTATATATAGGGATATAAAACCCTAAAGTAAAATAATAATAAAAATCCTAATTATCATTATCTAATAATTTAAGTAGCATGATCATGCATATGCATGAATGTACATGCCCTGTAAATCTCCTGTAATTACCAAGCATGTTATTGGTATATTTCTTGATTTTTTAGGATCATGCATGTATGCTCCTTTTTCTATCCTTGGTGACTCCAGTTTACTTTTCGCAGGGGTGAGCATTCGGTTAACCGAAACAAGTAGAAATCACCTACGAAAACCGAACCGAAATTTTTTCGGTTTGTAACCGAAACCGAAATTATTATTTGGTTATTACCGAAAACCGATATTAATAGCCAAAATTTAGACCAATATCTAATACATTTGAGGGTTGCTTTGTTCAATGGCAGAAACTATGAGGATACAATCTAAAACAATACAAATGCAAAATCCATATAATATAAACTTAAAAAACAAAACACAGTAATGGTAAACAGAGCAGAGTATACCTGAAATGATCAAATTGCGAGTAAATCTTGAGTTGGGGCTTGAATAAGTGTATGTATTAAGTCCTTAGATTCTCAAAAACTCCAGAAAGAAAATAGATTCTAGAGCAATATAGTATTATAATCAAATATCTACACACTTGTACTGGAAATAACTAACATATATTATTAAAACTAATAAAATATTAAAAATTCGGCTAATCGTTCGGTTTTCGGTTAACCGCGATTAAAAACCGAATAACCGAAATTTAAAATTTTCGCTACCAAAAACCGAACCGAAATTTGTAGTTTGGTTAACCGAACTGAAATTTTTCGGTTATTCGGTACATGTCTTTTTATTGTTCAATTTTCTCTTCAAAATCAGAGCCTCTTGTTCTACATCAGAAGATCATGTGTGAAAAATTTATTCGAACATAATATAATGATGAAAGGAGCTTTGTATATTATGGATGGTTCAAGGAAGAGGGTTTTATGAAGAAAATGACTAATAAGTAAAGAGAACTTCTTGGCTCATAACTTGGTATCTGATGTCCAGCACCTCCCATTGTTATGAATGTCAAGTTTCTATTCTATATTCGTCTATACCCTCCATCATGCACATACGAACCAAATTGCATAATTCATTAGTTAGACATTAAAGGACAAATGAATTGTATAAGTAGAAAACAGACTAATAGTTTACTGGTGAATGTTGTCCGTGCATAATATACTTTTATGATAATATAGTTAGATAGGTTATAATCTAGTTACTTGCTGATCAACTAGCCAAAAATGCCAAGAAACTTTTTATTTCATATTTTTTATTACATTAAGAGAGTATTTGACAGAAGTAATTAAGTGGTATTCTTACATTAGTGTCCTCAATGTATTATAAATGAACTTATGCAAATATACATATATTATATGTGCTAGTATCCATGTGTTGAGCAGATTGAGTGATGCGATATATGCACATGCATGATGAAGTCATAATGAAGTTTGTGACATTAGTATGTAGAGCTTTTTGAAAATCTGATCAATTTAAATAAGGGTGTGGATAATCGTTGCGGCATGGGCTGGGTCAATCATATACCACAACAAAACATATCTATTAAACCTAATTCCGGCTAGTGCTACGTTTTTATACTTAATATAAAAGGCTTTACCATTACTTTTACAAATCATTCATGTGAAATATCTTTCCATCATAGTTATTTATATATAAGACCCGTGTGAAAATATATTTTTCAACATTAATTATTAAAAACAATTTATGTCTATTACAGCTTTGTAAAAAGATAAAATTTTGGCTCTCCTCCACAAAACATCCAACATACATAACGAAATAAATATTTTACTTCCGCATTTTCTGTCTCCCCATTTCTCTCATGACAGTCTCTCTCCCGACACCATCTCTTTATAACCATATCCATATTGGATATCCCTTTCACCACCCATCTCTAACCCTCTCTCTTCCATGCATCAAACCATTTAACCTCTCACCATTTGACATGCCTTCGAATTTGTCCAGTTTATAGTTCAATTAAACTTTTAGCTTGAAGAACGAGGTGAAATTAGAGTCCCAACTTAGACCTATTTTGATAAATCACAGCTTTTGGACCTAGCTTGGACCCGGCTAAATTTTAAACCCGATTGGTCTAATTGGATTCTAGGGTTTTGAATAGATGAATAGATTTTTGGGGGTTTCATAACACATCTTCTTTCTTGATTTTATGTAGGTATATATTCTCAGTTTCTTCAATTTCGTGTTGTAATTTCACATTTATTGTCTTAATTAATTGTCCAAGGTCATGTTTTACTAGTTTTTAGGTGGATGAGAACATGTGATTTTAGGGGCTTTTCAGAATTGTTGTAATATTATATTTAATTTTATCATATTTTTTTTTCGTAATTTGGTTGTTAATTTTGCCTTCTCTAAGTGTGCATCAAATACAATCATAACTAGCGCTGTGCAAAACCGAACCGTACTCAAAAAACCGAACCGAACTGTACAAATTCCGCCAGTTTTTTTTTTTTGCAATTAAAACATATTTTAATTTGTACTTAGGAAACACTAGAGGTCATTCTAACTGCCAGTTTTTTATTTTGTAAAATGTTTCATATATCTATTTTTGGGCCCTAGACGGTCAACCTGGATGCCTTCCCTTTGGGCCGGCCTATAATTAATATCCAACACTCACATACTATCAAGAAATTCCAGATAAATCTACATCCTTCCATACCACTCTATAAAAGAAACCAATCTGATATTCTTCACCATCATTCCATACAATCATCTCACTTATCATCTTTTCTCTTTATTTTATACCCACATTCCATATATGTCTCATCTTCGCAAGTGATTAGATTCTTTGCGTGATATGATCGATATACACCGTAACTTTCCATATTGTAGTGCAAGTAATGGCCTAAATAAGTTTTTAAGCATTCTTATATAGGCACATACACCACATACACCATGGATATTTCATTTTGATTTGATCAGAAGTGATTATACATAAATTCTTGAATTTCATCGTCTTCAATATTTTGAATTATATTTGAAATCGAACCAAAATCAAAATTAGATATAAATCATAGATTTCATTGGTATTATCTCTATTTTATAGATGCAATTTTTTTTGTATTTAAATGTAGAGTATATATGTTGTTCTTCTATGCAGTAAACAATGAAGAAGATGCTCCAAGAACAATCAAAAACCATAAACACCACTTACAAAGGTGAAAATTTTATTCATTTTAGGGATACTTTGGATGTTATGTTTGTTTTTATTTTATCATGTATCATGTATCATGTACATATTGTAGCATTAGTTTCATTCATACTTCCTAATATGTTAAGCTCAGATATACATTAAACATAAAACTTGTGCTTGCATCCCTGTACAAGTGTTTTCTTTTATTATGTGGCTGCTGAAGTGCTCTGTTAATTAATTCTCCAAAGAGGGTGTGCCCAGGGATATGGTCAACATGAATGAAAAAACAACCATTCATGGATGGAAGAAAGCTAATTTCTATCATTAAATTAAAACTATCAATTAGGAATCAGATTAAAATTAAAATGTATCCATATTATACCTGTTTTCTAGACAAATACTATTCCCTTTTCTTAACATAAATCTAATCCTCAAACTATTATATCTGCCCACAAGCCAATAAAGAAATCTTTGGCACCTCCGGAGATGAACTTTGCACATATTTCTTCTTTAACCACATCGGTGGTGCGTCTCTTTGTGTAATTTGGAAATGGTAAAAAAAAACTTGAATTAAATGGCGACATCACTCAATTGATTAAGGTACTAATATAGATGTTTAAAAAAGTTGACACTGGAGCACCACCTTCCTTTTAACCAACTGAAAGATATGGTCCATTATAATCAGTCTCAGGTACAACATCTTCAGCATAATTGGCAACTTTGCTTCGAAACAAATCAAATATCGTTAAACCATGCACAAAAAATGCTGGTGACTCACGAGCTGCCTTCTCATTTCCAATCTAGGCCTATCCGTAGCCTCTTTTGCTTTTTCAGCTGGAAGCCTGCCTCCACTTTGTTGTTTTCTCCTTTGCTCTGGACACTAAAAACCACCAGTTTTAGTTCATTCATACTTCGCTTTGAAATTCTGTTTCTTGTGCATTCACAAGCTTAGTTGCACACATGTTAGAACATACTCGAAACGAGATGCGCATATACCGTACACTAATATGTTGGATGGAATCTTAGGGAAGGAAATTGACCACCTAGTGCAATATATGTTAGAAATGTCAAACTTCTCCGGATGTTTAGTTAATGATAAAAACAAAATGAATACAATAAAGTGCAGTAGGAACATGGCGGCAGCAAGGTGGTCAAATAAGCGTGGTAAGTGAAAGGGTTTGTTTGGTCCGACATACACACATGAAAGTCTCACAGCCAGGCTACATGAAGTTTAATGTTAGAAGTCAACTACCCCACATTCACTATGGATATCTATTTCATTTTGATTTGTTAGAAGTGATTATACATAAATTCTTGAATTTCATCATCTTCAAAATTTTGAATTATATTTAAAATTGAACCAAATCAAAACTTAGATATAGAACGTCCTTAAATATCTTGTTTATATCTTTTATTTGTAAGATGATTATTTTTATTCAAAGGGAGTTATGTTGTTCCTTCGATGCTTATGTAAACAACTGACGAGACACATGCTCCAAGAAACCAACAAGATCCATAACCACTATATCGTTCGAAGGTGAAACATTTTATTGATTTAGGGGTATTTGAATGTTATCGCATTATACCTTGTAGACAGCCCATTCCACTGTTTCAGTAACCTGTAAAGGCTGAGCATCCTACTGAACCTTCTTAAAAATTTAAAGTCGCCATATATGAAGATGACTCGCACTGTGGGAGTTCAAGTAAAAAAATGTGGGGTTGCCTCTCCAAAATGCGTTTTAGTAGTAATCAGAGGGTTAAGTGTTTATGTCTGCGAATTTTGCTGTGGGCGGTGACTACCAATTTTTTTACCAGGGACGAGATTCAATTATGAACGAGTGAGCGTCTACATCCAGTATGTTAACACAATTGTATAAGGTTCTTCCTGTGTGTGATGAATTTGTCGAATTTTGCTATGTTATGAACTTCATAGAGCCATTATGATATAGTATTATTTGATGTCGATTGTTTATAATAGTGACGAATTGCTTGAATATTACTCATATCAACGAATATCCTCGGTCTTAACTAGCAGCCTTGTGCGTTTGGATGTGACGCTGCTTTCTACCGAGCTTGCTGTGGCAATTGTGGGAGTGCCTTGAACTATATGAGTTACATATCGACATATTTGCAGATACTAGGATTTTATATATAAACTTTATGGTCTGGAGACTTCCATTTAGATGTTCTGAGTACTTTATTAAGAATGGGTTTATCGGATTGTTAGCTGATTTAACTCATAATTAATAAATAGTGAACAATCATCGCTTACAGATTGGACAATACTCTTATTCTACAAAACTCAGTAGGTTTCAAAAATTCTGTGTTAATCGTTTCTATCGCTGTGGGGCTTAAGCTAATCGCCGTGTCTGATGTTCTAACTTTGGATAGTAGAACGCTGCTTAATCTGGAACAATTCTGTGGATAACGTTGATTGATATTCTGCCATAATTCTAATCAGTAGCTTCCTCTGTCTGGATTTACCATCTCCTTGCTCTTTTTCTTCTATTTACCGATGCTCACTAAGAAATATCCCCTAAATATCTGTCATCGCTAAACTTGATATGCGTGGTTCCTTAATTTCCATCTGATTTCAGCTATCTGCATTGCTATTTGACATACAAACAAGTTGACCGGTGCCTCTTGTTACCGGTAATCAAGGAAAGATAATGCCTGTCCTGTTTACACGCTTTGTGAACCACGATATTTGAAGAAAAGATTAGAAAACTGTCAAAATTTATCATTGACGCGAGAAATTCATCATAGATAGAAGTAGAGGTTATTGCAACTGCAGGATGAACATGCATTGAATAATCAAGCATGTTTATAGAATATTTCTTGGTTTGTGGCATGATCTTGATTTCTTCTTCTTGTTAAGTCTCCTTCAAAATTACAAACATAATTTTTCTGGTCCTCCTGCTTGTGCAAAAACTCGACTCCGAGTGATATCTGGATATAAAAAAACCAAACCAAACCACACATACTTACCGTCTATCCACTTTGACAGGGTCTGAGGAGGGTAAGATGTACGCAGATATATGCCCCACCCTTAAAGTAGGTGTGTTTCGGTGAAGACCCCGGCTTAGTGCCCAAATACAAATACTTATGTGTGTGATAATAGTATATACTACCTTAGCCCATGGGCCTTTTTCACTAGGGACTTACCTAAATGTTTGTTTCGTCGAGTGTGATGGTGGGAGAATTGTCTGAAACGAGATATCACACTGGATAAAAAACCACCATTTAACACTTCTTGAATGTAACTTGATTCCTTCTTGTGTAATCCATCCATGTCGATTCTTCCTTTATCTATCATTGCCATTGCCACCACCTCAAGCAACAAACCCCCCGTTACTCCACTACCGCCATCTAACCGCGCCCACCCATCCTCACGGAGCCTATTTCTTTCCTTCCCCCCCCCAGTAACTACCATTGTAGACTATGTTGACACGAATTAGCACAACCCTACACAGATACGGTTTGCCAAGTCCAAACACCATTAAGAAACGGTGCTGAAAAACTTGTCCCAACCTTGCGACAACCAACATCGTGATACCATGTCACCTGGACTTTGTCGTATTCCCTTGGCGTTGGAAGTATCAAGAAATGGGAGGATCTGCCATTCCCATATTGGCAGTTGCCACTTTCCAATGCTGTCTTTCTTGATCAAAACAATCTAGTCAAAATTTTTTGGGAAACACAACAGTTCCCGGACTCAACCGACCGGTTGGGTTTTGTTTACATGACGGGACTGGTGTGGTTGAACAAGAAGAAGCCGTATGAATCTTTTTACTGGAATTGCTACCGAGCCATATCCTCACACGTTACTAGTAAATTCCAATCTCTACCTATCTCCAAGCCTCTCTCCTCTGGCTATAAAAAACTTATAAATGAAACTATGTAGATTCGGGTATTATCCTGTCATTCTTAATTTAAAACATTCATCTTGACTGCTAACGGACCAACCTAAGTTGAACTATTTCAATATCTTGCAACTCATTATCTGTGTCGAATCTACGTATTGTGAACTTATAAGAATGGTTAAAACTTTATAAACTCTTATTTCTCAATGGCATATAAAATTTTACCTCACAGTCAACTTATTGTCATCGAGCACAATCTAGTACTAATTATATCAATAATATTTGAAAATACCTATCCTTGTTTACCAATACCTGTCAACATCATAATTATTTTCGATTGTATACAATAACAGGTAAACTCGAGTTATACATCTAGTTCTTGTTTGTCACTATCAGTATAATAACCCATAATCTGATGGATTACCTTGATTCTATGTTGGCGAGGTTATGTTTCGTGAATCAGATGTCCTCTTAAGAACCTTTCTCTGACATTTTTTTAATATTTTCATTCATTATTTCCTCTTCATCCATATCTCTTCCCCTAGTTGAGTAGACACAAAACTTTCATAGTCAATGTTTCACTTCCTTCTTCAACCTCATTTGCTACATTATATTATCCTCGTTTTGATACGAAATTTATTCCATCTATATCATTAGTACGTACTACTAACCATTTATCCTTCCTACCTTGCATTGTCAAACTTCTTGATTGCAACTTTGTTCAAGATAAGTGAAAAAAGCCGCATTATCGCATCCAACATCGCCTCTAACTCCGGACTTATTTTTTCATTTTTGTATTTCGATTATATTGATGAGAATTCCACCAATAAAAATTCATATTACTAAATTTATTAAAAAGTATTTGACTCCTAAAAATTTAAGAAGATTTATAATTTTGAAGTACCTTTCTACTTTCGCAACTCATTCGAGAAAATTTTCAATTTCAAGGTACCCATCAAAGACCGTAAGGCCATATTTTTTGTTTTTCTACTAACAGAATTCTGATTGTGAGATTCTGTACCGATTATCATGCATATAAATTATATTTTCCTTAGGATGACTAAAACCATCATATTTGTTGAGGCAATATCTTTTAGTTTTGTCAGTTTTAATCTTTTTCTCCTTCATATATTGTTAGAATATTATAAACTCACCAATATTGTGAAAAACTTCAAACCGGCTTTCGATGATGCCTCGAGCAATTATACCTGACTATCAATTTATGTAGTACAGAGCTAAGATCAACAAACGTCAGTCATAAAAAATTATTCAAATACATTAACACGAATTTGAACAATAAAAATTTGAAATTCACCAGAAAAGATAAACAAATTTCAATATTTTAATTAATTGAAAATTTCAAGAGTACATGTGATAATTGTATATATAGGGATATAAAACCCTAAAGTAAAATAATAATAAAAATCCTAATTATCATTATCTAATAATTTAAGTAGCATGATCATGCATATGCATGAATGTACATGCCCTGTAAATCTCCTGTAATTACCAAGCATGTTATTGGTATATTTCTTGATTTTTTAGGATCATGCATGTATGCTCCTTTTTCTATCCTTGGTGACTCCAGTTTACTTTTTCGCAGGGGTGAGCATTCGGTTAACCGAAACAAGTAGAAATCACCTACCGAAACCGAACCGAAATTTTTTCGGTTTGAACCGAAACCGAAATTATTATTTTGGTTATTACCGAAAACCGATATTAATAGCCAAAATTAGACCAATATCTAATACATTTGAGGGTTGCTTTGTTCAATGGCAGAAAATATGAGGATACAATCTAAAACAATACAAATGCAAATCCATATATATATAAACTTAAAAAACAAACACAGTAATGGTAAACAGAGCAGAGTATACCTGAAATGATCAAATTGCGAGTAAATCTTGAGTTGGGGCTTGAATAAGTGTATGTATTAAGTCCTTAGATTCTCAAAAAACTCCAGAAAGAAATAGATTCTAGAGCAATATAGTATTATAATCAAATATCTACACACTTGTACTGGAAATACTAACATATATTATTAAAACTAATAAAATATTAAAAATTCGGCTAATCGTTCGGTTTTCGGTTAACCGCGATTAAAAACCGAATAACCGAAATTTAAAATTTTCGCTACCAAAAACCGAACCGAAATTTGTAGTTTGGTTAACCGAACTGAAAATTTTTCGGTTATTCGGTACATGTCTTTTTATTGTTCAATTTCTCTTCAAAATCAAGAGCCTCTTGTTCTACATCAGAAGATCATGTGTGAAAAATTTATTCGAAACATAATATAATGATGAAAGGAGCTTTGTATATTATGGATGGTTCAAGGAAGAGGGTTTTATGAAGAAAATGACTAATAAGTAAAAGAGAACTTCTTGGCTCATAACTTGGTATCTGATGTCCAGCACCTCCCATTGTTATGAATGTCAAGTTTCTATTCTATATTCGTCTATACCCTCCATCATGCACAATACGAACCAAATTGCATAATTCATTAGTTAGACATTAAAGGACAAATGAATTGTATAAGTAGAAACAGACTAATAGTTTACTGGTGAATGTTGTCCGTGCATAATATACTTTTATGATAATATAGTTAGATAGGTTATAATCTAGTTACTTGCTGATCAACTAGCCAAAAATGCCAAGAAACTTTTTATTTCATATTTTTATTACATTAAGAGAGTATTTGACAGAAGTAATTAAGTGGTATTCTTACATTAGTGTCCTCAATGTATTATAAATGAACTATATGCAAATATACATATATTATATGTGCTAGTATCCATGTGTTGAGCAGATTGAGTGATGCGATATATGCACATGCATGATGAAGTCATAATGAAGTTTTGTGACATTAGTATGTAGAGCTTTTGAAAATCTGATCAATTTAAATAAGGGTGTGGATAATCGTTGCGGCATGGGCTGGGTCAATCATATACCACAACAAAACATATCTATTAAACCTAATTCCGGCTAGTGCTACGTTTTTATACTTAATATAAAAGGCTTTACCATTACTTTTACAAATCATTCATGTGAAATATCTTTCCATCATAGTTATTTATATATAAGACCCGTGTGAAAATATATTTTTCAACATTAATTATTAAAAACAATTTATGTCTATTACAGCTTTGTAAAAAGATAAAATTTTGGCTCTCCTCCACAAAACATCCAACATACATAACGAAATAAATATTTTACTTCCGCATTTTCTGTCTCCCCATTTCTCTCATGACAGTCTCTCTCCCGACACCATCTCTTTATAACCATATCCATATTGGATATCCCTTTCACCACCCATCTCTAACCCTCTCTCTTCCATGCATCAAACCATTTAACCTCTCACCATTTGACATGCCTTCGAATTTGTCCAGTTTATAGTTCAATTAAACTTTTAGCTTGAAGAACGAGGTGAAATTAGAGTCCCAACTTAGACCTATTTTGATAAATCACAGCTTTTGGACCTAGCTTGGACCCGGCTAAATTTTAAACCCGATTGGTCTAATTGGATTCTAGGGTTTTGAATAGATGAATTAGATTTTGGGGGTTTCATAACACATCTTCTTTTCTTGATTTTATGTAGGTATATATTCTCAGTTTCTTCAATTTCGTGTTGTAATTTCACATTTATTGTCTTAATTAATTGTCCAAGGTCATGTTTTACTAGTTTTTAGGTGGATGAGAACATGTGATTTTAGGGGCTTTTCAGAATTGTTGTAATATTATATTTAATTTTATCATATTTTTTTTTTCGTAATTTGGTTGTTAATTTTGCCTTCTCTAAGTGTGCATCAAATACAATCATAACTAGCGCTGTGCAAAACCGAACCGTACTCAAAAAACCGAACCGAACTGTACAAATTCCGCCAGTTTTTTTTTTTGCAATAAAACATATTTTAATTTGTACTTAGGAAACACTAGAGGTCATTCTAACTGCCAGTTTTTTATTTTGTAAAATGTTTCATATATCTATTTTTGGGCCCTAGACGGTCAACCTGGATGCCTTCCCTTTGGGCCGGCCTATAATTAATATCCAACACTCACATACTATCAAGAAATTTCCAGATAAATCTACATCCTTCCATACCACTCTATAAAAGAAACCAATCTGATATTCTTCACCATCATTCCATACAATCATCTCACTTATCATCTTTTCTCTTTATTTTATACCCACATTCCATATATGTCTCATCTTCGCAAGTGATTAGATTCTTTGCGTGATATGATCGATATACACCGTAACTTTCCATATTGTAGTGCAAGTAATGGCCTAAATAAGTTTTTTAAGCATTCTTATATAGGCACATACACCACATACACCATGGATATTTCATTTTGATTTGATCAGAAGTGATTATACATAAATTCTTGAATTTCATCGTCTTCAATATTTTGAATTATATTTGAAATCGAACCAAAATCAAAATTAGATATAAATCATAGATTTCATTGGTATTATCTCTATTTTATAGATGCAATTTTTTTTGTATTTAAATGTAGAGTATATATGTTGTTCTTCTATGCAGTAAACAATGAAGAAGATGCTCCAAGAACAATCAAAAACCATAAACACCACTTACAAAGGTGAAAATTTTATTCATTTTAGGGATACTTTGGATGTTATGTTTGTTTTTATTTTATCATGTATCATGTATCATGTACATATTGTAGCATTAGTTTCATTCATACTTCCTAATATGTTAAGCTCAGATATACATTAAACATAAAACTTGTGCTTGCATCCCTGTACAAGTGTTTTCTTTTATTATGTGGCTGCTGAAGTGCTCTGTTAATTAATTCTCCAAAGAGGGTGTGCCCAGGGATATGGTCAACATGAATGAAAAACAACCATTCATGGATGGAAGAAAGCTAATTTCTATCATTTCTATGGCTGCATCTGCTGGCGTATCATTGCCAGTGGATAGAAGGGCAACAAAGCAGGTATACAATAGTAGACAACTTTATGCCTAACATGCCAACTGTCTTTTCCGTTTGTATTTATATTATATAAATTGATAACTGTTGTACACTTCAACCTAGAATTACGCTGGAGTGCTGATCACGCTATTGAGTAGTTGGGAAGAACTCACCGTTCAAATCAAGCTTCTGCACCAGAGTATAGGTAGAAAATAAATCTCTTTTGGAAACATTCTTGTAGTTTGCGGTTATTGATGACTTCTCATACTAGTCTTCACTTCTTTTGTTTCAGATTTGCTTCCACTGTTATTCTAATCCACGGAGATCTAGGCAGCCAAAGTATGAATGGAACATTCAAATATGCTGCATTTCATGTTCAGCGGAGGGTGACAGGGGTCTTATTATATTAGAAGTTGCAGACAAGATTCAAGTAAGTCTACATGGTTTACATAGGTGGTACTGAACTTAGCAATGTATTATATTAACTTTTAAAGTGTGATTACTATAATAGACTGCTGGTCTTCCAGACCCGACAACGAGCATGACACCGGAAGCATCAGTTGCTGCTGCCTTGTTAAGGTTTCCAAGCTTTTTGAGAGTACAGCTACACCAACTTATTACAAGAACTAATGGAATCTTAGATGGAGAAGTCTAAGGATTTTGATAAAGATGAAGCAAACAGAGATGGAGACTGGAGGTGGTAATAAACAGTTTCTGAAGTTGCTAATAAATATATATACGGACACTCTACAACAATTCTGGGTATTTACCAGAGAAATTTTCCCACCTTTAAATCTTGTTTGTGTTTATATATAAATCTACAATGTCTTGACACAAAGTTTAGTTAGTGATGGTACCGAAATTTCATTTCAGTTGGCAGTCAATGAAAAATGTGTGATCAATACCCTCCTCCACATGGCTCTTGTAGTTTAAGTTATGCAATATTTGTGGCATATCTTCTTTTTTGGGCCTTGAAATATATAATGTTTTTTACACTAGTAAAATGAGAGCACATAAATTCAAATTAATTTTATATCCTAATTTAATACATGAATTTATATTTATATCTCTTGTACTAGCAAATTTGTAATATTAAAAAAAATTATCATGTCAGTATTTGATATATTTTAGGGCCTCTTTATTGTAAAATCTATCTTAAAGGACAAATTATATTTTTACTAAAACGTATTTATACATTCTATTTCAAATACATCTCTCATTAAGATACCCCTCCAAGCAGAAAACCTCTCGTTGAGTCATCAAATAATCTATCTGAACCACTAACTTTGCCAGCGCCTTTAGTTGTTAACCATAGGTGAAACCTCAAAACATTATGGGAATGGGAAAGAATTCCGATCCCCGGTCTCAATTCAACATGATGTTTCTCATAGAATTTGATATATTAATTGGAGCGAAAAGCTTGAAAGAAAACAACAAGGCTTCTAATGAATGGTGGTTGTTGGGCTTCAAACAAGGAACTTAAAGTCCTTTTTGAAATTTAATTACAAAATGCAGGTGTGTATAATAAGTCAAAAATCTACTTAATGAGTCGAAAATCGACTTCATGTTAAATATAAGCAAAAAAACCGTTTCATGTCACAAGTTGATATAATATACTTTGAACAACTTATTTTATTTATATGATTACTTTTATTAAAAGTCAATTTCATTACTCAAATAAATAACCTATCAAATAAATTTTGACTAGAAATTAGAGGTTTTGAGCTTGTCATTGGTGAGGCCTTGATAGGCCCATGCTCTCGTAAGATGGGACTTGGTTTGTACAAGTCTCCAGTAGCTTTCAAAGTCATAAAAACATCCATATTGATAGGTGCACACACACATTTCAGAGAATACCTCAGAACAGGGCACCTTGTAGCATATTGGACTTTTGAGTGTTAAAAACCATGTCATTAGTGAGGCCTTCATGGGGCCTTGCCTTAGATGAGTTTAATAAAGTCTTAGGAAGCTTAACAAGTCATTGGAATGGATAATTGAGTTAATTAAGTGAGTTACAAGTTAATAAAAACAGGGCAGTGCACTTAGCTAGTTAGGTTATTCTATACCAACTTGGAATGGAGGCCTAGAGAGGCCTGAGCAAGGTCTTAGTGTCAAACCAATTGCACAACCTAGATTAAGGTCTTAGGTATCCAGAGGAGTCTAAATTTCACTAAGGCACATGGTGGAAACATTTGTTTTTGCCAAGGCCCTCCAAGAGGTGCCAAACTGCCTAAGCAGAGTAACCACTAGAGTGCATTAGTTTTTAAAGGTCCTTGTAGGCAAGGCCTTGAGTTACACCACTTCAAAATGTTAGTTTAGGATCACATAAACCTGTAGAAATTAATTTGGAGTGAATGCCTTAAGTGAAGATGCCTCATTTCCACTAAAATACACAAGAGTCACACATAGAGTCACATTTTAGAACTAAGTTAGAATGCATTGCATATGAGTGTGTCATCGGTGAGGCCTTGACCTCATATTGAGTCCATGAGTTAGTTTTATGTCATATTAGATAGTGCAAGTTAGTTTAAGTCAATGCACTTAGTTTAGATGCATCATTCTTGCCAAGGCACATAAGTGTTGCCAAGGTAAGCATATTAGTAAGCCACTTCGGATGCATTTCATTTGTGAGTCTTGTAAGGTGGGGCACAAGTGTGCCTTACACTTATTTGGTTAAGTTGAAGTCAGTAGAATGTAATTAGGAAGTATTGGTCTTAGACCTTATGTGTTACTTGATTAATTGCTTAAGTGACTTAGGGGATAACTAGAGATTTATTAAGTGATATTAACTAAGTAGTAGAATGCCATGCTTTATTTGTTATATGCAGTACTTGACGAATATGTGACTTGTTAATTGAGTTTAAGTGTATATATTTATATATATATGTGTGTGTGTGTGTATATATACATTTACACGAAAGGGTAGTTAGCATTGTAGTGACGAGGATACTATTAATTATAGGTGCAAGTAGGAGGCAGGCAAGGAACCTCTAGAAGATTCAGTGCAAGTGTTCTATAAGCTTAGTCCAGGCAAGTGGAACTATATACTCTCCTTTATACTTGCTTGATTGATTATATACCCTGTGAATGCATAATTACTGTTTACATAGAACTGAATCACCCTGTTCTCATCACATGATTAAACTTCAGAGTTCAAGAATCCCCTTAACACTTGTATTGACCTTTTCATTTAGTATCACCTTACACCCACATGATTATACTCCAGTAGTCCTTTAATTCATATTGAGAACTTGATACCCCACATTAAACTGAATTATCTCTTTTGGAACCCTGATCTTAATAACATTCCCTCTTTTAGAAAGATCACTTATATTTTGAAATCACCCTTGCTTAATGACTTGTCTTTGATCAAGACCCCTTTTTGAAATTGAATTGAATTGAATAGAAAAGACCTTAAGAGGAATTGGATAATAATTTTATATTAAGACTGAGGCGCCAGTCAATTAATTGCAGCATCAGTAGCGGGGAGCTTGATGTCTGTATATGGCCAATGTGTGCCGAGGATCCTCCCTGGTTGAATCACTTTATGTGGTTCGGAGCTTGGTGTGGGCTGATCACCCCTCAATGCTCGTAGCGCTGTGTGTTTCCAATTCCAATAAATTTGCTATCTCACTTTGCACCTTTACTTGTGATTATACCCTGTTATATCCATTATTGCTTTTGCACTTGTTTATATTGCATACTGTGAACTGTTGTATATTGCTTTCACTTGCTGAGCTTTTTGCTCATATATTGTATTGTTTATTATAACCCTTCAGTGAAACCCGAGAATGGCTCGTTTCAAGCAGACCGCCCGTAGACCACCTCAGGATCGGGCATTGCCTACCGTCGTATGATGGAGCAGGTTGGGAACTCGTAGTTCCCTAATCTTAACTTTTGGATACTTTTGGGATTCTAAAACTTGTAGTAATGACGTAGACTTAAATTGGGTTTGTAATATTTTAGATGTTGTTCATACTCAATCCTGGTGATTCCGGGGATTGTGGATTTAGATTTTAGTTCTAATATTTTATAACTCTGTAATTCTCGTTTATTTATCGTATCATGCATGCTTTAGTCGGTTAGTATTTGTGGGTCCGTCACAAAAATGACTAATAAGTAAAAGGGATCTTCTTGGCTCATAACTCGGTATCTTATGTCCAGCGCCTCCCATTGTTATGAATGTCAAGTTTCTATTCTATATTCGTTTATACCCTCCATCATGCACAATACAAATCAAATTGCATAATCAATTAGTTAGACATTAAAGGACAAATGAATTGTATAAGTAGAAACAGGCTAATAGTTTACTTGTGAATGTTGTCCGTGCATAATATACATTTATGATAATATAGTTAGATAGGTTATAATCTGGTTACTTGCTGATCAACTAGCCAAAAGTGCCAAGAAACTTTTTATTTCATATTTTTATTACATTAAGAGAGTATTTGACAGAAGTAAGTGGTAGTCTTACATTAGTGTCTTCTGTATTATATATGAACTATATGCAGATATACATATATTATATGTGCTAGCATCCATATGTTGAGCAGATTGATTGATGCGATATATATACATGCATGATGAAGTCATAATGAAGTTTTGTGACATTAGTATGTAGAGTTTTTTAAAAATCTGATCAATTTAAATAAGCGTGTGGATAATTGTTGCTGCATGGGCCGGGTCAATCATATACCACAACAAAACATATCTATTAAACCTAATTCCTCTAGTGCTACGTTCTTATACTTAATATAAAAGGCTTTACCATTACTTTTACAAATGACTCATGTGAAATATCTTTCCATCATAGTTATTTATATATAAGACCCGTGTGAAAATATATTTTTCAACATTAATTATTAAAAACAATTTATTTCTATAACAACTTTGTAAAAAGATAAAATTCCGGCTCTCCTCCGCAAAACATCCCACATACATAACGAAATAATAATTTTACTTCCGCATTTTCTGTTTCCCCATTTCTCTCGTGACAGTCTCTCTCTCAACACCATCTCCTTATAACCATATCCATATTGGATATTCCTTTCACCACCCATCTCTAACCCTCTCTCTTCCATGCATCAAACCATTTAACCTCCCTCACCATCTGACATGCCTTTGAATCCGTCCAGTTTATAGCTCAATTAAATTTTTAGCTTGAAGAACGAGGTGAAATTAGAGTCCCAACTTAGACCTATCTTGATAAATCACAGCTTTTGGACCTAGCTTGGACCCGGCTGAATTTGTAACCCAATTGGTCTAATTGGATTCTAGGGTTTTGAATAGATGAATTAGATTTTGGGGGTTTCATAACACATCTTCTTTTCTCCATTTTATGTAGGTATATATTCTCAGTTTCTTCAATTGCGTGTTTTAATTTCACATTTATTATCTTAATTAATTGTCCAAGGTCATGTTTTACAAGTTTTTAGGTGGATGAGAACATGTGATTATAGGGGCTTTTCAGAATTTTTGTAATATTAAATTTAATTTTATCATATTTTTTTTCGTAATTTGGTTATTAATTTTGCCTTCTTCTAAGTGTGCATCATATACAATCATAACTAGCGCTGTGCAAAACCGAACCGTACTCGAAAAACCGAACCGAATTGTACAAATTCGGCCGGTTTTCGTTTGCAATAAAAAATATATTAATTTGTACTTAGGAAACACTAGAGCTCATTCTAATTGCCATTTTTTTATTTTGTAAAATTTGTCATATATATCTATTTTTGGGCCCTGGACGGTCGACCTGGATGCCCTCTCTTTGGGCAGGGCCTGTAATTTATACCCGAGACCGAGAAATTTCCAGATAAATCTACATCCTTCCATACCACTCTATAAAAGAAACCAATCTGATATTCTTCACCATCATTCCATACCATCATCTCACTTATCTTCTTTTCTCTTTCTTTTATACCCATGCACATTCCATATATTTCTCATCTTCGCAAGTGATGATTGTTTGCGTGATATGATCGATATACACTGTAACTTTCCGAATTGTAGTGCAAGTAATGGCCTAAATAAGTTTTTCAAGCATTCTTATATAGGCACATACACCATGGATATCTATTTCATTTTGATTTGATCAGAAGTGATTATACATAAATTCTTGAATTTCATCGTCTTCAATATTTTGAATTATATTTGAAATCGAACCAAAATCAGAATTAGATATAAAACATAGATTTCATTGGTATTATCTCCATTTTATAGATGTAATTTTTTTAATTTAAATGTAGAGTATGTTGTTCTTCTATGCAGTAAACAATGAAGAAGATGCTCCAAGAACAATAAAAAACCATAAACACCACTTACAAAGGTGAAAATTTTATTCATTTTAGGGGTACTTTGGATGTTCTGTTTGCCTTTATTTTATCATGTATCATGTATCACGTTTCATGTACATATTGTCGCATTAGTTTTATTCATACTTCCTATTATGTTAAGCTCAAATATACATTAAACATAAAACTTGTGCTTGCATCCTTGTACAAGTGTTTGCTTTTATTATGTGGCTGCTGAAGTGCTCTGTTTTAATGCTCCAAAGAGGGTGTGCCCAGGGATATGGTCAACATGAATGAAAAGCAATCATTCATGGATGGAAGAAAGCTAATTGCTATCATTTCTGTGGCTGAATCCGCTGGCGTATCAATGCAAGTGGATAGAAGAGCAACAAAGCAGGTATAAAATAGTAGACAACTTTATGCCTAATTAACATGCCAACTGTCTTTTCCGTTTGTATTTATATTATATAAATTGATAACTGTTATATCAGTGGAGGTATAGAATTACCCTGGAGTGCTGATCGCGCTATTCAGCAGTTGGGAAGAACTCACCGTTCAAATCAAGCTTCTGCACCAGAGTATAGGTAGAAAATAAATCTCTTTTGTAGACATTCTTGTAGTTAGCAGTAATGAATGACTTTTCATACTAGTCTTCATCACTTCTTTTGTTTCAGATTTGCTTCCACTGTTATTCTAATCCATGGAGATCTAGGCAGCCAAAGTATGAATGGAACGTTCAAACATTATGCTGCATTTCATGTTCAGCGGAGGGTGACCGGGGTCTTATTATATCAGAAGTTGCAGACAAGATCCAAGTAAGTCTACATAGTTTACATAGGTGGTACTGAACTTAGCAATGTATGTTATTAACTTTTAAAGTGTGATTACTATAATAGACTGCTGGTCTTCCAGACCCGACAGCAAACATGACAGCGGAAGCATCAATTGCTGCTGCCTTGTTAAGGTTTCCAAGCTTTTTGAGAGTACAGCTACACCAACTTATTACAAGAACTAATGGAATCTTAGATCGAGAAGTTGAGGATTTTGATAAAGACGAAGCAAACGGAGATGGAGATTGGAGGTGATAATAAACAGTTTTTGAAGTTGCTAATAAATATATATACGGACACCCTACAACAATTCTGGGTATTTACGAGAGAAAGTTTCCCACCTTTATATCTAGTTTGTGTTTATATATAAATCTACAGTGTCTTGATGCAAAGATTAGTTAGTGATGGTAACGAAATTTAATTTCATTTGGCAGACAATGAAAAATGTGCCATCAATACCCTCCTCCACACCGCTCTTGTAATTTCAAATACATCTCTCATTAAGATACCCCTCCAAGCACAAAACCTCTGGTCGAGTCATCAAATAATCTATCTCAACCACTAACTTTGCCAGCAGCTTTAGTTGTTAACCATAGGTGAAACCTCAAAACATTCTGGGAATGGGAAAGAATTCCAATCCCCGGTCTCAATTCAACATGATGTTTATCATAGAATTTGATACATTAATTGGAGCGAAAAGCTTGAAAGAAAACAACAAGGCTTCTGATGAATGGTGGTTGTTGGGCTTCAAACAAGGAACTTAAAGTCATTTTTTAAATTTAACTACAAAATGTAGGTGTGTATAATAAGTCAAATATGTACTTAATGAGTCGAAAACCAACTTCATGTTAAATATAAGCAAAAACAAAAAACGGTTTCATGTCACAAGTTGATATAATATACTTTGAACAACTTATTTTATTCATATATTTTTTTTATTAAAAGTCAATTTCCATACATATAAATAACCTATTAAATAATTTTTTTTATTACAGTTTTAATAATCATAAGTCACCTATAATATAAAATTAGCCAAACACCCAAATTATTTAAGTTGCACACTTAAAACTTGTCTTTAAATTTGTTAATGTTCAGAATATGTTTGGTGCTTGCAGAGCACATATTTGTCAGCATGACCTGGTTGTGCAATAGTAGCGAGTCTGTAGTCGTTGAGGTACTCTTTGTTTAGGAATTTTTTTTTGAGTCATGTCCTAGCTTTTAGATTTTTTTTGTTTCGAATCTATCTATATATTGTACTGCTCTCAGAAATAAAAGAAAAGTTTATGGACAAGCATATATTATGTGTTTTACCTTTCTAGTTTAATATCAAATAGTTAATACATTTATATCATATAAATTATTAACAAAATTTGGTAACAGTTCCTGGAGGTTCTTTGTGAATGCCAAAGACATCGATATTGATGATTGATATAAATTAAACCGACGGAGAGTCGATTAGCCTGAGTTATCAAACGTTGTCTAGAAGTAATTATATAGCTTTGGCCTTCAAGATGATAGTCGTTTTGCTTGCACATGGAATTTGGAGGGTGGTAGAACTGAGTGATGCAAATTCAGCTTTTGAATAAAAAATGGACAAAGTTGCCTTGGCCATGATTTACTAAGGGTAACCGATGGTATTTTACTCATACTTGTTGATAAGAAGACGGCCAAAGAGGCCTGGGATGCAATCAAGACTCTGTGTCAAGGTGTTAATTGAGTAAAAAAACAAGGATTTAAACTTTAAGACTGAATTTTAGTCATTGAGTATAAAGATAGTGAACAACTCGGTTTGTATATAGTTGAATAGGCTTGTAACAAACATACGAGTTCTTGGGAAAAACATGGGTGAATTCTTCATGGTAAAAAAATTGTTGGGTAAGGTTCATTCGAAAATTCTCTAGGTTACGTCCATTTTGAAATGATTTGGCAATGTTGAAACCATGTTTATAAAGAATTTGTAGGCTCATTTAAGGGGAAGACAAGGTTCATTCGAAAATTCTCTAGGTTACGTCTATTTTAAATGTTGTTTGTCTATAATCCAACAATATATATAATAATTTAATAAAACAAAAAAATCTTAAAATAATATCATAATTCATAAGAAATGGGAAAATGATAATTTATGAATCTTTTATATAAAAGTGCGTATATATCTTGGCAGTAGGCATTGCACATTACATAACTTTTTTATATATCATATATGTATATATGTATAGGTGTTTTTTCAAAGACAAAAATAACCTAAACAAAAGACCATAATAGAAAGAGTAGTGCTATGTGCACATAATTGTGTACATAAAATTTGTACATAATGAGGTGGCAAGTGATGTGGTGGATTTTAATTGGGGTTGTTGGTGTAAATGCAGGGGGCAATCCAATTAAAATTCACCACATATCATTATGTACATGTTTTTGTACACAATTATGTGAACCAAGCATTTTCCTAATATAAATGTCAAGTTTAAAAAACTCTCTTTTTATCTCGAATGATCATCGGGTGATTCGCTCAAATTCTATATATTTCTTTTTTGTTTACGAGATTTCTCTTATATATATATTAAACATCACGAATTTGCTAATTCAAAATTCATAAGTTGTTACATGCGCTACTTTTTCAAACTCTCTTACACACACATATATCATGAAAATATGTTTTATTTTTAATTTGAAACGGATCAAATTATATTTATATTTTGAATTTTACATTCTTCACACCTTTTGAATATTTTTTATGAGTGAAATCAATTCGAATTAAAAATTTGGTCAGAATTTTAATGTTATATATATATATATATATATATATATATATATATATATATATATCAAAGAAATGGTTTAATTTGAAATTAGATGCATTACTATCTATTTCAAACTTTGGGTTAAGGATCTTAAAACCATAATTACCTATGATATGTATTTAGCTTAACAACTATGTAAATTTGATATGTTTTTAAATTTAAGTTTGTATTTAAAGGTTAACACCAATTTTTTTTTATATGAGTTTAGTTTCTTGTATAGTCTAAATAATCATATCAGATATTTGGTTTGTTATTATTTCATATATACCAAGATTTAATATATAGAATAATTAAAAAAATTAGTTATATTTAATATAAAGAGATTTACCATGGTTTGTACTAATCACTCATGTTAAATGTCTTTCCACCATATATAGTTATTTATAAGAGCCGTGTTAAAACTTTATTTCGACATTAATTATTAAAACAATTTATATCTTATAACAGTTTTGTTAAAAGATAAATTCAGCCCCCCCCCCCCCCCCCCCAAAACGAAATAATAATTTAATTTCCGCATTTTCTGTTTCTCGTTTCTCTCTCGATAGTTTCTCTCCCCACATCATCTCTCTCTATAACCATATCTCTTCCACCATCCCTCTATAACCTTCTCTCTTCCATCTAACCATCTAACCTCTGTCACAATCTTACATGACTTCCAGTCCGTCCTGTTTATAACTCAATTCAATTGGTAGCTTGAAGAACTATCCTTTATTTGAGTCCCAACTTAGACCTAGATTGAAAATCACGACTTTGGGACCTAGCTTGGACCCGACTAAATTTGTAACCCGATTGGTTTGATTGGATTTTAGGGTTTGGAATAGATGAATTGGATTTTGGGGTTTCATAACACATCCGCGTTTCTCGATTTTATGAAGGTATATATTCTTAGTTTCTTCAATAGCATGTTATAATTTTACATTTATTATCTTAATTAATTGTCCAAGGTCATGTTTTACTGGTTTTTCGGTGGATGAGAACATGTGACTTTAGGTTCTTTTTTAGAATGTATGCAAAATTAAATTTAAATTATCATATATTTTTTTCGTAATTCGGTTTGCTTTGCCTTCGATAAATGCGTTCGAGTGAAATAAGACATTTTTAAATTTTTATTTAAGAAACACTCGAGGTCTAACTAATTGCCAGTTGTTTATTTTGTAACATTTGTGTGTCATATATTTCTTTATATCCAACACTCATACTCAAGAAATTTCTAGAGAACTCTACATCCTTCGGTACCATTCTATAAAAGAAACCAATCTTATATTCTTCATCTTCATTCCATACCATCATCTCTCTTATCTTCTTTTCTCTTTCTTTTATGATCACATTCCATATATGTCTGATTTTCGCAAGTGATTAAATTGTTTGCGTGATATGATCGATATATACGTAGCTTTCAACCACATATGAATTGGTAAGTGATGGCCTAAATAAGTTTTTGAAGCATTCTTATATACACGCATACACCATGGATATCTATTTCATTTTGATTTGATTAGAAGTGATTATACATAAATTCTTAAATTTCACCATCTTCAAAATTTTGAATTACATTTAAAATTGTACCATAATTAAAATTAGAATAAAACATAGATTTTGTTGGTATTATCTTTATTTTATAGTTGTATTATTTTATTTAAATGTAGAGTATGTTGTTCTTCGATGCAGTAAACAATGAAGAAGATGCTCTAAGAACAACCCAGATCCATAAACAGCCCTTCTAGCTCGAAGGTGAAAATTTTATAGGTATGTTCTTCTTACGTCTGTTAAAAAGTCGACGCTTAAGGTCTATTTTATCATGGCTAAACTGCAACGCAAAAGACTTGTTAACCGACACTAAAGGATTGTCCTATAGCGTCGAGTTTGACCTATAGCATCGGGTTGGTAGAATGCTGTTGCTTAAAGTTCGCTTAAAAATACTATATGCGTCGCTAGTCAAATAGCCGACGCTAAAGGTTAGCCCTATAACGTGGGGTGGTCAAAATGCCTTAACTTGAAGTTATACTTTTAGTGTCAGTTATATTTTACGAAATGCCGATGCTAAAATATTTTTTTAATTTATATATATATATATATATATATATATATATATATATATTAGCTAATAGCATTATTCAATTACACACACACATATATATTAACATGCACTTTCTTTAATCATGTAAAGAAATCCGACAAGAAATACCCAAAGTCAACAACACTAAATTAAACTATCAATTAGGAATCATATTAAAATTAAAATGTATCCATATATACCTGTTTCTAGACAAATAATATTCACTTTTCTTTAACATAAATCTAATCCTCAAACTATTATATCTGCACAAGCCAAATCTTTGTGTATCAGTGCACCTCCGAAGATGAAATTTGCACATATTCTTCTTTAACAACATCTGGTTGTGCGTCTCTTTGTGTATTTAGAATGGTAAAAAAAACTTGATAAATGGCGACATCAATCAATTGATTAAGTGTAATAATATAGATGTTTACAAAAGTGAACTGGAGCACCACCTGCCTTTAAACAACTGAAAGATATAGTCAATTATAATCAGTGTCAGGTACACAATTATTCAGCATAATTGCAACTTTGATTCGAAACAAAATCAAATATAGTTAACATGTTATAATCGCACAAAAAATGCTGGTGACTCACGAGCTGCCTTCTCATTTTACAATCTAGGCCTATCAGTAGCCTCAGCTTTTTTCAGCTGCTGCTCCACTTCCGTTAGTTTCTCCTTTTGCTCTGGACAGATAAAAACCGCAGTTTTAGTTCATTCATAATTCGCTATGAAATTCTGTTTCTTGTGCATTCACAAAGCTTAGTGCACAAATGTGTAAATACTAGAAAAGAGATGAGCTATATATCCGTACACTAATATGTTGGAATCTTAGGGAAATTGACCACCTAGTGGCAATATATGTTGCCACCATCAATTGCACGATTTAAACTCAGCATTATCATTACAAGTGCACAATATAAGTACTAGCAATATTAAACAATCACCTTTTACACAGCAGCAAACTGAGTCATGAGTTGCCCTGCGAGCAATGTGGAGAGCTCCAAGCTTCTGTTTCAACCAGGTACCGAACGTTCTGGTTCTGGTTCAGGATCTCAGCATGGGCCTTCTCCCTTTAAGATACCAAGGTTCCAAGATGAGCAAAGGATAAGCCAGTCTACAAAGAATCCTCTGATAAATAAAGAAACTAGAATCCAGAGGAATTCGAGAGAGATATTTTGCCAAAGTGCTTCAAGCACAATATTTTTACAAGCTTCACCCGCCAATTGAATTCTTATGTACGTCATTTCTTGTCCTATATTATCTACATTTCTTTCAATTGTTCCTTATTTGAGCGCGCGTGTGTGTGTGAGTATATTTATTTGATGTTTAATCTTTTTGACCGGGGTAAATAGTCTTAAAAATATTCATGAAAATTGATTAACAATTTAACAAAAGATACATAAACTTTAGATATTTGGAGTTGTTTGTTTATGTTATTGACTATATATCTTTACAAGACCCGGTTGTGCAAGAAAAAAATGCAGGGTAATTGCCCAAAAGGGGAGAACTGTACCTTTGCTTATGGCTTGGAAGAGCTGCATGAACCACCGCCTAATTGGGAAGAATTGGTGCATGCTAAAAGTAAACGGGCATCGGATAATTATCCGAAAACACCAGGTGGGCTGATGCTTTGCGGGTATTTGTTTGCTCGAAACGAATGCCCGTATGGAAAAAACTGCTCTTACCTACATGAAAGTCCAAAAGAAACTACATGAAAGTCCAAAAGAAACTGAGATGGCAAGGTCCCTGCCTATGAATTTATCTGCAGCCACCGGACTAGTGTTGGAGATGAGAAATGATACTGGGAAATCAGGTATGTGTATGTTGTTGAAGGAAGTGATGGCCTAAATATGTTTTTTAAGCATTCTTATATATACACACATTCACTATGGATATCTATTTCATTTTGATTTGATTAAAAGTGATTATACATAAATTCTTGAATTTCATCATCTTCAAAATTTTGAATTATATTTAAAATTGAACCAAAATCAAAAATAGATATAGAACGTCATAAATATCATTGTTATTATCTTTATTTTATAGATGATTTTTTTATTCAAATGGAGTGTATGTTGTTCTTCGATGCAGTAAACAATGAAGAAGATGCTCCAAGAACAATCAAGATCCATAAACACTACTTATAGTTCGAAGGTGAAAATTTTATTGATTTTAGGGGTTACTTTGAATGTTATAGCATTATACCTGTAGACAGCCATTCACTGTTTCAGTAACCTGTAAAGATGACATCCTACTGCAACCTTCTTTAAAAATTAAAGTCGCATCATAAAAGATGATCTGCACTGTGGAGTTCAAGTAAAAAATTTTGGGGTGCCCTCTCCAAAATGCAGTAATTCAGAGGGTTAAGTGTATATGTCTGGAATTTTGCTGTGGGCAGTTGAATACAATTTTTTTACCAGGGACGAAGATTCAATTGAGGTGATAACAGATGTGTAGGAGTTTTTTGCTGTAATCCGCAGTTATGTTTAATACACCGAAATCTTGTTATAGTGGTTAAATCTTTCATCCAGTTGTGGTAGTGATGAACATTTGGTTCAGATATATTTGGCTAATGGTTTTATCGAAAATTATAGTTAGAGCACCATTATGATGATATGGTTTATTATTTGAAATGATTTAGTCGGATTTTTGTTTATACCTATTAATAAAGTTGAACGAATTTTGAATTGGAAATATTCTTTTACCTCATATTTCAATTCGTGAATGTTCTCCTACGTGTTGCTTAAATCTAATGCAGCCCTTGTGTCTGTTTGGGATTGTTAGAAGCTGCTTTAACTACGAAGAATGTGCTGGTGGACAAATTGGGGGAGTAATTCGATAATGCTATAGGTGAGAATTTACATTATCGTACATATTTCACCAATCACTAAAAGAAATTTTATATATTTTTGAAACTTTATGGTCTGGCACATTACTTTCCATTCTGTCGTTCTGTGCAGAATACATCAAGAATGGGGCCTTCGTACGGTATGTTAGGCCGAATTAACTCACTATATAAATCAATATAGTGAACACAATCAATAACAGAATACTCAAATAAGAGAATTAACAAAGTAAACTCTTATTCACAAAACTCAGTAGGTTACAAAAACTCTCTTAGTGATTTATATCTTATCACTAAGAGCTGCTGGGTTACAAGAATAATATTCTCGATGTTCTAACTCTTATAGAGTAAACCCTAATCTGTGTTTATATACACAGTTACATGATATCTACTGATTGATTTATAATTATCTGCTTCCTAAAATAATCTAATCAGTAGCTATCCTTCTGCTGTCCTGATTTGCACAATCTCCCTTGATCTTTATCTTCCTTATTTAGCCAGATCTGCTCCTGAAAATCAGCCGCCTGCAAACTCTGATCATCGCTAAACTCTGATCCAGCTGGCAGTGGTTAAACTCTGATTTCCAGCTAAACTCTGATATTTGCTTCTGCACACTAAACAAGTTAGATACCTGTGACATCATCAAATATGTAACACGGTACATAAGGAAAATAATGCATGTCCTGTACACGCATTTGTGAACACGAATTTGAAGGAAAAGATTAGAAAACTGTCAAAATTTTATCTAATTGAGCGAAAATTATATAAGGATAGAAGTAGATGTTCATGCAACTGCAAGGATGAACATGCATTGTAATCAATCAAGCATGTTATAGATATATTTCTTGGTTTGGCATGATCTGATTTCTTCTTCTTGTTAAGTTTCCCTTCAAAATTACAAGCATATTTTTCTGGTCACTCTTGCTTGTGAAAAAACTCGACTCCGAGTTGATATCTGGATATAAAAAACCAAACCAAACCAAACATACTTAGTATATCCCACTTTGAGCAGGGTCTGAGGAGGGTAAGATGTACGCAGATCATTCCCCTACCCTTAAAAGTAGAGATGTTGTTTCCGTGAAGACCCCCGGCTTAGTGCACAAGAAATAATATTATGTGTGATATAATAGTACTATAATACCTTAGCCCATGGCCTTTTTCACATGGGACTTACCTAAACAGTTCTGTTTATCGATGATAGGTGATAATGATCTGAAACAGAGATATCACACTGGATAAAAACCGCCATTTCAAACTTTCTTGAATGAACTTGATTCCTTCTTGTGTAATCCATCCATGTCAATTCTCCTTTATCTATGCTGCATGCCACCAAAGCAACAACCGTTAATACACTACCCGCCACTAACCGCCACCCATCCAACGGAGCCTATTTCTTTCCTTCCCCCACCCCATGTAATACCATTGTAGACTATGTTGACACGAATTTAGACAACCCTACCACAAGAATACGGTTGCCAATCCAAAAAACCATTAAGAAACCGGGTGAAACCTTGTCAAATCCTTCGACGAACCAACATCCGTGATGATCCATTGATGAACCTGGGAACTTTGTCGTATTACTTGGGTTTGGAAGTTAAGCAAGAAATGGGAGGATCGCCATCCCATATTGGCAGTTGACCACTTTCCAATGTCTGTCTTTCTTGATTCAAACAATCTAGTCAAATTTTTCTGGAAACAAACAGTTCCACGGACTCAACCGACCGGTGTGGTTTTGTTTACATGACGGACTGGTGTGGTTGAACAAGAAGAAGCTCGTATGAATCATTTTTACTGCAATTGTACCGAGCCATATCCCTCAATAGTTACTAGTAAATCCAATCTCTACCTAATCTCCAAGCCTCTCTCCTCTGGATATAAAAAACTATTAACATGAAACTCATGTAGATTAGGGTATTTTATCCGTAATTCTTAAATTAAACAACTTCATCTTGACTGCTGATCGACAACACATAAGTTGAACTAATTTCAATATCTTGAAACTCATTATCTGTAGAATCTAAGTATTGTGAACTTTAAAAATGGTTCAACATATCTTTATTTCTCAATGGATATAAAATATACCTCACAAGTCCCACCTTATTGTCATCGAGCAATCTAGTACTAATTATATCAATAATATTTGAAACTACATTATCCTTGTTTACAATAACTATGTCAAAATCATAATTTTCGATATTGTATAAATAAACAGGTAACTCGAGTTAATCTAGGTCTTGTTTGTCACTATCAGTATAATAACCAATAATCTGATGGCTTACCTTGATCTATATTGAGCGAGGTTATGTTATCGTGAATCAGATGTCTCTTAAGAACTTTCTCTGACATATTTTTTTAATATTTTCATTCATATTTTCCTCTATCATCATATCATCTTCACCTAGTTGAGTAGACACAAAACTTTCATAGCTCAATGTTTCACTTCCTTCTTCAACCTCATTCGTACATTATATTATCCTGTTTTGATAAGAATATTTATTCAACATATTATCATTAGGTACGTAATACTTAACCATTTCATCCTCCTACTTGCATTTGTAAACTTCTTTATTGCAACTTTGTTCAAGATAAGTGAAAAAGCCGTCATTATCGCATCCGACATCGCCTCTAACTCCGGACTTATTTTTTCATTTTTGTATTTCGATTATATTGATGAGAATTCCACCAATAAAAATTCATATTACGAAATTTATTAAAAAAGTGTTTGACTCCTAAAAATTTAAGAAGATTTATAATTTGAAGTACCTTTCTACTTTCGCAACTCATTCGAGAAAATTTTCAATTTCAAGGTACCCATCAAAGACCGTAAGGCCATATTTTTTGTTTTTCTACTAACAGAATTCTGATTGTGAGATTCTGTACGGATTATCATGCATACAAATTATATTTTCCTTAAGATGGCTAAAACCATCATTGTTGAGGCAATATCTTTTAGTTTTGTCAGTTTTAATCTTTTTTTCCTTCATATATTGTTAGAATATTAGTATAAACTCACCAATATTGTGAAAACTTCAAGCCGGCTTTCGATGATGCCTCGAGCAATTATACGAGACTATCAATTTATGTAGTACAGAGCTAAGATCAACAAACGTCAGTCATAAAAAAAATAATTCAAATACATTAACACGAATTTGAACAATACAAATTTGAAATTCACCAGAAAAGATAAAAAAATTTCAAAATTTTTAATTAATTGAAAATTTCAAGAGTACATATGATAATTGTATATATAGGGATATAAAACCCTAAAGTAAAATAATAATAAAAATCCTAATTATCATTATCTAATAATTTAAGTAGCATGATCATGCATATGCATGAATGAACATGCCCTGTAAATATCCTGTAATTACCAAGCATGTTATTGGTATATTTCTTGGTTTTGTGAGGATCATGCATGTATGCTCCTTTTTCTATCCTTCGTGACTCCAGTTTTACTTTTTCGCAGGGGTGAGCATTCGGTTAACCGAAACCGAAACAAGTAGAAATCAACTACCGAAAACCGAACCGAAATTTTTTCGGTATGTAACCGAAACCGAAATTATTATTTTGGTTATTACCGAAAACCGATATTAATAGCCAAAACTTAGACCAATATCTAATACATTTGAGGGTTGCTTTGTTCAATGGCAAAAACTATGAGGATACAATCTAAAACAATACAAATGCAAAATCCATATAATAGAAACTTAAAAAACAAAACACAGTAATGGTAAACAGAGCAGAGTATACCTGAAATGATCAAATTGCGAGTAAATCTTGAGTTGGGGCTTGAATAAGTGTATGTATTAAGTCCTTAGATTCTCAAAAACTCCAGAAAGAAAATAGATTCTAGAGCAATATAGAATTATAATCAAATATCTACACACTTGTACTAGAAATAACTAACATATATTATTAAAACTAATAAAATATTAAAAATTCGGTTAATCGTTCGGTTTTCGGTTAACCGCGATTAAAAACCGAATAACCGAAATTTAAAATTTTCACTACCAAAAACCGAACCGAAATTTGAAGTTTGGTTAACCGAACCGAAAATTTTTCGGTTATTCGGTACATGTCTTTTTATTGTTCAATTTCTCTTCAAAATCAAGAGCCTCTTGTTCTACATCAGAAGATCATGTGTGAAAAATTTATTCGAAATAGAATATAATGATGAAAGGAGCTTTGTATATTATGGATGGTTCAAGGAAGATGGGTTTTATGAAGAAAATGACTAATAAGTAAAAGAGATCTTCTTGGCTCAGAACTTGGTATCTGATTTCCGGCGCCTCCCATTGTTATGAATGTCAAGTTTCTATTCTATATTCGTCTATACCCTCCATCATGCACAATACGAACAAAATTGCATAATTCATTAGTTAGACATTAAAGGACAAATGAATTGTATAAGTAGAAACGGACTAATAGTTTACTCGTGAATGTTGTCCGTGCATAATATACTTTTATGATAATATAGTTAGATAGGTTATAATCTGGTTACTTGCTGATCAACTAGCCAAAAATGCCAAGAAACTTTTTATTTCATATTTTTATTACATTAAGAGAGTATTTGACAGAAGTAAGTGGTAGTCTTACATTAGTGTCTTCAATGTATTATATATGAACTATATGCAGATATACATATATTATATGTGCTAGCATCCATGTGTTGAGCAGATTGATTGATGCGATATATATACATGCATGATGAAGTCATAATGAAGTTTTGTGACATTAGTATGTAGAGTTTCTTGAAAATCTGATCAATTTAAATAAGCGTGTGGATAATCGTTGCTGCATGGGCCGGGTCAATCATATACCACAACAAAACATATCTATTAAACCTAATTCCTCTAGTGCTACGTTCTTATACTTAATATAAAAGGCTTTACCATTACTTTTACAAATGACTCATGTGAAATATCTTTCCATCATAGTTATTTATATATAAGACCCGTGTGAAAATATATTTTTCAACATTAATTATTAAAAACAATTTATGTCTATAACAACTTTGTAAAAAGATAAAATTCCGGCTCTCCTCCGCAAAACATCCCACATACATAACGAAATAATAATTTTACTTCCGCATTTTCTGTTTCCCCATTTCTCTCGTGACAGTCTCTCTCTCAGCACCATCTCTTTATAACCATATCCATATTGGATATCCCTTTCACCACCCATCTCTAACATTCTTTCTTCCATGCATCAAACCATTTAACCTCCCTCACCATCTGACATGCCTTCGAATCCGTCCTGTTTATAGCTCAATTAAATTTTTAGCTTGAAGAACGAGGTGAAATTAGAGTCCCAACTTAGACCTATCTTGATAAATCAAAGCTTTTGGACCTAGCTTGGACCCGGCTAAATTTGTAACCCGATTGGTCTAATTGGATTCTAGGGTTTTGAATAGATGAATTAGATTTTGGGGGTTTCATAACACATCTTCTTTTCTCCATTTTATGTAGGTAAATATTCTCAGTTTCTTCAATTGCGTGTTTTAATTTCACATTTATTATCTTAATTAATTGTCCAAGGTCATGTTTTACTAGTTTTTAGGTGGATGAGAACATGTGATTATAGGGGCTTTTCAGAATTTTTGTAATATTAAATTTAATTTTATCATATTTTTTTCATAATTTGGTTGTTAATTTTGCCCTATTCTAAGTGTGCATCATATACAATCATAACTAGCGCTGTGCAAAATCGAACCGTACTCGAAAAACCGAACCGAATTGTACAAATTTTTGGCCGGTTTTCGTTTGCAATAAAACATATATTAATTTGTACTTAGGAAACACTAGAGCTCATTCTAATTACCATTTTTTATTTTGTAAAATTTGTCATATATATCTATTTTTGGGCCCTGGACGGTCGACCTGGATGCCCTCCCTTTGGGCAGGGCCTGTAATTTATACCCGACACCGAGAAATTTCCAGATAAATCTACATCCTTCCATACCACTCTATAAAAGAAACCAATATGATATTCTTCACCATCATTCCATACCATCATCACACTTATCTTCTTTTCTCTTTCTTTTATACCCATGCACATTCCATATATTTCTCATCTTCGCAAGTGATGATTGTTTGCGTGATATGATCGATATACACTGTAACTTTCCAAATTGTAGTGCAAGTAATGGCCTAAATAAGTTTTTTAAGCATTCTTATATAGGTACATACACCATGGATATCTATTTCATTTTGATTTGATCAGAAGTGATTATACATAATTTCTTGAATTTCATCGTCTTCAATATTTTGAAGAATTAATTACACTTTGTAACCCATGGGTTTGCTCCAAACGCAGTTTAGTACCTGAACTTTAAAACGTGACAATATGTACCCTAAACTTAACATTTTTGTGCAAGTTGTAACCCCTAGTCACTATTCCGTCCAAATCTGCCGTTAACTTTAAGTGTTTGAGAGATAACAGTGTGTATATTAGTTTCTAACAGCTACTTTACCCCCTGTGACCCCTCAAAAATTATGTATTATATCTTGAAATTATTTTTAAACACACACAACGATGTAAAAAAATTTAAATAATTTTTAAAATATGTATCTAGATTTAGAATCTGAAAATTTATTTTTTTTACATAAACGATGTAACTTATATTAAAATTTAAAAATAAATACATATTTTAAAAATTATTTTAAATTTTTTTACATCATTGTGTGTGTTCAGAAATAATTTCAAAATATAATACATAAACTTTGAAGGGTCACAGCGGTAAAGTAGCTGCTAGAAACTAATATACACACTGTTACCTCTCAAACAGTTAAAGTTAACGGCAGATTTGGACGAAATAGTGACTACGGGTTACAACTTGCACGGGAATGTTAAGTTTAGGGTGCATATTGCCACGTTTTAAAGTTCAGGTACTAAACTGCGTTTGAAGCAAACCTAGGGGTTACAAAGTGTAATTAACTCTATTTTGAATTATATTTGAAATCGAACCAAAATCAGATATAAAACATAGATTTCATTGATATAGTAGACAACTTTATGCCTAATTAACATGCCAACTGTCTTTTCCGTTTGTATTTATATTATATAAATTGATAACTGTTATATCAGTGGAGGTATAGAATTACCCTGGAGTGCTGATCGCGCTATTCAGCAGTTGGGAAGAACTCACCGTTCAAATCAAGCTTCTGCACCAGAGTATAGGTAGAAAATAAATCTCTTTTGTGGACATTCTTGTAGTTAGCAGTAATGAATGACTTTTCATACTAGTCTTCATCACTTCTTTTGTTTCAGATTTGCTTCCACTGTTATTCTAATCCATGGAGATCTAGGCAGCCAAAGTATGAATGGAACGTTCAAACATTATGCTGCATTTCATGTTCAGCGGAGGGTGACCGGGGTCTTATTATATCAGAAGTTGCAGACAAGATTCAAGTAAGTCTACATAGTTTACATAGGTGGTACTGAACTTAGCAATGTATGTTATTAACTTTTAAAGTGTGATTACTATAATAGACTGCTGGTCTTCCCGACCTGACAGCAAACATGACACGGGAAGCATCAATTGCTGCTGCCTTGTTAAGGTTTCCAAGCTTTTTGAGAGTACAGCTACACCAACTTATTACAAGAACTAATGGAATCTTAGATCGAGAAGTTGAGGATTTTGATAAAGATGAAGCAAACGGAGATGGAGATTGGAGGTGATAATAAACAGTTTTTGAAGTTGCTAATAAATATATATACGGACACTCTACAACAATTCTGGGTATTTACTAGAGAAATTTACCCACCTTTATATCTAGTTTGTGTTTATATATAAATCTACAGTGTCTTGATGCAAAGATTAGTTAGTGATGGTACCGAAATTTAATTTCATTTGGCAGACAATGAAAAATGTGCGATCAATACCCTCCTCCACACGGCTCTTGTAGTTTAAGTTATGCAATATTTTTGATATATCTTCTTTTTTGGCCTTGAAATATATAATGTTTTTGACACTAGTAAAATGGGAGCACATAAATTGAAATTAATTCTATATCCCAATTTAATACATAAATTTATATTTATAGCTCTTGTACTAGCAAATTTGTAATATTAAAAAAAAATATCATGTCAGTATTTGATATATTTTAGGGCCTCTTTATTTTAAAATCTATCTTGAAGGACAAATTATATTTTTACTAAAACGTATTTATACATTCTATTTCAAATACATCTCTCATTAAGATACCCCTCCAAGCACAAAACCTCTGGTCGAGTCATCAAATAATCTATCTGAACCACTAACTTTGCCAGCAGCTTTAGTTGTTAACCATAGGTGAAACCTCAAAACATTGTGGGAATGGGAAAGAATTCCAATCGCCGGTCTCAATTCAACATGATGTTTATCATAGAATATGATACATTAATTGGAGCGAAAAGCTTGAAAGAAAACAACAAGGCTTCTGATGAATGGTGGTTGTTGGGCTTCAAACAAGGAACTTAAAGTCATTTTTTAAATTTAACTACAAAATGTAGGTGTGTATAATAAGTCAAATATGTACTTAATGAGTCGAAAACCAACTTCATGTTAAATATAAGCAAAAACAAAAAACGGTTTCATGTCACAAGTTGATATAATATACTTTGAACAACTTATTTTATATATATTATTTTTTTTATTAAAAGTCAATTTCCATACATATAAATAACCTATTAAATAATTTTTTTATTACAGTTTTAATAATCATAAGTCACCTATAATATAAAATTAGCCAAACAACCAATTTATTTAAGTTGCACACTTAAAACTTGTCTTTAAATTTGTTAATGTTCAGAATATGTTTGGTGCTTGCAGAGCACATATTTGTCAGCATGACCTGGTCGTGCAATAGTAACGAGTCTGTAGTGGTTGAGGTACTCTTTGTTTAGGAAATTTTTTTTGAGTCATGTCCTAGCTTTTAGATTTTTTTTGTTTCCTTGGCCATGATTTACTAAGGGTAACCGATGGTATTTTACTCATACTTGTTGATAAGAAGACGGCCAAAGAGGCCTGGGATGCAATCAAGACTCTGTGTCAAGGTGTTAATTGAGTAAAAAAAACAAGGATTTAAACTTTAAGACTGAATTTTAGTCATTGAGTTTAAAGATAGTGAACAACTCGGTTTGTATATAGTTGAATAGGCTTGTAACAAACATACGAGTTCTTGGGAAAAACATGGGTGAATTCTTCATGGTAAAAAAATTGTTGGGTAAGTTTCATTCGAAAATTCTCTAGGTTACGTCCATTTTGAAATGAATTGGAAATGTTGAAACCATGTTTATAAAGAATTTGTAGGCTCATTTAAGGGGAAGACAAGGTTCATTCGAAAATTCTCTAGGTTACGTCTATTTTAAATGTTGTTTGTCTATAATCCAACAATATATATATCATAATTCATAAGAAATGGGAAAATGATAATTTATGAATCTTTTATATAAAAGTGATAATTTATGAATCTTTTATATAAAAGTGTGTATATATCTTGGCACTTGGCATTGCACATTACATAACTTTTTTATATATCATATATGTATAGGTGTTTTTTCAAAGACAAAAATAACCTCAACAAAAGACCATAATAGAAAGAGTAGTGCTATGTGCACATAATTGTGTACATAAAATTTGTACATAATGAGGTGGCAAGTGATGTGGTGGATTTTAATTGGGGTTGTTGGTGTAAATGCAGGGGGGCCATCCAATTAAAATTCACCACATGTCATTATGTACATGTTTTTGTACACAATTATGTGAACGAAGCATTTTCCTAATATAAATGTCAAGTTTAAAAAACTCTCTTCTTATCTCGAATGATCATCGGGTGATTCGCTCAAATTCTATATATTTCTTTTTTGTTTACGAGATTTCTCTTATATATTAAACATCACGAATTTGCTAATTCAAAATTCATAAGTTGTTACATGCGCTACTTTTTCAAACTCTCTTACACACACATATATCATGAAAATATGTTTTATTTTTAATTTGAAACGGATCAAATTATATCTATATTTTGAATTTTACATTCTTCACACCTTTTGAATATTTTTTATGTGTGAAATCAATTCGAAATAAAAATTTGGTCAGAATTTTAATGTTATATATATATATATATATATATATATATCAAAGAAATGGTTTAATTTGAAATTAGATGTATTACTATCTATTTCAAATTTTGGGTTAAGGATCTTAAAACCATAATTACCTATGATATGTATTTAGCTTAACAACTATGTAAATTTGATATGTTTTTAAATTTAAGTTTGTATTTAAAGGTTAACACCAATTTTTTTTATATGAGTTTAGTTTCTTGTATAGTCTAAATAATCATATCAGATATTTGGTTTGTTATTATTTCATATATACCAAGATTTAATATATAGAATAATTAAAAAAATTAGTTATATTTAATATAAAGAGATTTACCATGGTTTGTACTAATCACTCATGTTAAATGTCTTTCCACTATTTATAGTTATTTATAAGAGCCGTGTTAAAACTTTATTTCAACATTAATTATTAAAACAATTTATATCTTATAACAGCTTTGTTAAAAGATAAATTCAGCCCCCAACCCCCCACAAAACGAAATAATAATTTAATTTCCGCATTTTCTGTTTCCGGTTTCTCTCTCGATAGTTTCTCTCCCCGCATCATCTCTCTCTATAACCATATCCCTTCCACCATCCCTCTATAACCTTCTCTCTTCCATCTAACCATCTAACCTCTGTCACAATCTTACATGACTTCGAGTCCGTCCTGTTTATAACTCAATTCAATTGGTAGCTTTAAGAACTATCCTTTATTGGAGTCCCAACTTAGACCTAGATTGAAAATCACGACTTTGGGACCTAGCTTGGACCCGACTAAATTTGTAACCCGATTGGTTTGATTGGATTTTAGGGTTTGGAATAGATGAATTGGATTTTGGGGTTTCATAACACATCCGCTTTTCTCGATTTTATGAAGGTATATATTCTTAGTTTCTTCAATTGCATGTTATAATTTTACATTTATTATCTTAATTAATTGTCCAAGGTCATGTTTTACTGGTTTTTCGGTGGATGAGAACATGTGACTTTAGGTTCTTTTTTAGAATGTATGCAAAATTAAATATAAATTATCATATATTTTTTTCGTAATTCGGTTTGCGTTGCCTTCGATAAATGCGTTCGAGTGAAATAAGACATTTTCAAATTTTTATTTAGGAAACACTCGAGATCTAACTAATTGTCAGTTGTTTATTTTGTAACATTTGTGTGTCATATATTTCTTTATATCCAACACTCATACTCAAGAAATTTCTAGAGAACTCTACATCCTTCGGTACCATTCTATAAAAGAAACCAGTCTTATATTCTTTACCTTCATTCCATACCATCATCTCTTTCTTTTATGCTTACATTCCATATATGTCTGATTTTCGCAAGTGATTAAATTGTTTGCGTGATATGATCGATATATACGTAGCTTTCAACCACATATGAATTGGTAAGTGATGGCCTAAATAAGTTTTTGAAGCATTCTTATATATACGCATACACCATGGATATCTATTTCATTTTGATTTGATTAGAAGTGATTATACATAAATTATTAAATTTCATTATCTTCAAAATTTTGAATTACATTTAAAATTGAACCATAATCAAATTTAGAATAGAACATAGATTTCATTGGTATTATCTTTATTTTATAGTTGTATTTTTTTATTCAAATGGAGAGTATGTTGTTCTTCGATGCAGTAAACAATGAAGAAAATGCTCCAAGAACAACCCAGATCCATAAACAGCCTTTCTAGCTCGAAGGTGAAAATTTTATAGGTATGTTCTTCTTCCGTCTCTTAAAAAGCCGACGCTTAAGGTCTACTTTATCATGGCTAAACTGCGATGCAAAAGACTTATTAACCGACACTAAAGGATTGTCCTATAGCGTCGAGTTTGACCTATAGCATCGGGTTGGTAGAATGCCGTTGCTTAAAGTTCGCTTAAAAATACTATATGCGTCGCTAGTCAAATAGCCGACGCTAAAGGTTAGCCCTATAGCGTGGGGTGGTCAAAATGCCTTAACTTGAAGTTATACTTTTAGTGTCAGTTATATTTTACGAAATGCCGATGCTAAAATATATTCTTAATTTATATATATATATATATATATATATATATATATATATGTATATGTATGTATATATATATATATATATATATATATATATATATATTAGCTAATAGCATTATTCAATTACACACACACATATATATTAACATGCACTTTCTTTAATCATGTAAAGAAATCCGACAAGAAATACCCAAAGTCAACAACACTAAATTAAACTATCAATTAGGAATCATATTAAAATTAAAATGTTATATATACCTGTTTCTAGACAAATAATATTCACTTTTATTTAACATAAATCTAATCCTCAAACTATTATATCTGCACAAGCCAAATAAAAGAAATCTTTGTGTATCAGTGCACCTCCGGAGATGAACTTTGCACATATTCTTCTTTAACAACATCTGGTTGTGCGTCTCTTTGTGTATTTGCAATGGTAAAAAAAACTTGATAAATGGCGACATCAATCAATTGATTAAGTGTAATAATATAGATGATTACAAAAGTGAACTGGAGCACCACCTGCCTTTAAACAACTGAAAGATATAGTCAATTATAATCAGTCTCAGGTACACAATTATTCAGCATAATTGCAACTTTGATTCGAAACAAAATCAAATATAGTTATGTTATAATCGCACAAAAAATTCTGGTGACTCATGAGCTGCCTTCTCATTCTACAATCTAGGCCTATCAGTAGCCTCAGCTTTTTTCAGCTGCTGCTCCACTTCTGTTAGTTTCTCCTTTTGCTCTGGACAGATAAAAACCGCAGTTTTAGTTCATTCATAATTCGCTATGAAATTCTGTTTCTTGTGCATTCACAAAGCTTAGTGCACAAATGTGTAAAATACTAGAAAAGAGATGAGCTATATATCCGTACACTAATATGTTGGAATCTTAGGGAAATTGACCACCTAGTGGCAATATATGTTGCCACCATCAATTGCACGATTTAAACTCAGCATTATGATTACAAGTGCACAATATAAGTACTAGCAATATTAAACAATCACCTTTTACACAGCAGCAAACTGAGTCATGAGTTCCCCTGCGAGAAATGTGGAGAGCTCCAAGCTTCTGTTTCAACCAGGTACGGAACGTTCTGGTTCTGGTTCAGGATCTCAGCATGGGCCTTCTCCCTTTAAGATACCAAGGTTCCAAGACGAGCAAAGGATAAGCCAGTCTACAAAGAATCCTCTGATAAATAAAGAAACTAGAATCCACAGGAATTCGAGAGAGATATTTTGCCAAAGTGCTTCAAGCACAATATTTTTACAAGCTTCACCCGTCAATTGAATTCTTATGTAAGTCATTTCTTGTCCTATATTATCTACATTTCTTTCAATTGTTCCTTATTTGAGCGTGTGTGTGTGAGTATATTTAATTGATGTTTAATCTTTTTGACCGGGGTAAATAGTCTTAAAAATATTCATGAAAATTGATTAACAATTTAACAAAAGATACATAAACTTTAGATATTTGATGCTTTGCGGCTATTTGTTTGCTCGAAACGAATGCCCGTATGGGAAAAACTGCTCTTACCTACATGAAAGTCCAAAAGAAACTGAGATGGCAAGGTCCCTGCCTATGAATTTATCTGCAGCCACCGGACCAATGTTGGAGATGAGAAATGATACTGGGAAATCAGAGTATGTGTTTGTTGTTGAAGGAAGTGATGGCCTAAATATGTTTTTTAAGCATTCTTATACATACACACATTCACGTATGGATATCTATTTCATTTTGATTTGATTAGAAGTGATTATACATAAATTCTTGAATTTCATCATCTTCAAAATTTTGAATTATATTTAAAATTGAACCAAAATCAAAATTAGATATAGAACGTCATAAATATCATTGTTATTATCTTTATTTTATAGATGATTTTTTATTCAAATGGAGTGTATGTTGTTCTTCGATGCAGTAAACAATGAAGAAGATGCTCCAAGAACAATCAAGATCCATAAACACTCCTTATAGTTCGAAGGTGAAAATTTTATTGATTTTAGGGGTTACTTTGAATGTTATAGCATTATACCTGTAGACAGCCATTCATTGTTTCAGTAACCTGTAAAGATGACATCCTACTGCAACCTTCTGTAAAAATTAAAGTCGCATCATAGAAGATGCTCTGCACTGTGGAGTTCAAGTTAAAAATTTTGGGGTGCCCTCTCCAAAATGCAGTAATTCAGAGGGTTAAGTGTATATGTCTGGAATTTTGCTGTGGGCAGTTGAATACAATTTTTTTACGAGAGACGAAGATTCAATTGAGGTGATAACAGATGTGTAGGAGTTTTTTGTTGTAATCCGCAGTTATGTTTAATAAACCGAAATCTTGTTATAGTGGTTAAATCTTTCATCCAGTTGTGGTAGTGATGAACATTTGGTTCAGATATATTTGGCTAATGGTTTTATCGAAAATTATAGTTAGAGCGCCGTTATGATGATATGGTTTATTATTTGAAATGATTTAGTCGGATTTTTGTTTATACCTATTAATAAAGTTGAACGAATTTTGAATTGGAAATATTCTTTTACCTCAGATTTCAATTCGTGAATGTTCTCCTACGTGTTGCTTAAATCTAATGCAACCCTTGTGTCTGTTTGGGATTGTTAGAAGCTGCTTTAACTAGGAAGAATGTGCTGGTGGATAAATTGGAGTAATTCGATAATTCTATAGGTGAGAATTTACATTATCGTACATATTTCACCAATCACTAAAAGAAATTTTATATATTTTTGAAACTTTATGGTCTGGCACATTACTTTCCATTCTGTCGTTCTGTGCAGAATACATCAAGAATGGGGCCTTTGTACGGTACATAAGGAAGATAATGCATGTTCTGTACACGCATTTGTGAACACGGATTTGAAGGAAAAGATTAGAAAACTGTCAAAATTGTATCTAATTGAGCGAAAATTATATAATGATAGAAGTAGATGTTCATGCAACTGCAAGGATGAACATGCATTGTAACCAATCAAGCATGTTATAGATATATTTCTTGGTTTGGCATGATCTGATTTCTTCTTCTTGTTAAGTTTCCCTTCAAAATTACAAACATATTTTTATGGTCACTCCTGCATGTGAAAAAACTCGACTCCGAGTTGATATCTGGATATAAAAAACCAAACCAAACCAAACATACTCAGTATATCCCACTTTGAGCAGGGTCTGAGGAGGGTAAGATGTACGCAGATCATGCCCCTACCCATAAAGTAGAGATGTGGTTTCTGTGAAGACCCCCGGCTTAGTGCACAAGAAATAATATTGTGTGTGATATAATAGTTATATAATACCTTAGCCCATGGCCTTTTTCAAATGGGACTTACCTAAACAGTTCTGTTTGTCGGTGATGGGTGATAATGATCTGAAACGGAGATATCACACTGGATAAAAACCGCCATTTTACACTTTCTTGAATTAACTTGATTCCTTCTTGTGTAATCCATCCATGTCCATTCTCCTTTATCTATGCTGCATTGCCACCAAAGCAACAACCGTTAATACACTACCCGCCACTAACCGCCACCCATCCAACTGAGCCTATTTCTTTCCTTCCCCCACCCAATGTAATACCATTGTAGACTATGTTGATACGAATTTAGACAACCCTACCACAAGAATATGGTTGCCAAGCCAAAAAACCATTAAGAAACCGGGTGAAACCTTGTCAAATCCTTCGACGAACCAACATCCGTGATGATCCATTGATGAACCTGGGAACTTTGTCGTATTACTTGGGTTTGGAAGTTAAGCAAGAAATGGGAGGATCGCCATCACATATTGGCAGTTGCCCACTTTCTAATGTCTGTCTTTCTTGATTCAAACAATCTAGCCAAATTTTTCTGGAAACAAACAGTTCCACGGACTCAACCGAGCGGTGTGGTTTTGTTTACATGACGGACTGGTGTGGTTGAACAAGAAGAAGCCCGTATGAATAATTTTTACTGCAATTGTACCGAGCCATATCCCTCAACCGTTACTAGTAAATCCAATCTCTACCTAATCTCCAAGCCTCTCTCCTCTGGACATAAAAAACTATTAACATGAAACTCATGTAGATTAGGGTATTTTATCCGTAATTCTTAAATTAAACAACTTCATCTTGACTGCTGATCGACAACACATAAGTTGAACTGATTTCAATATCTTGAAACTCATTATCTGTAGAAGCTAAGTATTGTGAACTTTAAAAATGGTTCAACATATCTTTATTTCTCAATGGATATAAAATATACGTCACAAGTCACACCTTATTGTCATCGAGCAATCTAGTACTAAATATATCAATAATATTTGAAACTACATTATCCTTGTTTACAATAACTATGTCAAAATCATAATTTTCGATATTGTGTAAATTAACAGGTAACTCGAGTTAATCTAGGTCTTGTTTGTCACTATCAGTATAATAACCAATAATCTGATGGCTTACCTTGATCTATATTGAGCGAGGTTATGTTTTCGTGAATCAGATGTCTCTTAAGAACTTTCTCTGACATATTTTTTAATATTTTAGTTCATATTTTTCTCTATCATCATATCATCTTCACCTAGTTGAGTAGACACAAAACTTCCATAGCTCAATGTTTCACTTCCTTCTTCAACCTCATTCGTACATTATATTATCCTGTTTTGATAAGAATATTTATTCAACATATTATCATTACGTACGTAATACTCAACCATTTCATCCTCCTACTTGCATTTGTAAACTTCTTGATTGCAACTTTGTTCAAGACAAGTGAAAAAGCCGTCATTATCGCATCCGGCATCGCCTCTAACTCCGGACTTATTTTTTCATTTTTGTATTTCGATTATATTGATGAGAATTCCACCAATAAAAATTCATATTACTAAATTTATTAAAAAAGTATTTGACTCCTAAAAATTTAAGAAGATTTATAATTTTGAAGTACCTTTCTACTTTCGCAACTCATTCGAGAAAATTTTCAATTTCAAGGTACCCATCAAAGACCGTAAGGCCATATTTTCTGTTTTTCTACTAACAGAATTCTGATTGTGAGATTCTGTACGGATTATCATGCATATAAATTATATTTTCCTTAGGATGACTAAAACCATCATATTTGTTGAGGCAATATCTTTTAGTTTTGTCAGTTTTAATCTTTTTCTCCTTCATATATTGTTAGAATATTAGTATAAACTCACCAACATTGTGAAAAACTTCAACCGGATTTCGATGATGCCTCGAGCAATTATACCAGACTATCAATTTATGTAGTACAGAGCTAAGATCAACAAACATCAGTCATAAAAAAATTATTCAAATACATTAACACGAATTTGAACAATACAAATTTGAAATTCACAAGAAAAGATAAAAAAAAAATTCAAAATTTTTAATTAATTGAAAATTTCAAGAGTACATATGATAATTGTATATATAGGGATATAAAACCCTAAAGTAAAATAATAATAAAAATCCTAATTAACATTATCTAATAATTTAAGTAGGATGATCATGCATATGCATGAATGAACAAGCCCTGTAAATCTCCGGTAATTACCAAGCATGTTATTTGTATATTTCTTGGTTTTGTAAGGATCATGCATGTATGCTCCTTTTTCTATCCTTGGTGACTCCAGTTTACTTTTTCGCAGGGGTGAGCATTCGGTTAACCGAAACCGAAACAAGTAGAAATCACCTATCGGAAAGTGAACCGAAATTTTTTCGGTTTGTAACCGAAACCGAAATTATTATTTTGGTTATTACCGAAAACCGATATTAATAGCCAAAATTTAGACCAATATCTAATACATTTGAGGGTTGCTTTGTTCAATGGCAGAAACTATGAGGATACAATCTAAAATAATACAAATGCAAAATCCATATAATAGAAACTTAAAAAACAAAACATAGTAATGGTAAACAGAGCAGAGTATACCTGAAATGATAATATTGCAAGTAAATCTTGAGTTGGGGCTTGAATAAGTGTATGTATTAAGTCCTTAGATTCTCAAAAACTCCAAGAAGAAAATAGATTCTAGAGCAATATAGTATTATAATCAAATATCTACACACTTGTACTGGAAATAACTAACATATAATATTAAAACTAATAAAATATTAAAAATTCGGTTAATCGTTCGGTTTTCGGTTAACCGCGATTAAAAACTGAATAACCGAAATTTAAAATTTTCGCTACCAAAAACCGAACCGAAATTTGTAGTTTGGTTAACCGAACCAAAAAATTTTTGGTTATTCAGTACATGTCTTTTTATTGTTCAATTTCTCTTCAAAATCAAGAGCCTCTTGTTCTACATCAAAAGATCATGTGTGGAAAATTTATTGGAAACAAAATATAATGATATCTTCTTGGCTCATAACTTGGTATCTGATGTCCAGCGCCTCCCATTGTTATGAATGTCAAGTTCCTATTCTATTTCGTCTATACCCTCCATCATGCACAATACGGACCAAATTGCATAATTCATTAGTTACACATTAAAGGACAAATGAATTCTATAAGTAGAAACGGACTAATAGTTTACTCGTGAATGTTGTCGGTGCATAATATACTTTTATGATAATATAGTTAGATAGGTTATAATCTGGTTACTTGCTGATCAACTAGCCAAAAATGCCAAGAAACTTTTTATTTCATATTTTTATTACATTAAGAGAGTATTTGACAGAAGTAAGTGGTATTCTTACATTAGTGTCCTCAATGTATTAAAATGAACTATATGTAAATATACATATATTATATGTGCTAGCATCCATGTGTTGAGCAGATTGATTGATGTAATATATACACATGCATGATGAAGTCATAATGAAGTTTTGTGACATTAGTATGTAGAGCTTTTTGAAAATCTGATCAATTTAAATAAGCCTGTGGATAATCGTTACGTCATGGGCTGGGTCAATCATATACCACAACAAAACATATGTATTAAACCTAATTCCTGCTAGTGCAACGTTTTTATACTTAATATAAAAGGCTTTACCATTAATTTTACAAATCACTCATGTGAAATATCATTCCATCATAGTTATTTATATATAAGACCCGTGTGAAAATATATTTTTCAACATTAATTATTAAAAACAATTTATGTCTGTTACAGCTCTTTAAAAAGATAAAATTCTGGCTCTCCTCGGCAAAACATCCAACATACATAATGAAATAAAAATTTTACTTCCGCATTTTCTGTTTCCCCATTTCTCTCGTGACAGTCTCTCTCTCAGCACCATCTCTTTATAACCATATCCATATTGGATATTCCTTTCACCACCCATCTCTAACCCTCTCTCTTCCATGCATCAAACCATTTAACCTCCCTCACCATCTGACATGCCTTTGAATCCGTCCAGTTTATAGCTCAATTAAATTTTTAGCTTGAAGAACGAGGTGAAATTAGAGTCCCAACTTAGACCTATCTTGATAAATCACAGCTTTTGGACCTAGCTTGGACCTGGCTAAATTTGTAACCCGATTGGTCTAATTGGATTCTAGGGTTTTGAATAGATGAATTAGATTTTGGGGGTTTCATAACACATCTTCTTTTCTCCATTTTATGTAGGTATATATTCTCAGTTTCTTCAATTGCGTGTTTTAATTTCACATTTATTATCTTAATTAATTGTCCAAGGTCATGTTTTACTAGTTTTTAGGTGGATGAGAACATGTGATTATAGGGGCTTTTCAGAATTTTTGTAATATTAATTAAATTTAATTGGGGAATTATCTTGTATATTGTTTTTTCAATCTTATTTTCAAAAATACTACCTTATCCAATCTTATTTTCAAATCTCTAAAATATTTTCAAAAATACTACCTTTTTGAAAATATTTTCCAAAAATACGGTGGTTGCATATGCAACCATATATGCAACTACAAATCCTGATTTCAAGTTTCAGTTTTCAAATGTCATTTTCGACCTCATATTTGGACTCCATATATATATATATATATATATATCGACTCCAAAGATGAGGTCGAAAATGACATTTGAAAACTGGAACTCGAAATCAGGAATTCAGTTGCATATATAGTTGCATATGGTTGTATTCAGTTGCATATGGTTGCATTCAGTTGATTCTATTGCAATCTAATGGCCCCGCCAGGGGCACACAATACATCCGTTGCAACTTACAGTTTTCAGTTGCATTTAGTTGCATATGAGGTTGCATTTAGTTGCATATGAGGTTGCATTCAGTTGATTCTATTGCAATCTAATGGCCCCGCCAGGGGCACCCATACTTCAGTTGGAACTTACAGTTTTCAGTTGCATTTAGTTGCATATGAGGTTGCATTTAGTTGCATATGAGGTTGCATTCAGTTGATTCTATTGCAATCTAATGGCCCCGCCAGGGGCACCCATACTTCAGTTGGAACTTACAGTTTTCAGTTGCATTTAGTTGCATATGAGGTTGCATATGAGGTTGCGTGCAACCTCATATGCAACCTCATATGCAACGGAAAACTGTAAGTTGCAACTGATGTATGGGTGCCCCTGGCGGGGCCATTAGATTACAATAGAATCAACTGAATACAACCCATATGCAACCATATATGCAACTAAATTCCTGATTTCAAGTTCCAGTTTTCAAATGTCATTTTCGACCTCATATTTGGAATCGATATATATGTATATATATATATATATATCGATTCCAACGATGAGGTCGAAAATGACATTTGAAATCTGAAACTTGAAATCAGGATTTGTAGTTGCATATATGGTTGCATATGCAACCACAGTATTTTTGAAAATATTTTAGAGAAGGTAGTATTTTTGAAAATAAGATTGGATAAGGTAGTATTTTTGGAAATAAGATTGAAAACGTGATTATTAATAAAAAAAGCCCAATTTAATTTTATCATATTTTTTTTCGTAATTGGGTTGTTAATTTTGCCTTCTTCTAAGTGTGCATCATATACAATCATAACTAGCGCTGTGCAAAATCGAACCGTACTCGAAAAACCGAACCGAATTGTACAAATTCAGCCGGTTTTTGTTTGCAATAAAAAATATATTAATTTGTACTTAGGAAACACTAGAGCTCATTCTAATTGCCATTGTTTTATTTTGTAAAATTTGTCATATATATCTATTTTTGGGCCCTGGACGGTCGACCTGGATGCCCTCTCTTTGGGGAGGGCCTGTAATTTATACCCGACACCGAGAAATTTCGAGATAAATCTGCATCCTTCCATACCACTCTATAAAAGAAACCAATCTGATATTCTTCACCATCATTCCATACCATCATCTCACTTATCTTCTTTTCTCTTTCTTTTATACCCATGCACATTCCATATATTTCTCATCTTCGCAAGTGATGATTGTTTGCGTGATATGATCGATATACACTGTAACTTTCCGAATTGTAGTGCAAGTAATGGCCTAAATAAGTTTTTTAAGCATTCTTATATAGGCACATACACCATGGATATCTATTTCATTTTGATTTGATCAGAAGTGATTATACATAAATTCTTGAATTTCATCGTCTTCAATATTTTGAATTATATTTGAAATCGAACCAAAATCAGAATTAGATATAAAACATAGATTTCATTGGTATTATCTCTATTTTATAGATGTAATTTTTATAATTTAAATGTAGAGTATGTTGTTCTTCTATGCAGTAAACAATGAAGAAGATGCTCCAAGAACAATAAAAAACCATAAACACCACTTACAAAGGTGAAAATTTTATTCATTTTAGGGGTACTTTGGATGTTCTGTTTGTCTTTATTTTATCATGTATCATGTATCACGTTTCATGTACATATTGTCGCATTAGTTTTATTCATACTTCCTATTATGTTAAGCTCAAATATACATTAAACATAAAACTTGTGCTTGCATCCCTGTACAAGTGTTTGCTTTTATTATGTGGCTGCTGAAGTGCTCTGTTTTAATGCTCCAAAGAGGGTGTGCCCAGGGATATGGTCAACATGAATGAAAAGCAATCATTCATGGATGGAAGAAAGCTAATTGCTATCATTTCTGTGGCTGAATCTGCTGGCGTATCATTGCAAGTGGATAGAAGAGCAACAAAGCAGGTATAAAATAGTAGACAACTTTATGCCTAATTAACATGCCAACTGTCTTTTCCGTTTGTATTTATATTATATAAATTGATAACTGTTATATCAGTGGAGGTATAGAATTACCCTGGAGTGCTGATCGCGCTATTCAGCAGTTGGGAAGAACTCACCGTTCAAATCAAGCTTCTGCACCAGAGTATAGGTAGAAAATAAATCTCTTTTGTGGACATTCTTGTAGTTAGCAGTAATGAATGACTTTTCATACTAGTCTTCATCACTTCTTTTGTTTCAGATTTGCTTCCACTGTTATTCTAATCCATGGAGATCTAGGCAGCCAAAGTATGAATGGAACGTTCAAACATTATGCTGCATTTCATGTTCAGCGGAGGGTGACCGGGGTCTTATTATATCAGAAGTTGCAGACAAGATTCAAGTAAGTCTACATAGTTTACATAGGTGGTACTGAACTTAGCAATGTATGTTATTAACTTTTAAAGTGTGATTACTATAATAGACTGCTGGTCTTCCGGACCCAACAGCAAACATGACAGCGGAAGCATCAATTGCTGCTGCCTTGTTAAGGTTTCTAAGCTTTTTGAGAGTACAGCTACACCAACTTATTACAAGAACTAATGGAATCTTAGATCGAGAAGTTGAGGATTTTGATAAAGATGAAGCAAACGGAGATGGAGATTGGAGGTGATAATAAACAGTTTTTGAAGTTGCTAATAAATATATATACGGACAAGTCACTACAACAAAAACGGGTAAATTTGACCGCCAATTTCCGGTCATATTTAACTAAATTTGACTGCCCGCTGTCAAATTTAGCTAAATTTGACCGGAATTTGTTGGTCTTAAATAGCTTAGTGGAATTTAACATTTTCAGTCATATTTAATTAAATGTGACTGCTTAAATATGACCGGTTAAATATGACTTCTTAAATTTGACCGCCTAATTTGACTTCAATCGGTCATTTTTAGCTCTAATTTTTCACCTCCAATTTTTTCGTCAAATTCAAATTTCCCGCTTTTGTACTTAAATTTGACCAACTAATCAGTCATATTTATAAATTTGACTATTTTATCAACAGTCATATATATAAATTTGATTGATATTCAGCGGTCACATTTATAAATTTGACTACTGTTCAATGGTCACATTTATAATTTCGACAATACCCTCCTCCACACGGCTCTTGTAGTTTAAGTTATGCAATATTTGTGATATATCTTCTTCTTTGGCCTTGAAATATATAATGTTTTTGACACTAGTAAAATGGGAGCACATAAATTCAAATTAATTCTATATCCCAATTTAATACATAAATTTATATTTATAGCTCTTGTACTAGCAAATTTGTAATATTAAAAAAAATATCAGGTCGGTATTTGATATATTTTAGGGCCTCTTTATTTTAAAATCTATCTTGAAGGACAAATTATATCTTTACTAAAACGTATTTATACATTCTATTTCAAATACATCTCTCATTAAGATACCCCTCCAAGCAGAAAACCTCTGGTCGAGTCATCAAATAATCTATCTGAACCACTAACTTTGCCAGCAGCTTTAGTTGTTAACCATAGGTGAAACCTCAAAACATTCTGGGAATGGGAAAAGAATTCCAATCCCCGGTCTCAATTCAACATGATGTTTATCATAGAATTTGATACATTAATTGGAGCGAAAAGCTTGAAAGAAAACAACAAGGCTTCTGATGAATGGTGGTTGCTGGGCTTCAAACAAGGAACTTAAAGTCATATTTTAAATTTAACTACAAAATGTAGGTGTGTATAATAAGTCAAATATGTACTTAATGAGTCGAAAACCAACTTCATGTTAAATATAAGCAAAAACAAAAAACGGTTTCATGTCACAAGTTTATATAATATACTTTGAACAACTTATTTTATTAAAAGTCAATTTCCATACATATAAATAACCTATTAAATAATTTTTTTATTACAGTTTTAATAATCATAAGTCACCTATAATATAAAATTAGCCAAACAACCAATTTATTTAAGTTGCACACTTAAAACTTGTCTATAAATTTGTTAATGTTCAGAATATGTTTGGTGCTTGCAGAGCACATATTTGTCAGCATGACCTGGTCGTGCAATAGTAGCGAGTCTGTAGTGGTTGAGGTACTCTTTGTTTAGGAAATTTTTTTTGAGTCATGTCCTATCTTTTAGATTTTTTTTGTTTCGAATCTATCTATACATTGTACTGCTCTCAGAAATAAAAGAAAAGTTTATGGACAAGCATATATTATGTGTTTTACCTTTCCAGTTTAATATCAAATAGTTAATACATTTATATCATATAAATTATTAACAAAATTTGGTAACAGTTCGTGGAGGTTCTTTGTGAATGCCAAAGACATCGATATTGATGGCTGATATAAATAAAACCGACGGAGAGTCGATTAGCCTGAGTTATCAGACGTTGTCTAGAAGTAATTATATAGCTTTGGCCTTCAAGATGATAGTCGTTTTGCTTGCACATGGAATTTGGAGGGTGGTAGAACCGAGTGATGCAAATTCAGCTTTTGAATAAAAAACGGACAAAGTTGCCTTGGCCATGATTTACTAAGGGTAACCGATGGTATTTTACTCATACTTGTTGATAAGAAGACGGCCAAAGAGGCCTGGGATGCAATCAAGACTCTGTGTCATGGTGTTAATTGAGTAAAAAAACAAGGATTTAAACTTTAAGACTGAATTTTAGTCGTTGAGTATAAAGATAGTGAACAACTCGGTTTGTATATAGTTGAATAGGCTTGTAACAAACATACGAGTTCTTGGGAAAACATGGGTGAATTCTTCATGGTAAAAAAATTGTTGGGTAAGGTTCATTCGAAAATTCTCTAGGTTACGTCCATTTTAAAATGATTTGGCAATGTTGAAACCATGTTTATAAAGAATTTGTAGGCTCATTTAAGGGGAAGACAAGGTTCATTCGAAAATCCTCTAGGTTACGTCTATTTTAAATGTTGTTTGTCTATAATCCAACAATATATAATAATTTAATAAAACAAAAAAATCTTAAAATAATATCATAATTCATAAGAAATGGGAAAATGATAATTTATGAATCTTTTATATAAAAGTGCGTATATATCTTGGCAGTTGGCATTGCACATTACATAACTTTTTTATATATCATATATGTATAGGTGTTTTTTCAAAGACAAAAATAACCTCAACAAAAGACCATAATAGAAAGAGTAGTGCTATGTGCACATAATTGTGTACATAAAATTTGTACATAATGAGGTGGCAAGTGATGTGGTGGATTTTAATTGGGGTTGTTGGTGTAAATGCAGGGGGGCCATCCAATTAAAATTCACCACATGTCATTATGTACATGTTTTTGTACACAATTATGTGAACCAAGCATTTTCCTAATATAAATGTCAAGTTTAAAAAACTCTCTTCTTATCTCGAATGATCATCGGGTGATTCGCTCAAATTCTATATATTTCTTTTTTGTTTACGAGATTTCTCTTATATATTAAACATCACGAATTTGCTAATTCAAAATTCATAAGTTGTTACACGCTCTACTTTTTCAAACTCTCTTGCACACACATATATCATGAAAATATGTTTTATTTTTAATTTGAAACGGATCAAATTATATCTATATTTTGAATTTTACATTCTTCACACCTTTTGAATATTTTTTATGTGTGAAATCAATTCGAAATAAAAATTTGGTCAGAATTTTAATGTTATATATATATATATATATATATATATATATATATATATATATATATATATATCAAAGAAATGGTTTAATTTGAAATTAGATGTATTACTATCTATTTCAAACTTTGGGTTAAGGATCTTAAAACCATAATTACCTATGATATGTATTTAGCTTAACAACTATGTAAATTTGATATGTTTTTAAATTTAAGTTTGTATTTAAAGGTTAACACCAATTTTTTTATATGAGTTTAGTTTCTTGTATAGTCTAAATAATCATATCAGATATTTGGTTTGTTATTATTTCATATATACCAAGATTCAATATATAGAATAATTAAAAAAATTAGTTATATTTAATACAAAGAGATTTACCATGGTTTGTACTAATCACTCATGTTAAATGTCTTTCCACCATATATAGTTATTTATAAGAGCCGTGTTAAAACTTTATTTCGACATTAATTATTAAAACAATTTATATCTTATTACAGCTTTGTTAAAAGATAAATTCACCCCCCCCCCCCAAAACGAAATAATAATTTAATTTCCGCATTTTCTGTTTCCCCGTTTGTCTCTCGATAGTTTATCTCCCCGCATCATCTCTCTCTATAACCATATCCCTTCAACTATCCCTCTATAACCTTCTCTCTTCCATCTAACCATCTAACCTCTGTCACAATATCTCAATTCAATTGGTAGCTTGAAGAACTATCCTTTATTGGAGTCCCAACTTAGACCTAGATTGAAAAATCACGACTTTGGGACCTAGCTTGGACCCGGCTAAATTTGTAACCCCGTTTGATTGGATTTTAGGGTTTGGAATAGATGAATTGGATTTTGGAGTTTCATAACACATCCGCTTTTCTCGATTTTATGAAGGTATATATTCTTAGTTTCTTCAATTGCATGTTATAATTTTACATTTATTATCTTAATTAATTGTCCAAGGTCATGTTTTACTGGTTTTTCGGTGGATGAGAACATGTGCCTTTAGGTTCTTTTTTAGAATGTATGCAAAATTAAATATAAATTATCATATATTTTTTTCGTAATTCGGTTTGCTTTGCCTTCGATAAATGCGTTCGAGTGAAATAAGACATTTTTAAATTTTTATTTAGGAAACACTCGAGATCTAACTAATTGCCAGTTGTTTATTTTGTAACATTTGTGTGTAATATATTTCTTTATATCCAACACTCATACTCAAGAAATTTCTAGAGAACTCTACATCCTTCGGTACCATTCTATAAAAGAAACCAATCTTATATTCTTCACCTTCATTCCATACCATCATCCCTCTTATGTTCTTTTCTATTTCTTTTATGCTTACATTCCATATATGTCTGATTTTCGCAAGTGATTAAGTTGTTTGGGTGATATGATCGATATATACGTAGCTTTCAACCACATATGAATTGGTAAGTGATGGCCTAAATAAGTTTTTGAAGCATTCTTATATACACGCATACACCATGGATATCTATTTCATTTTGATTTGATTAGAAGTGATTATACATAAATTATTAAATTTCATCATCTTCAAAATTTTGAATTACATTTAAAATTGAACCATAATCAAAATTAGAATAGAACATAGATTTCGTTGGTATTATCTTTATTTTATAGTTGTATTTTTTTATTCAAATGGAGAGTATGTTGTTCTTCCATGCAGTAAACAATGAAGAAGATGCTCCAAGAACAACCCAGATCCATAAACAGCCCTTCTAGCTCGAAGGTGAAAATTTTATAGGTATGTTCTTCTTACGTCTCTTAAAAAGCCGACGCTTAAGGTCTACTTTATCATGGCTAAACTGCGACGCAAAAGACTTGTTAACCGACACTAAAGGATTGTCCTATAGCATCGAGTTTGACCTATAGCATCGGGTTGGTAGAATGCCGTTGCTTAAAGTTCGCTTAAAAATACTATATGCGTCGCTAGTCAAATAGCCGACGCTAAAGGTTAGCCCTATAGCGTGGGGTGGTCAAAATGCCTTAACTTGAAGTTATACTTTTAGTGTCAGTTATATTTTACGAAATGCCGATGCTAAAATATATTCTTAATTTATATATATATATATATATATATATATATATATATATATATATATATATGTGTATGTATGTATGTATATATATATATATATATATTAGCTAATAGCATTATTCAATTACACACACACACATATATATTAACATGCACTTTCTTTAATCATGTAAAGAAATCCGACAAGAAATACCCAAAGTCAACAACACTAAATTAAACTATCAATTAGGAATCATATTAAAATTAAAATGTTATATATACCTGTTTCTAGACAAATAATATTCACTTTTATTTAACATAAATCTAATCCTCAAACTATTATATCTGCACAAGCCAAATAAAAGAAATCTTTGTGTATCAGTGCACCTCCGGAGATGAACTTTGCATATATTCTTCTTTAACAACATCTGGTTGTGCGTCTCTTTGTGTATTTGGAATGGTAAAAAAAACTTGATAAATGGCGACATCAATCAATTGATTAAGTGTAATAATATAGATGATTACAAAAGTGAACTGGAGCACCACCTGCCTTTAAACAACTGAAAGATATAGTCAATAACAACTGAAAGATATAGTCAATTATAATCAGTCTCAGGTACAGAATTATTCAGCATAATTGCAACTTTGATTCGAAACAAAATCAAATATAGTTATGTTATAATCGCACAAAAAATGCTGGTGACTCATGAGCTGCCTTCTCATTCTACAATCTAGGCCTATGAGTAGCCTCAGCTTTTTTCAGCTGCTGCTCCACTTCTGTTAGTTTCTCCTTTTGCTCTGGACAGATAAAAACCGCAGTTTTAGTTCATTCATAATTCGCTATGAAATTCTGTTTCTTGTGCATTCACAAAGCTTAGTGCACAAATGTGTAAATACTAGAAAAGAGATGAGCTATATATCTGTACACTAATATGTTGGAATCTTAGGGAAATTGACCACCTAGTGGCAATATATGTTTCCACCATCAATTGCACGATTTAAACTCAGCATTATGATTACAAGTGCACAATATAAGTACTAGCAATATTAAACAATCACCTTTTACACAGCAGCAAACTGAGTCATGAGTTCCCCTGCGAGAAATGTGGAGAGCTCCATGCTTCTGTTTCAACCAGGTACGGAACGTTCTGGTTCTGGTTCAGGATCTCAGCATGGGCCTTCTCCCTTTAAGATACCAAGTTTCCAAGACGAGCAAAGGATAAGCCAGTCTACAAAGAATCCTCTGATAAATAAAGAAACTAGAATCCAGAGGAATTCGAGAGAGATATTTTGCCAAAGTGCTTCAAGCACAATATTTTTACAAGCTTCACCCGCCAATTGAATTCTTATGTACGTCATTTCTTGTCCTATATTATCTACATTTCTTTCAATTGTTCCTTATTTGAGCGTGTGTGTGTGTGTGTGAGTATATTTATTTGATGTTTAATCTTTTTGACCGGGGTAAATAGTCTTAAAAATATTCATGAAAATTGATTAACAATTTAACAAAAGATACATAAACTTTAGATATTTGGAGTTGTTTGTTTATGTTCTTGACAAGACCCGGTTGTGCAGGAAAAAAATGCAGGGTAATTGCCCAAAAGGGGAGAACTGTACCTTTGCCTATGGCTTGGAAGAGCTGCATGATCCACTGCCGGGAAGAATTGGTGCATGCTAAAAGTAAACGGGCATCGGATAATTATCCGAAAACACCAGGTGGGCTGATGCTTTGCGGGTATTTGTTTGCTCGAAACGAATGCCCGTATGGGAAAAACTGCTCTTACCTACATGAAAGTCCAAAAGAAACTGAGATGGCAAGGTCCCTGCCTATGAATTTATCTGCAGCCACCGGACCAATGTTGGAGATGAGAAATGATACTGGGAAATCAGGTATGTGTTTGTTGTTGAAGGAAGTGATGGCCTAAATATGTTTTTTAAGCATTCTTATACATACACACATTCACTATGGATATCTATTTCATTTTGATTTGATTAGAAGTGATTATACATAAATTCTTGAATTTCATCATCTTCAAAATTTTGAATTATATTTAAAATTGAACCAAAATAAAAATTAGATATAGAACGTCATAAATATCATTGTTATTATCTTTATTTTATAGATGATTTTTTTATTCAAATGGAGTGTATGTTGTTCTTCGATGCAGTAAACAATGAAGAAGATGCTCCAAGAACAATCAAGATCCATAAACACTCCTTATAGTTCGAAGGTGAAAATTTTATTGATTTTAGGGGTTACTTTGAATGTTATAGCATTATACCTGTAGACAGCCATTCACTATTTCAGTAACCTGTAAAGATGACATCCTACTGCAACCTTCTGTAAAATTAAAGTCGCATCATAGAAGATGCTCTGCACTGTGGAGTTCAAGTTAAAAATTTTGGGGTGCCCTCTCCAAAATGCAGTAATTCAGAGGGTTAAGTGTATATATCTGGAATTTTGCTGTGGGCAGTTGAATTGAGGTGATAACAGATGTGTAGGAGTTTTTTGCTGTAATCCGCAGTTATGTTTAATAAACCGAAATCTTGTTATAGTGGTTAAATCTTTCATCCAGTTGTGGTAGTGATGAACATTTGGTTCAGATATATTTGGCTAATGGTTTTATCGAAAATTATAGTTAGAGCGCCATTATGATGATATGGTTTATTATTTGAAATGATTTAGTCGGATTTTTGTTTATACCTATTATTAAGTTGAACGAATTTTGAATTAGAAATATTCTTTAACTCAGATTTCAATTCGTGAATGTTCTCCTACGTGTTGCTTAAATCTAATGCAGCCCTTGTGTCTGTTTGGGATTGTTACTTTAACTAGGAAGAATGTGCTGGTGGATAAATTGGAGTAGTAATTCGATAATTCTATAGGTGAGAATTTACATTATCGTACATATTTCACCAATCATTAAAAGAAATTTTATATATTTTTGAAACTTTATGGTCTGGCACATTACTTTCCATTCTGTCGTTCTGTGCAGAATACATCAAGAATGGGGCCTTTGTACTGTACATAAGGAAGATAATGCATGTCCTGTACACGCATTTGTGAACACGTTGAAGGAAAAGATTAGAAAACTGTCAAAATTGTATCTAATTGAGCGAAAATGATATAATGATAGAAGTAGATGTTCATGCAACTGCAAGGATGAACATGCATTGTAACCAATCAAGCATGTTATAGATATATTTCTTGGTTTGGCATGATCTGATTTCTTCTTCTTGTTAAGTTTCCCTTCAAAATTACAAACATATTTTTCTGGTCACTCCTGCTTGTGAAAAAACTCGACTCCGAGTTGATATCTGGATATAAAAAACCAAACCAAACCAAACATACTCAGTATATCCCACTTTGAGCAGGGTCTGAGGAGGGTAAGATGTACGCAGACTATCCTTAAAGTAGAGATGTGGTTTCTGTGAAGACCCCCGGCTTAGTGCACAAGAAATAATATTGTGTGTGATATAATAGTAATATAATACCTTAGCCCATGGCCTTTTTCACATGGGACTTACCTAAACAGTTCTGTTTGTCGGTGATGGGTGATAATGATCTAAAACGGAGATATCACACTGGATAAAAACCGCCATTTCAAACTTTCTTGAATTAACTTGATTCCTTCTTGTGTAATCCATCCATGTCGATTCTCCTTTATCTATGCTCCATTGCCACCAAAGCAACAACCGTTAATACACTACCCGCCACTAACCGCCACCCATCCAACGGAGCCTATTTCTTTCCTTCCCCCACCCCATGTAATACCATTGTAGACTATGTTGATACGAATTTAGACAACCCTACCACAAGAATACGGTTGCCAAGCCAAAAAACCATTAAGAAACCGGGTGAAATCTTGTCAAATCCTTCGACGAACCAACATCCGTGATGATCCATTGATGAACCTGGGAACTTTGTCGTATTACTTGGGTTTGGAAGTTAAGCAAGAAATGGGAGGATCGCCATCCGATATTGGCAGTTGCCCACTTTCCAATGTCTGTCTTTCTTGATTCAAACAATCTAGCCAAATTTTTCTGGAAACAAACAGTTCCACGGACTCAACCGACCGGTGTGGTTTTGTTTACATGACGGACTGGTGTGGTTGAACAAGAAGAAGCCCGTATGAATCATTTTTACTGCAATTGTACCGAGCCATATCCCTTAACCGTTACTAGTAAATCCAATCTCTACCTAATCTCCAAGCCTCTCTCCTCTAAACATAAAAAACTATTAACATGAAACTCATGTAGATTAGGGTATTTTATCCGTAATTCTTAAATTAAACAACTTCATCTTGACTGTTGATCGACAACACATAAGTTGAACTAATTTCAATATCTTGAAACTCATTATCTGTAGAAGCTAAGTATTGTGAACTTTAAAAATGGTTCAACATATCTTTATTTCTCAATGGATATAAAATATACCTCACAAGTCACACCTTATTGTCATCGAGCAATCTAGTACTAATTATATCAATAATATTTGAAACTACATTATCCTTGTTTACAATAACTATGTCAAAATCATAACTTTCGATATTGTATAAATTAACAGGTAACTCGAGTTAATCTAGGTCTTGTTTGTCACTATCAGTATAATAACCAATAATCTGATGGCTTACCTTGATCTATATTGAGCGAGGTTATGTTTTCGTGAATCAGATGTCTCTTAAGAACTTTCTATGACATATTTTTTAATATTTTCGTTCATATTTTCCTCTATCATCATATCATCTTCACCTAGTTGAGTAGACACAAAACTTTCATAGCTCAATGTTTCACTTCCTTCTTCAACCTCATTCGTACATTATATTATCCTGTTTTGATAAGAATAATTATTCAACATATTATCATTACGTGCGTAATACTCAACCATTTCATCCTCCTACTTGCATTTGTAAACTTCTTGATTGCAACTTTGTTCAAGATAAGTGAAAAAGCCGTCATTATCGCATCCGACATCGCCTCTAACTCCAGACTTATTTTTTCATTTTTGTATTTCGATTATATTGATGAGAATTCCACCAATAAAAATTCATATTACTAAATTTATTAAAAAAGTATTTGACTCTTAAAAATTTAAGAAGATTTATAATTTTGAAGTACCTTTCTACTTTCGCAACTCATTCGAGAAAATTTTCAATTTCAAGGTACCCATCAAAGACCGTAAGGCCATATTTTTTGTTTTTCTACTAACAGAATTCTGATTGTGAGATTCTGTACAGATTATCATGCATATAAATAATATTTTCCTTAGGATGACTAAAACCATCATATTTGTTGAGGCAATATCTTTTAGTTTTGTCAGTATTAATCTTTTTCTCCTTCATATATTGTTAGAATATTAGTATAAACTCACCAATATTGTGAAAAACTTCAAACTGGATTTCGATGATGCCTCGAGCAATTATACCAGACTATCAATTTATGTAGTACAGAGCTAAGATCAACAAACGTCAGTCATAAAAAAATTATTCAAATACATTAACACGAATTTGAACGATACAAATTTGAAATTCAAAAGAAAAGATAAAAAAAATTTCAAAATTTTTAATTAATTGAAAATTTCAAGACTACATATGATAATTGTATATATAGGGATATAAAACCCTAAAGTAAAATAATAATAAAAATCCTAATTATCATTATCCAATAATTTAAGTAGGATGATCATGCATATGCATGAATGAACATGCCGTGTAAATCTCCTGCAATTACCAAGCATGTTATTGGTATATTTCTTGGTTTTGTAGGGATCATGCATGTATGCTCCTTTTTCTATCCTTCGTGACTCCAGTTTACTTTTTCGCAGGGGTGAGCATTCGGTTAACCGAAATCGAAACAAGTAGAAACCACCTACCGAAAACTGAACCGAAATTTTTTCGGTTTGTAACCGAAACCGAAATTATTTTTTTGGTTATTACCGAAAACCGATATTAATAGCCAAAATTTAGACCAATATCTAATACATTTGAGGGTTACTTTGTTCAATGGCAGAAACTATGAGGATACAATCTTATACAATACAAATGCAAAATCCATATAATAGAAACTTAAAAAACAAAACACAGTAATGGTAAACAGAGCAGAGTATACCTGAAATGATCAAATTGCGAGTAAATCTTGAGTTGGGGCTTGAATAAGTGTATGTATTAAGTCCTTAGATTCTCAAAAACTCCAGAAAGAAAATAGATTCTAGAGCAATATAGTATTATAATCAAATATCTACACACTTGTACTGGAAATAACTAACATATATTATTAAAAATTTGGTTAATCGTTCGGTTTTCGGTTAACCGCGATTAAAAACTGAGTAACCAAAATTTAAGATTTTCGCTACCAAAAACCGAACCGAAATTTGTAGTTTGGTTAACCGAACCGAAAAATTTTCGGTTATTCGGTACATGTCTTTTTATTGTTCAATTTCTCTTCACAATCAAGAGCCTCTTGTTCTACATCAGAAGATCATGTGTGAAAAATTTATTCGAAACAGAATATAATGATGAAAGGAGTTTTGTATATTATGGATGGTTCAAGGAAGAGGGGTTTTATGAAGAAAATGACTAATAAGTAAAAGAGATCTTCTTGGCTCATAACTTGGTATCTGATGTCCAGCGCCTCCCAGGGGCGGACCCATAGCTTTGGCTATGGGTTCCCGGGCACCCACTCAACTTCCCGCCGAAATGTAATTATAAGGTAAATTTCGGTTAAAAATTAATTTAAAATTAGCGGGAACCCACTAAAATATTTTACCAAATTCATAATTTACTTTAATAATTCAGAAATCTTATTAATTATTAGGCGATTGTTGTTCGAAATTATTTAACATCTCGTATTTATTAAGATATTTGTATAAATATATTCCTTTTAGTTTCCGTTGTTCTTTAAATTAACATTTAATATTAATATCAAAAATTTAAATATTAATATTTAATTAAATATTTATTATTTATATTAATAAAATAAAACAAGGAACCCACTGAGAAAAAATTCTGGGTCCGCCACTGGCGCCTCCCATTGTTATGAATGTCAAGTTTCTATTCTATATTCGTTTATACCCTCCATCATACACAATACGGACCAAATTGCGTAATTCATTAGTTAGACATTAAAGGACAAATATATTGTATAAGTAGAAACGGACTAATAGTTTACTCGTGAATGTTGTCGGTGCATAATATACTTTTATGATAATATAGTTAGATAGGTTATAATCTGGTTACTTGCTCGTTACTTGCTGATCAACTAGCCAAAAATGCCAAGAAACTTTTTATTTCATATTTTTATTACATTAAGAGAGTATTTGACAGAAGTAAGTGGTATTCTTACATTAGTGTCCTCAGTATATTATAAATGAACTATATGCAAATATACATATATTATATGTGCTAGCATCCATGTGTTGAGCAGATTGATTGATGCAATATATACACATGCATGATGAAGTCATAATGAAGTTTTGTGACATTAGTATGTAGAGCTTTTTGAAAATCTGATCAATTTAAATAAGCGTATGGATAATCGTTGCGGCATGGGCTGGGTAAATCATATACCACAACAAAAGATATCTATTAAACCTAATTCCTGCTAGTGCAACGTTTTTATACTTAATATAAAAGGCTTTACCATTAATTTTACAAATCACTCATGTGAAATATCTTTCCATCATAGTTATTTATATATAAGACCCATGTGAAAATATATTTTTCAACATTAATTATTAAAAACAATTTATGTCTGTTACAGCTTTGTAAAAAGATAAAATTCTGGCTCTCCTCCGCAAAACATCCAACATACATAACGAAATAAAAATTTTACTTCCGCATTTTCTGTTTCCCCATTTCTCTCGTGACAGTCTCTCTCCCGGCACCATCTCTTTATAACCATATCCATATTGGATATCCTTTTCACCACCCATCTCTAACCCTCTCTCTTCCATGCATCAAACCATTTTACCTCTCACCATTTGACATGCCTTCGAATCCGTCCGGTTTATAGCTCAATTAAAATTTTAGCTTGAAGAACGAGGTGAAATTAGAGTCCCAACTTAGTCCTATCTTGATAAATCACAGCTTTTGGACCTAGCTTGGACCCGGCTAAATTTGTAACCAGATTGGTCTAATTGGATTCTAGGGTTTTGAATAGATGAATTAGATTTTGGGGGTTTCATAACACATCTTCTTTTCTCGATTTTATGTAGGTATATATTCTCAGTTTCTTCAATTCCGTGTTGTAATTTCACATTTATTATCTTAATTAATTGTCCAAGGTCATGTTTTACTAGTTTTTAGGTAGATGAGAACATGTGATTTTAGAGGCTTTTCAGAATTTTTGTAATATTAAATTTAATTTTATCATTTTTTTTCGTAATTTGGTTGTTAATTTTGCCTTCTCCAAGTGTGCATCAAATACAATCATAACTAGCGCTGTGCAAAACCGAACCGTACTCGAAAAAACGAACCGAACTGTACAAATTCCGTCAGTTTTTTTTTGCAATAAAACATATTTTAATTTGTACTTAGGAAACACTAGAGGTCATTCTAACTGCCAGTTTTTTATTTTGTAAAATTTGTCATATATCGATTTTTGGGCCCTCGACCGTCAACCTGGATGCCCTCCCTTTGGGCCGGGCCTATAATTTATATCCAACACTCACATACTGGAGAAATTTCCAGATAAATCTACATCCTTCCATACCACTCTATAAAAGAAACCAATCTGATATTCTTCACCATCATTCCGTACCATCATCTCACTTATCTTCTTTTATAGATTTCATTGGTATTATCTCTATTTTATAGATGCAATTATTTTTTATTTAAATGTAGAGTATATATGTTGTTCTTCTATGCAGTAAACATGAAGAAGATGCTCCAAGAACAATCAAAAACCATAAACACCACTTACAAAGGTGAAAATTTTATTCATTTTAGGGATACTTTGGATGTTATGTTTGTTTTTATTTTATCATGTATCATGTATCATGTACATATTGTAGCATTAGTTTCATTCATACTTCCTAATATGTTAAGCTCATATATACATTAAACATAAAACTTGTGCTTGCATCCCTGTACAAGTGTTTGCTTTTATTATGTGGCTGCTGAAGTGCTCTGTTTAATTCTCCAAAGAGGGTGTGCCCAGGGATATGGTCAACATGAATGAAAAGCAACCATTCATGGATGGAAGAAAGCTAATTTCTATCATTTCTATGGCTGCATCTGCTGGCGTATCATTGCAAGTGGATAGAAGGGCAACAAAGCAGGTATAAAATAGTAGACAACTTTATGCCTAACATGCCAACTGTCTTTTCCGTTTGTATTTATATTATATAAATTGATAACTGTTGTACACTTCAACCTAGAATTACCCTGGAGTGCTGATCACGCTATTGAGTAGTTGGGAAGAACTCACCGTTCAAATCAAGCTTCTGCACCAGAGTATAGGTAGAAAATAAATCTCTTTTGTAAACATTCTTGTAGTTAGCGGTAATTGATGACTTCTCATACTAGTCTTCACTTCTTTTGTTTCAGATTTGCTTCCACTGTTATTCTAATCCACGGAGATCTAGGCAGCACTACAAGAAAAACGGCTATTTTCGACCGGCTATTTGAATGAATGGATCATTCAAATATGCTGCCTTTCATGTTCAGCGGAGGGTGACCCGGGTCTTATTATATTAGAAGTTGCAGACAAGATTCAAGTACGTCAACATGGTTTACATAGGTGGTATTGAACTTAGCAATGTATGTTATTAACTTTTAAAGTGTGATTACTATAATAGACTGCTGGTCTTCCAGACCCGACAGCGAGCATGACACCGGAAGCATCAATTGCTGCTGCCTTGTTAAGGTTTCCAAGCTTTTTGAGAGTACAGCTACACCAACTTATTACAAGAACTAATGGAATCTTAGATGGAGAAGTTGAGGATTTTGATAAATTAGATGAAGCAAACAGAGATGGAGACTGGAGGTGATAATAAACAGTTTCTGAAGTTGCTAATAAATATATATACGGACACTCTACAACAATTCTGGGTATTTACCTGAGAAATTTTCCCACCTTTAAATCTAGTTTGTGTTTATATATAAATCTACAACGTCTTGACACAAAGTTTAGTTAGTGATGGTACCGAAATTTCATTTCAGTTGGCAGTTAATGAAAAATGTGCAATCAATACCCTCCTCCACATGGCTCTTGTAGTTTAAGTTATGCAATATTTGTGGCATATCTTCTTTTTTGGGCCTTGAAATATATAATGTTTTTGACACTAGTAAAATGGGAGCACATAAATTCAAATTAATTTTACATCCTAATTTAATACATAAATTTATATTTATATCTCCTGTACTAGCAAATTTGTAATATTAAAAAAAATTATCATGTCAGTATTTGATATATTTTAGGGCCTCTTTATTGTAAAATCTATCTTAAAGGACAAATTATATTTTTACTAAAACGTATTTATACATTCTATTTCAAATACATCCCTCATTAAGATACCCCTCCAAGCAGAAAACCTCCCGTTGAGTCATCAAATAATCTATCCGAACCACTAACTTTGCCGGCACCTTTAGTTGTTAACCATAGGTGAAACCTCAAAACATTCTGGGAATGGGAAAGAATTCCGATCCCCGGTCTCAATTCAACATGATGTTTCTCATAGAATTTGATACTTTAATTGGAGCGAAAAGCTTGGAAGAAAACAACAAGGCTTCTAATGAATGGTGGTTGCTGGGCTTCAAACAAGGAACTTAAAGTCCTTTTTGAAATTTAATTACAAAATGTAGGTGTGTATAATAAGTCAAAAATCTACTTAATGAGTCGAAAACCGACTTCATGTTAAATATAAGCAAAAAAAACCGTTTCATGTCACAAGTTGATATAATATACTTTGAACAACTTATTTTATTTATATAATTACTTTTACTAAAAGTCAATTTCATTACTCAAATAAATAATCTATCAAATAAATTTTTTGTTACATTTTTAATAATCATAAGGCACCTATAATATATATAAAATTAACAAACAGCTAATTTAATTTAAGTTGCACACTTACAACTTGTCTTTAAATTTGTTAATGTTCAGAATATGTTTGGTGCTTGCAGAGCACATATTTGTCAGCATGACCTGGTCATGCAATAGTAGCGAGTCTGTAGTCGTTGAGGTACTCTTTGTTTAGGAAATTTGTTTTGAGTCATGTCCTAGCTTTTAGATTTTTTTTGTTTCGAATCTATCTATATATTGTACTGTTCTCTGAAATAAAAGAAAAGTTTATGGACAAGCATATATTATGTGTTTTACCTTTCGAGTTTAATATCAAATAGTTAATACATTTATATCATATAAATTATTAACAAGATTTGGTAACAGTTCCTGGAGGTTCTTTGTGAATGTCAAAGACATCGATATTGATGATTGTTTTAAATAAAACCGACGGAGAGTCGATTAGCCTGAGCGATTAGCCTGAGTTATCAGACGTTGTCTAGAAGTAATTATATAGCTTTGGCCTTCAAGATGATAGTCTTTTTGCTTCCACACGGAATTTGGAGGGTGGTAGAACCGAGTGATGCAAATTCTGCTGTTAAAAAAACGGACAAAGTTGCCTTGGCCATGATTTACTAAGGGTAACCGAAGATATTTTACACATACTTGTTGATAAGAAGACGGCCAAAGAGGCTTGGGATGCAATCAAGACTCCGTGTTGGAAGAAAGGATTTCACTCAAACTCACACAAGACAATTTAGGAGAAGAAATGTATTACTTGAAAAATTACTTGATTACAAATGGCTTGGTACAAGTCTTTATATAGGACTCAATAGAAAGATCTAGATAACTCTTAAACTCCAAGAGACTTCACCTACCAAGATACATGTACCTAGAGATTACATGTATCTAGCCAATACATTGAACATACTAATACATGTACCAAGATTATTCTAGACACTCCCACACAATTCTATTATTTTAATAGTAAAAAATATATTATTTATTTTTAACACCCCCCCTTAATTTTGACTATCCCAAGTAGACTTCGGAATTTGTTGAAGGCGTCACTTTTGAGAGGCTTTGTAAATATGTCACTAATTTGATCTTGGGACTTCACATAATTCAACTCCACTTCACGCCTTTCGATGCATTCCCGAATAAAGTGATATTTTGTATCAATGTGTTTGCTCCGCTCATGAAACACCGGATTTTTGGCCAAGGCTATAGCCGACTTATTATCAACCAATATTTCCGTAGACTCATTTTGTGACATGTTGAGCTCCTCCAAAACTCTCCTTAACCATATAGCTTGACAAACACAAGAACATGCCGCCACATACTCCGCCTCACAAGTGGACAAGGTAACAATGGGGTTGTTTCTTTGAACTCCATGAGAACGATGTGTCACCCATAAAGAATACATATCCGGTGGTACTCTTTCGATCATCAATGTCACCGGCCCAATCACTATCACAATATCCAACAAGTTTGAACTCATTTGAGTAATGATACAACAATCCATAATCCATTGTACCTTTAAGATAACGAAGAATTCTTTTGGCCGCCTTCATGTGTGTTGTTGTTGGAGCCTCCATATAGCGACTAACAAGTCCAAGACTATAAAGTATGTCGGGCCTCGTGCATGTTAAGTATCTCAAACTTCCCACAAGACTTTTAAAGTAAGTAGGATCCACTTTCTCACTTTCTTCAAATTTTGACAACTTTGTTCCACATTCAATGGGGGTGCTCACGGCTTGACAATTTTCCATCTTGAATTTCTTCAAAATCTCCCTTGTATAGCTTCCTTGTGATATTAGAATCCCATCATCCATTTGCTTTACTTCAATCCCAAGATAGTATGACATAAGCCCAATATCGGTCATCTCAAATTCTCTTGCCATGTCTTGCTTAAATTTCTCGAACATACTTGGACTATTTCCCGTGAATATTAATTCATCCACGTACAAACACGCAAGAAGAAATTCTCCATTTTTAGCAACCTTGGCTTATAGAGCATGTTCATGAGGACACTTGTAAAATCCTTGAGCTTGAAAATATTTGTCAAGTATACTATTCCAAGCTTTCGGCGCTTGTTTCAATCCTTACAAGGCCTTCTTTAACTTTAACACTTTTCCTTCTTGTCCTTTCACCATGTATCCCAATGGTTGCTCCACATACACGGTTTCTTCAAGAACATCATTCAAAAAAGCGGACTTCACATCCATTTGATGAATTTTCCATCCATTTTGAGCCGCCAATGAGATAATTAGCCTTATAGTCTCCATTCTTGCAACCGGGGCAAAAACTTCGTCATAATCAACTCCATGTCTTTGATTGTAGCCTTTGGCCACCAATCTTGCCTTATATTTTTCCGCCTCACCTCGGGCATTCTTCTTCACTTTATAAACCCATTTTACACCAATAGCTTTTTGTCCTTTTGGAAGTGTTGCTAACTCCCATGTGTCATTCTTCTTTATAGACTCAATCTCGTCATCCATTGCTTTCTTCCACCTTTCATCTTGCAAAGCTTCTTTGAAGCTTGTTGGTTCAGTTTCCGCTAGAAGACAAAGAAGTGTTAAGTCGGAAATAGCGGGAACCTCTTCCGTTTCATCATATATTTCTCCAAGACTTCTATAACGCCTTGGTGGTGTCTCTTCACCATCACTTGAAGAAGATGAAGGATTTTCACCATCACTTGTTGCTCGTGGTGATGTGGGAGGAGTGATATCTTCTTCACTTTCTTCATCAATAAATGGGAAGAAATTATAATCTTCTTGTGTGTTGCCCCAATCCCATGAGCTTTCTTCATCAAATACAACATCTCGACTAATAACGATCTTTCCATTGATGGGGTTGTAAAGTTTGTACCCCTTGGATCTTGCATCATAGCCAACAAACACATACTTTTCACTTTTGTAATCCAACTTGGTTCTTAGCTCATCATCGACGTGTGCATAAGCTATGCTTCCAAAAACTCTCAAGTGAGCAATAGATGGTCTCTTTCCTTTCCATGCTTGTTGTGGAGTTATGTCTTTAACACTTCTCGTTGGACATCTATTTGACAAGTAGACGGCACAATCTACCGCTTCGGCCCAAAATTCCTTAGGCATATTCTTGCTCTTTAGCATGCTTCGAGCCATGTTAAGAATGCTCCTATTTTTTCTTTCGGAGACTCCATTTTGTTGTGGTGATCTTGGAACCGTTGCGGGTCGTCTAATTCCATGATCTTCACAAAATTGTAAGAACTCCTTTGAATTGAATTCACCTCCTTGATCCGAACGAATGGCTTTTATTTGATACTTGGTCTCCTTTTCAACTTGGGCTTTGAACTTTTTGAAGCATTCAAAAACTTGAGACTTCTCTTTGAGAAAGTACACCCATGTCTTGCGGCTAAAATCATCAATGAATAACAAGAAATAACGATTCTTACTAAAAGATGGAGGATTAAAAGGACCACATACATCAGAGTGAATGAGTTCAAGTGGCTCCCTTGCTCTTGACATAGATTCCTTTGGAAAGCTCTTTCTTGATTGTTTTCCGAAAAGACATCCTTCACAAATTTGATTTGGATGGTTGATGTGAGGCAAGCCATTCACCATATGCTTCTTTGAAAGTGAATTTAGTCCATCAAAATTTAAGTGCCCAAGCCTAAGATGCCAAAGCCAAGAAGAATCTCCAACACAAGCCTTTAGACATTTTGCAACATCATTTTGAATTTTGAGAATAAACATACGATTCTTGGTCATAGGCACCTTTGCAATTAAATTGTCATTAGAATCTCTCAAATTGAGAAATTCATCTTTCATGATGATGGTGTAGCCTTTCTCCATTAGTTGGCCCAAACTCAAGATATTATTTTTCATGATAGGCACATAATAAACACTTGAAATAAAATTATGATCTTCATTTTTCAAGCGAATTAGTATGTTACCTTTGCCTTTGATGGGCACTCCCGAAAAGTCTCCAAAAGTGACTTTTCCATTCACTTTATCATCAAGATATCCACGAACATATTTTTATTGCCACACATATGATAACTTGCGCCGCTATCAAGATACCATAAATTATCTTCACAATTTACTTCTCCTTTATGCGCTAGAAGCAAAGTGGGCTCATCAATATTGCCTTTATCTTCAACAAAATTAGCTTTCTCCTCCACTTGATTTTTTGAAGCGCGACATTCGGAAGCATAATGACCAAATTTTTGACAATTGTAGCATTTAACATTTGACTTGCCATACCTTGGTGTGACTCTTCCTCTTCCACGGCCTCTTGAATTTCTTGTCTCGTACAATCTTTCGTACTTTTGATTTTCCTCCCTTTGTTGGCCACCATGTCCACATATAAATCCTCTTCCACGACCTCTTTGGCTCCTCGTATACCTTCCATCATTATCTTTAAAAGATAATTTTGATCGTAAGGCTTGTTCAATTGGCTCCTTCTTTAACATTTTTTCTTCATGGGCTTGTAATGATCCCATAAGCTCATCAATAGTCATTTCATCTATATATTTAGCCTCCTCAATTGCAAAAACTTTGTAATCAAATTTAGAGACAAGTGAACGAAGAACATTTTCAATAACACGAACATCACTTACCTCTTCTCCATTGCTTTTCATTTGATTGACAACGGTCAAGACCCTTAAAAAATAATCCGAGATTGATTCGGATTCCTTCATATGCAAAGCCTCAAACTCGCCACGTAGTGTTTGTAGCCGAACTCTTTTTACTTTAGCATCGCCACTAAAAGAAGATTTGAGAGTATCCCAAACTTTCTTTGACGTTGTTGCGGAAGCCACTTTTTGTAGCATAGAATCATCCAAACATTGATGAATGATCATGATCGCCTTTTGATCCTTCTTTCTTTGGGCTTGAAGTATATCTTTTTGAACTTGATTCAAATTTGCTTCATCTTCGAGCACCTCCAATCCTTTCTCCACAATTTCCCACACATCATTTGCTCCAAGGATCGCCTTCATACGAATACACAAATTCTGATAATTATCTTTGGTGAACTTTGGCATTTGCCATTGAGACATTCCATTTTCCATGATCTCCTTCTTCTTTACACCACACAAGCCTTCTTTGAAGACAAGTAGAAGTAGAACCTTTGGCTCTGATACCACTTTGTTGGAAGAAAAAATTTCACTCAAACTCACACAAGACAATCTAGGAGAAGAAATGTATTACTTGAAAAATTACTTGATTACCAATGGCTTGGTACAAGGCTTTATATAGGACCTAATAGAAAGATCTAGATAACTCTTAAACTCCAAGAGACTTCACCTACCAAGATACATGTACCTAGCCAATACATTGAACATACTAATACATGTACCAAGATTATTCTAGAAACTCCCACACAATTCTATTATTTTAATAGTCAAAAATATATTATTAATTTTTAACACTCCGTGTCAAGGTGTTAATTGAGTAAAAAAACAAGGATTTAAACATTAAAACTGAATTTTAGTCGTTGAGTATAAAGATAGTGACCAACTCGGTTTGTATAAAGTTGAATAGGCTTGTAACAAACATACGAGTTCTTGAGAAAGACATGGGTGAATTCTATGTGATGAAAAAATTGTTGGGTAAGGTTCATTCGAAAATTCTCTAGGTTCCGTCCATTTTAAAATGATTTGGCAATGTTGAAACCATGTTTTTGAAAGAATCTGTAGGCTCATTTAAGGGAAGACAAAGATTCATTCAAAAATTCTGTAGGTTACGTCTATTTTGGAATGATTTGGCAATGTTGAAACCATGTTTTTGAAAGAATCTATAGGCTCATTTAAGGGAAGACGGAAACAAGTGAGGGTCAGCTAATGCTTACTCAAGAAGAAAGGTTGAGTCCGACAATCAAAGGAGGAATGGATGGTTCATTGAATGTCATGAATCGAGCATAACGTGACAAGAGTAAAATCAAATGTTTTAATTGCAACATCTAATTTCATTTGCTGTCGCAAACAAAGGGGGCCTACTGAATAATAGCTGGAGGCGAATATTGAACATTGAACAACTATAAGATGATGAATTTGCCTTAATAATTATTGGAGAAATATGAGAAGGGAATCAGGTTAGATGTTTCTCAACGAGGAAAGGGTGGTAGCACTTTGTTCCAAACTGTGGAACTTGGAGAGATTATGCTCAAACATTCAAGTGGGGACTACTAGCTAGCTGTTAAGTACGTACACCTTTGAAAACCTTTGTCAATGACCAAGTTCAAGAAGACATGGCTGGAAACTGTTGGTGCGAGTATTTTTAATTATAATGGGGATTTCACCTAATCAATCAATTTTAAATTAACAATGACACGTCCACAATTTATATTTTTTAAAGAGTATATAGATTAGTATCTAAGCTTAATCTTTTCAAAGGAGTACTTTTGGGTAGTAACAGTGAAAAAGAAAAAATAAATAATTAAAAAGTACTGATCAACAAATTTAACATACAATTTTTATATAAAGTGACAAGTGAATAAAAAAAAGGAATTTAATATTTAATCTAATGGATGAAATTAAATTTTACAACACACACTGCCACATATATCATAATTTTAATAACTAATTGCCCAAAATATCAATTGTGGCTAGGAGTAGGGATGGCAATCGGGTCGGATTGGATCGGATATGACTATATCCATACACAAATCCGAAATTTTATACTGTACCCGAACCCGATCCGAACCCGGAAATTACCCGAAAACTGATATCCAAATCCGATCCAACGGATTTCGGATCGGATTCGGATATACCCGAAACCCGATTTTATTTGGATTGGATTTGGATATAACCGAAATCCAATAACCGAAACCCGAAATCCGATACCCGAAAATCCGAAAAAACAAAATTAAATTAATTAATAATTTGGTAGCAGGTTCTTGAACAAGTACTAAATTCAACCAAGTCCAACAGGATTAAATAAATCCATCATGATTTACAAGCAAAAACAAATAGTTTGCAAGTCTTATAATAATGCAGAAAAAAATACTTGAATTAAAGTCTTAATCCTTAAAAATAGTCTAATTAAGTGGACAATTAAGCCTGGTAACATTAAGCAGCAAAGATTCTTCATCGTGGCAAAATCACAAAACTCCCCTTCTCAGTTCTCAGTCCTCATAGCTCCTGGAAAAATTAAAAAAAAAATGCTCATTAGATAAACCTTGTGGTCAGCTGTAGGCACAAATATGTAGTATATGATGCACCTAATTAACCTCCCTGGAGCTGAAGCAATATCCTTTTAGAACACCCTGCTTTGGTCTCTTCTGGTTTTTTATATAATAACAAGGATGCCAGCAATCCATTTCTTATATTACATAATTTTCTTAGCTTCCTAAAATTTTAATTTAATATATACCCTATTAATCTGCATGTAGCCCTTATTTATTCTTTTATAAATTCCTTAAATCTGCACATCATTTTAATCAACAACCAATTTGATTAATGATGGCAATATATCTTACAAGCTGTCAACATGATCTGAAAAGTTCTCCACAAGAATTTATAAATTTGTTCTCAACAAGATTACGTGTCCCAGAAACAGCAGGCGGGATTGCTGATGCAAAAGAGTAAAGTTCAGTGCATAAAAGGGATTATAGCTCACTGCCTCTACTTATGCTGTTTACTTAGCTTAAATGTTTACTTTGAGTATTTACTGGTCGAACGTATAGACAGAGTACTGAAGCCGAGCAGTTCTGGCAATTGCAATCATTTTAAAATGTATCAGCAGAACAGATTAGACATGCTAGATGAGCACAGAATAGATTAAACATGAAATGACTAACCTTAAACCTCGCGAGTAATGCATGAATCTTCCTGTTCCATATCATTATATATGGTTGCATATCCTGTGGATGCCTCACCTGAAAGTTAAAATAGTTAGAAACATGCCATCAAATACAGTAGCTATAGTATTTTAATTCACATTTAATTACCTGGCATTTCAGCAGCCCACAACCAACTTTGTGCACGCATTAAAGCTTCTATCGTTTTTGGATGAAGCCTACTACGATGTGGACTTACCAACCTTCCACTGGAACTAAATGCAGACTCTGATGCAACCGTTGATGCCGGAATTGCTAGAAAATCTCGAGCCATGTGTTGCAAATTTGGATATTTAAGTCCATTCACTTTCCACCAATTTAAGAGATCAAATCCATCCGTCTTTTGCACGACATCCTCATCCAAATAATGCTCCAACGTACTCCGACTTTAAAGTGTCAACTCTTTTTCTCTTCTTGGTACTTATGAACAAGTCATATTGTGAAACATTTTCAGACGTAGTTGTAGAGCATGCAAAAGATGAATCACCAATGCCCTCCTCATCACCGGTAACAAGCTTATCATGATACTCCCTAAGCAAAGAATAACAAAGATCCCGAACATTATTAACTTCTAGCAATGAAGATTCTCCAAAAATCTTCTTGAAGTAGAACTCCAATACCTCCATCTTGTACCTAGGATCCAACACTGCTGCAAACCCAACAACACCATGCATTATATCCTAATACTCATATTCCATATGCGTGTGTGAAACATGATAGCCCATCTGTAACCATGCTTTAATAACTTAAACTTTAGACTTGTGATTTACACATACACAATGATTGAAAAGTAACAACAATAACTTAAATACATGCTCTTCTTCGACATCATCCTCCGAACCTTTTCCATCTTTTCTTGAAGTGTAAATCCCATATTTATCTGAAACCCCAACTTCTATTCCTTCCGTTACATGTGTTATCGGAGTAAAGATGATGTAGATGCTTGAGTTTGGACAATATGAATGAGGAAGAATGTTTGTCTATGTATACAAAAAACTGCAATACACATGAACCACGGGAAAAAGGATGAGTTGCTGGCTAATTTCTGTATTCATATCTTTATGATTTATATTCAAAATACGCATCTCTAATGTGCGTGTTTGAAACCTGGCATCCTCATATGTGTAAGCAAACTTGACATGTTATGTGAATGTTGCAAAAGTCCAATTCAATGTGTCTCCTCTTCTACTAATGTGTATTTATCCACTTAATTTGTGCAATACTTTGTGGCTTTCATTATTCTGGACATGATACACGCATGTTGGGTATGCGTTCTCGGGTGCTCGCATTTGGAAAATGCGTGATTAAAGTGTGTTTTCAGAATTATAGCTACATTGTTTCAAAAAAAAAAAAGAATTATAGCTACACGCATTTCGTGTATGCGTGTTTGTTTCAGTATTTAGGGCATATTTTAGGTCCGTGGTTACTCAGGAAACTCTCGTATGAGATGTGGTTAAAAAAGACATTCACCCTAGAAACCATGGATCTAGTGTCACATATCACAAAACACCATATTTAGACCATAAATTAATTTATTACGTTATGCTCAATATACCAACTTTTTAATTTAATTATATTTTGTGTTTCTCTTTTGTTTGCTATGCAATTTTTTTATCATAATACTTTTTACCCATTCGAGGCTTGCATCTTTAAATCTTCTGTATTTGTCCCAATCATACAAAGAATTTTTAATAATAATATTGTATTTGATCAATTTATCAAATCTTGATTATTGAAATAGATAAATCATAGTTTTTGATTTATGTATATATAGTACCTTATAACCAGTGACATTGCACGGGTGATTTATAACATTACTAATTTTATCGTTTATATTTTAAAATTAATTAAGTAAAATATAAATTGATCAAACTAACCGAATTTTTAAATATTTTGGCTGGATAATAAAAAAGTTTATTTGAACACGTTATATATTAAGGAGACTCGTAGGATAATACCGACGAGCTGAAAAAACTCGATCGACCAATAACATTATTAATATTTTAGTTTTAGAATAATAATAAATAAATATAGTATAGTATAGTATAAATAGATAGTATAGATCTAAAAATATTACTTTGAGTAGTTAAAAATAAAATTAATGTATTTAGTTGAAACATATCATCAGTTGTATGTTAATAATTATATTTAATAATATTTTCATTTTAATATGTATGTTGCATGTGTTACTTTTAGGAAATTCATTTTTAGTTAGGAATCTGAAAAAGATAATATATTATAGTTAAAAATGGGTAGTTGTTATGTTGTCCAATATTATTTTTTAGAAAAATGAGATTTCTTAGTTAGAAAATATAAAAATTAATATAACGATTTCAGTTAAAAAGGATAATTAATTATATAAGTATCCTCATTATTTGGCCCAAGTACCGACTTGATTTTTAATTTTGTTTGTCTATAATCCAACAATATATATTAATTTAATAAAACAAAAAAAATCTTAAATTAATATCATAATTCATAAGAAATGGAAAAATGATAATTTATGAATCTTTCATATGAAAGTGCAACCAGAGGGTTTTCTGAAGAAGGGACAAGAGCACAAGGTGTATAAGCTGATAAAAGCTTTGTACGGCTTGCGTCAAGCACCCAGAGCATGGTACGCTCGTTTAAGCAAGTGTTTAGGAGAGTTGGTATTTGTTAAATGTCCTTATGAGCATGCTGTTTACACAAGGCGAGAGGGAGGAGAAGTTTTGGTGGTTGCAGTTTGTGTAGACGATCTGTTGGTCACTGGAACTAGCGTCGAGAATATAAATAAATTTAAGAAAGAAATGAGCAGTGTTTTCGATATGAGTGACTTGGGAAAATTATCTTATTATCTGTGGATGGAGGTTAATCAGAGAGATGGACACATTGAACTCAGGCAGACTGCTTATGCAAAGAAAGTAATAGAAATGGCTGTAATGACAGGTTGCTTACTATTTTTCTTGCTTAATTTCATATTTTTATAGGGCGATTAAACTCATTTGAAATCTCTCGTTTTTCTTTAATTCCCTCCATTCTCACCAAACATTTCAGACCCCGCTTTAATTTAGTTAAAAAAGCTCTCTCCAGAACAGACTGCCTGGAGTTTGCTTTGGTAATAAAGCCGATTTTAATGTGTATTTATCGTATTTTATGTATATATAAAGTACCAAGACTTGATAGGTATTTAATTTTTCCAAAAAAATGTTTTGCTCTAAATTTTTGTACTTTTACAAGATATACATATACATTTTCCTCCTGCAGTTCCTTGCAGAATATACAGTGATTGTGTAGTTAAAACCTGCTTAACCATCTATCAAAATCCATGGCATATAAACAAGATAACAAAAATTAATATACAGAAAATATGAGCACTATAGTCTATAATTGCGTAAATTTTTATCATGTAGTTTGGTTCATCTAAATGTAAGACAACATTATGTACATTAATTCCTTTGTGGCTGAAAATTCTATTCTGAAATTGAAAAGGCTTAATGAAGCTGCCTGAATCGACGGCAATGTGAAGGAATTTCCCAAGGACATGTTAATCTAGAAACGAGCTCGTCTTTTCACTGAGTAGCCTTCTTTGGAGGGTGTTTTGCAGTTCTTGACCTGAGTATAGTCCTCGGTCCACCTTCCGACTTTTCAGTGCCATGGTCCTGGTTCTGTTCAGGCAGAGGAGTCTCCTCCTGGACTGCTTTACCTTGTGCTTATTCTTGTAAGTCCTTTTGTATACAATAATACGTTGATCTTTCGGTGCCTTCACAGATTCTTTAGTTACAGGAGAATTGCCCCTTGATGTAGGCTCAATATCAGCAAGTCTCTTCCTCTTCAATGTGGCTTTGGTTCTCTCAGAGGATAAACAAATTGTGTGACTTCTTGATTATTTGCTAGGCGTTACATCAGCTGAAGTATATTGACTTAGGTTGGCACTGCAAGAAAGATTTGCCCCCAGCTTTGCAGCCCAGTCAGCGTTCCCAGGAAGGACCCTTCACTATCTAAAGCCGACTTGATTCTCTCCTTATCTTGTTCCGTGGCTTCCCTGAAGGATATTTCACTCCAAAAATGATCCTCCCCCATTTCATCAGCCATTAATTTTGTTTCAGCCAAAAACTTGGGATAATCTGCAAAATATGCATCGCTAAATATTATAAAAGGACTGGTAGCAGAGAAGGCACGAGTACTATCAAGTAGATTAATTTTAGAAATTTTGTTGTCATATATATGCACCAAATTGTAAAGGCAGTATGCATTTCATCGACAAATATAATGCATTTTACTCTCTGTATGCTAATGAAGTTGTAAAAAAACCGAAAAGGAAACGTTACAGAGAATTGAGGGCAAAGTTGTGAGCACAAGATATCTCTCTACTGTAATTGAATACAAGTTTACAGCAGATAACAGGGTTATATATAAAAATTGTGGTGTTAAGGTTTGGCTTGGGTTCTTGCATATTTTAACGTGGAAAATGGCAATTAGTTTCATTTCCGGAATTTCTTGAAGGTGTCTGGTCCGCGTTTGCTTCGTTGCACAAACTATAAAGATCCATAAACATACTGACAAGAATAATCTCACTATTTAGCGAAAAAATAAAGGAATTATCTCATTAGACCAGACATAACAAGTATATACTTTAACTCACATAATTAAGTACTAATTATCAAAACTGATAATGTACCTGGATGAGAAAGGAGTAACATATGCATGCCCCCAAGCGCATCCAGTTTCTGTTTCACTTCTAAAGCATATTGAAGACAGAAGACATGCCATCGAGAGGAATCCTCATCAAGGCGGGATACTGGTGAAACTTCTCTCAGTTCAGTTTCAGAGTCAGAGGCATCCACATAGGTCAAAGCTATATATAAGAGCAAGTGAGGATATATTCTTTGGGGGTTAATAATCAAGTGAGTCACCAAAGTGGACTCAATATATAAGGTTGGTCACTAAACTCAAAACGTCTCAAATCGGTCACTTAAGTCAGTTATACATACATACATACATACATACATACATACATAGATATATATATATATATATATATATATATATAATAAAAAAATACCTTTAGCGTCGGCATTTTGTAAAATATAACCGACACTAAAAGGTATAATTTTCATTTTTAAGCGAACTTTAGGCAATGGCATTCTACAAACACGATGCCATAAGTCAACCCTTTAGCGTTGTTGCTTTGCAACCTGACGCTATAGGCCAATCCTTTAGCGTCGGTTTACAAGTCTTTTGTGTCGCAGTTTAGCCGTGATAAAGTAGACTTTAAGCGTCGGCTTTTTAACCGACGCAAGAAGAACATACCTATAAAATTTCCGCTTTCGAGCTGCCAGGGCTGTTTACGGATCTTGATTGTTCTTGGAGCATCTTCTTCATTGTTTACTGCATCGAAGAACAACATACTCTCCATTTGAATAAAAAAAATTCATCTGTAAATAAAGATAAAACCAATGAAATCTATGTTCTATATCTAATTTTGATTTTGGTTCAATTTTAAATATAATTCAAAATTTTGAAGATTATGAAATTTAAGAATTTATGTATAATCACTTCTAATCATTTCAAAATGAAATAGATATCCATGATGTATGTGTGTATATAAGAATGCTTAAACTTATTTAGGCCATCAGTTACCAATTTAATATGTGGTTGAAAGTTACGTATATATCATTCATATCACACAAACAATTTATCACTTGTCAAAATAAGACATATATGGAATGTGAGCATAAAAGAAAGAGAAAAGAAGATAAGAGAGATTATGTGGAATGAAGGTGAAGAATATAAGGCTGATTTCTTTTATAACTAGAGTGCTATGGAAGGATGTAGAATTATCTAGAAATTTCCCGAGTATGTGAGTGTTGGATACAAAGAATTATATATATATATATATATATATATATATATATATGACACACAAATGTTACAAAATAAAAGGCTCGCAATTAGAATGACCTCTAGGGTTTCCTAAATAAAAATTAAAATATGTTTTATTGCACTCAAACGCATTATGATTCTCTTCAATGCCCACTTAGCGAAGGCAAAGGAAATCGAATTACGAAAAAAATATGATAAAATAAAATTTAGTTTTGCATACATTCTAAAAAAGACCCTAAAGTCACATGTTCTTATCCACCGAAAAATCAGTAAACATGACCTTGGACAATGAATTAAGATAATAAATGTAAAATTATAATATGCAATTGAAGAAACTGAGAATATATACCTACATAAAACCGAGAAAAGAAGATGTGTTATGAAACCCCAAAATCCAATTCACCTATTCAAAACCCTAAAATCTAATCAAACCAATCGAAATTACAAATTCAGCCGAGTCAAAACTAGGTCCCAAAGTTGTGATATTTCAATCCAGATCTAAGTTGGGACTCCAATAAAGGATAGTTCTTCAAGCTATCAATTGAATTGAGCTATAAACCGGACGGACTCGAAGTCATGTAAGATTGTGAGGGAGGTTAGGTGGAAGAGAGAGGGTAATACAGGGAGGGTGAAAGGGATATGGTTATAGAGAGAGATGATGCGGGGATAGAAACTGTCGCCAGAGAAATGAAATGGGAAAATGGAAAATGCATAAATTAAATTATTATTTCGTTATGTATGTGGGATGTTTTGTGTTGGGAAGACCGCATTTTATATTTTAACAAAGCTGCAATAAGGTATAAATTGTTTTAATAATTAATGTCGAAAAATATGATTTAACACGGCTCTTATAAATAGCTATATATATATATATATATATATATATATATATGGTGAAAAGACATTTACCTCCCTCCTCTCTTCCTCCTCCATTAGTGTTTGTCCTTTTTCAAGTAAATCGAGGGGCTTTCACTGGTTTTCTCTGATGGAAAGCCCCAAACCCTTCATCATCTATCTTTTACTCTCATTAATTTCTTTTCAATAAAACCCAATTTTTTAGGTGTTTGTGTGTCTCTCCTCTTGGAGTGTATGTTTTGTCTCTGCTTTTGGAGTGTTTGTTATGTTTTTGTTTAGTCGTGATTGGGTTTTGAGAACGAGTTTATTGATATTTTTGGTGATCTAAAAAAACTGTATCGAATCTGGGACGGTGGTGATTATTGCAAGAGCTCATCTTTCACAACCAAAGATTGTTCATCATTCACGGGTTTACACTTTCGGCATGTCTATAGCTCGTATCTGGCATGTAGATAGTTGGGGTGACTTCGGCAGGTCTATAGCTGGTATTCGGCATGTAGATAGCTGTGGTGCCACTTTTCCGATCTCGATTTATGCGATTGGTGTTTCTGAACATTGGGCTAACAATAGTTTTTATGTGATATGGTCAATTGTGATGTTAGTGTATCCAGAGATTTTGGTGCAATTTGGATCGCTTGGGGTGTCTTTGATTTCGTTTTTAGCTTCAAAAATTTTGAATGTGTTAAACAATGAGGAAACAAATCATCTAATTGTTTTTAGTATGTTATTTGTTTTAGCACTGGGTTGTATCTACAGTTGAGGGTTTGTCCCCACTGTATTATATTCAAGTTAATCAAATCTTCTTGCATTTGTCAAAAGAAAAAAACACATGAGTGATTTGTACAAGCTAGTGATGGTAAATCCCTTTATATTAAATATAACTAGTTTTTTTAATTATTCTATTTTCAAGACTATACAACAAACTAAACTCATATAAAACAAAATTGGTGTTAACATTTAAATTCAAACTTATATTAAAAAACTAATCAAATCTACTTAGTTTTTAAGATAAATACATATCATAGGTAATTATGGTTTTAAGATCCTTAACACACATCCTTAACCCAAAGTTTGAAATAGATAGTAATACATCTAATATCAAATTAAACCATTTCTTTGACTATATATATAACATTAAAATTTGGGCCAAATTTTTATTTCGGATTGATTTCAAACATAAAAATAATTTTAATTCAAAAGGTGAGAAGAATATAGAATTCAATATATAGGCAGCCTATTGCAAATCTAACATGCATTTGTGTTGCATAAAATGTTGCAATAGGAAAATACTCTATTGCAATATTTTCAAAGTGTTGTATAAAATAGAAAAGTGTTACAAACAAAATTGTCAAAAACAAAATTTCGACCAAACGTAATACTTTTTAAAGCGTTACAATATATAGTTTAGAATTTGGCTGAAAAATAGGCGGGGGCTTCAATTTTAATTGGGCGGGATACCAAAATTTGGTACCAAAATTTATTTACACAAAAGTTTTATTACACTTAAATTTTATTACACTCCCTCTTCTATCTCACACTGTCTCTCCAGCACTCTCTCATCTCTCTCGCGCATCTCACTCTCTCGTTCATCTCTCTCACTCACCTGTCTCGCTCGTCTCTCCAGCTCAACTTTGTGGCTCATCTCTCTCTCTCGCTCACCTCTTTGGCTCATCTCTCTCGCTCGTCTCTGCTTAGAAAACATCTGTAGGAGCAAATTAGAGCTTCGATTTGAGGTAAAAACCCCAAATCTTTTTATATGTATATGTATGTTAGAAGCTAGATTATGTTTGCATGTTTAAAATTTAGAGCAAATTAAGGCTTTTTTGTATGTTTATATATATGTCTGTGTAGGATTAGTAGTGATTTGTGGGTATTGTGACTTAATTAGGTTGAACCTAATTGTTAATTTATGGGTAAATTGGTAGTAATTTAAAATTTGTTCCTTTTGTATTAATCTTGTGGGTAAATTGATGTGGCAAATGATTTAGGTCTGTTTTTAATTTGTGTCTTGTTCTGATTTTGTGTTAATTTTGTGACTAATTATATATAGGCAGGGGGTTTTGTGACTCTTTAATTTTGTATTTTGAATTGTATCCATATGTAATGCTCTGTTATTGTCTTGGTACTGTTGTTAATTTTTTGAACAATATTGATGTAGAAGAATGGATGTTGAAGGAAAGAAATGGTTGTCGTTTCCGAGGTATAGTGAAATATATAGGCAGGGGTTGTTAGATTTTGTTAGCAATGCATTTGAAAATCATGCCATAGGAAATGAGTTGAAGTGCCCTTGTAGGAAATGTATTAATCGATTCTGGAGTGGTGCCACTGCTATATGTGACCATCTGATATGCAATGGACCTTCTCCACATTGTGTTGATTGGATTCATGAAGTCTCGATGCTTAGGACAGACCGTGTTGTTGAAGAGGTGGAGACTGATCATATAGGTATGGGATTAGGAGATGATATTGATGTGATGATACATAATACATATGGTCATATGACTAGTATTGGTGAAGATGGAATTAGAAAGGGATTAAATGATGATGCAAAGAAATTTTATCGACTTGTAAAGGAGGGTGGACAACCTTTATATCCTAACTGTAAGAAATTTACTCAATTGAGTTTTATAGTTAGGCTTTACCAAGTAAAGTGCATTCATGGATTTAGTGAGGCGGCCTTTACTGCGTTACTTGAGTTGATACAGGAGGTTTTTCCCGATGTAAATCTACCATCGTCTTTTAGTGTGGCAAAGGGTATGATTAAAGACTTAAGTCCTGGTTACCAAAAGATACATGCATGTCCAAATGACTGCATGCTCTTTTGGGCTGAAAATGAGAAGCTGGATAAGTGCACAAAGTGTGGAACATCAAGATGAAAATTATATGAACAGAAACTTAATTCAATTGAGAACATGGATATGTTAAAAGAATCTAAGATCCCAGCAAAAGTGATGAGATATTTTCCTTTAAAGCAAAGGCTGCAAAGAATGTTCATGAGCTCTGATTTCTCTAACTCAATGACATGGCATGCTTTAGCAAGGAAGAAGGATGGAAAGTTAAGGCATCCAGCTGATGGTGAAGGTTGGAAGTCAATGGATGCCAAATATCCTGAGTTTGCTGCAAAATTTCGAAATGTAAGGTTGGGCTTAGCATCGGATGGATTTAACCCTTATCGATCAATGAACATTTCTCATAGCACCTGGCCAGTTGTCTTAGTAAATTATAACCTTCCACACTCGTTAATCATGAAACCGGAAAATATTATTCTTTCAACCTTAATTCCTGGCCCGGTTGGAGTAGGTAATGAAATTGATGTATATATGCAGCCCTTATTTGCTGAGTTGAAAGAGTTATGGGGTGTTGGTGTTGAGACTTATGATGCAAGGTCTGATAGCACATTTAAGCTACATGCAAATCTCCTTTGGACAATAAGTGATTTTCCCGGATATGCAATTTTATCAGAATGGAGTACGAAAGGTAAGCTGGCGTGTCCTTCATGCCACTATGAGACCTCATCAAATTATCTAAAACACAGTAGAAAGGTTGTCTATTTGAAGCACAAATTTAATGGAAAAGTGGAGGTTCTGTCTGCTCCTGAAATGTTAACAGGAATGGAGGTATAGGAGTTGTTGTGTGGTTATGAGAATGATTTTGGGAAGAAACAGAAAAAGAAAAAGGGTTCTTCGTCAAACAGCCCTTGGAAGAAAAGATCCATTTTTTTTTGAGCTACCATATTGGAGTAGTAATATGGTCAGGCATAACCTTGATGTTATGCATATTGAGAAGAACCTTTGTGACAAAATTTTGGGAACTTTGTTAAATATTGGGGGTAAAACAAAAGATCACCTTAATGCTCGTATGGATATGGAACAAATGGGGATTAGAAAGATTCTCCATCCGATTAAATGCGGTGATAACAAAAAAGTTGAAATAAGAGCAGCAACTTTGATATGACAAAAAAAGAGAAAGAGATTTTTTGTTCAGTCTTCATGAATGCGAAGTTTCCACATGGATCGGTATCTAATATTAGTCGTTTTGTTCACATGAAGGAGCGGAAGATAGTAGGTTACAAGAGTCATGATGCACATGTTATGCTTCAATATTTATTGCAATTTGCAGTGGTTAAAATACTGAAACCTGAGGTAGCAATACCTTTGATGAGGTTAAGTGCATTCTTAAGGGGTATATGTGGGAAGGTCATCGAATTAGAAGATGTTGAAAAGTTGCAGAAGGAAATAATTGAAATACTTTGTGAGCTTGAAATGATATTTCCACCTGCATTTTTTGACATAATGGTTCACTTACCTATTCATTTATGCAAGGAACTCGAATTCGGTCGACCTGTGCATTTGAGGTGTATGTTTGGAGTCGAACGATACTTATGCAAACTAAAATCTTATGTTCGAACAGGAGCAAACAGAAGACTCTATAGCAGAAGGCTATATAGTAGATGAATGTTTGACATATTGTGCCAGATTTTTTAATGATGGAGGTGAAAATATAAATGATCCTCACAATGGCAACAACGCTGCAGGGTATCCTATTGGATCTGGTAAAAATAAAGACGCGAAATCTATACATTTAGAAGGAAAGATCTGGATCAAGGCTCATCGATACATATTATTCAATTGTGATAATGTGGATATCGAGATGCTAAAAGAGTAAGTTCTTATATATATACAAGAACCTAATATAAATTTGTTCTTAGAAGTCTTACAAGTAAGCTAACTGGTGATTATTTAATCCAGCGAACACCTTCAATTGGTTCAAAAAGATGCAAAGTCACAGAAGTTTAAAAGGGAATGGACGCATACAATTGAATTTCACAAGTGGTTAAAAGAGGTAGTTCGAGATAAAGAAAATATTTCAGTAGAATTGTCATGTTTGGCGAAAGGGCATGCAGCAAAGAGATTTTCTGGTTATGTGGTCAGTGGATATAGGTTTCACACCAAGCGTAGAGATCGTAGGTGTACGACACAAAATTCTGGTGTCTTTGTTACTGCCCTAACCACTAGTTTCGCTAGTGCAAAAGACCAAAACCCCATAGTAGGAGATGTAAGTTACTATGGTGCAATTGAGGACATCATTGAAGTCGACTACTGGGGAGAATTAACTGTTGTTCTTTTTAAGTGTTGTTGGTACAATAAAGGTAAGGAATGCTATGGCCTAACAAGAGTGAACTTTAACCAGTTATGTCATAAAGAAGATCCTTTCGTTCTCGCTACACAAGTCCAACAGGTCTTCTATATAGAAGATCCTACTGACAAAAACTTACATTTTGTTATCAAAAAATTTCCAAAGGATCAGTATTCTGAAGTGGAAGATGGGATGGGTTCAGTTGAAGATGTTGCAGACATAAGTTATGAGTTGCGAGGACAAGTACATGACGTTGATCATGTCATTAGTTGGTGCAGAGATGACATTCCGACAAAGCAATTACATGTTACACCTGATGATCCAGAGCAGAATAATGCTGAAATTTTCTAAAAAATGGAGAACTTGGTTCCTAGATAATTGTTGCACTTGTTTTTGTTGAAATCTTCAATACTTGAAGACCTGATTAATTATTATTGTTGCACTTGATTTTGTTCAAATCTTCATTGCTTGAAGACCTGATTAATTATTATTGTTACTCATTTAGTATGTAATCACTTTGTTGTAATTTTGTATGCAATTAGTTATTCTCGCTTCAAGTTTACAGGATTGATGTTCATATTATTTTTCCAATATCAACTGTTTGTTGTTAATTAGTTTTGTTTTTTTTAATTTTCAGAATGGCGGAAAAAGATTACATTCTCATGTTACATCATAAGGGACAGTTCACAAAAACTACATACATAGGTGACTACGAGCCCGGTGCACATTCTACTTTAGGAAAGCTGGAGTGATTCCGTTGCATCCCACATTGTGTTTGCCTCCACTGAAATTGGCAGTATAGATGTGATACTAGGTGGCAGCAGTCTTAATTCCCTAGCTATTTTTCCTTACGGTTTCACAATACTTCCTCATGGATCTTCATTGTTCACACAATTAAGGCTCCAGTGGCACTCTCTTGACCACGTCGTTCCGGGCACTGACCAAGGAAATTCCTGTGGACGCCGTACATTGTGAAGATGTCTCCACAGCAGTAGGATATCTCAGATGCAGTTGTCAAAATATTAAGAATGCATTTTGTGTAGTTGATGCTAATACCTCAACTTAAACTAGTGCCAGAAGAGAGTATTTGTGATGCCAGAATAAAGTTTCATCAGAAACTTGCAAGTCTATAGCTCATAGTCTGATGGAGTAATAGTTTAGGGAAGTAGGTAAGAAATTGAATTCTCATGTATGAGAAAATATTATCTGTATTCCAGAGGAACTTATAAGTACTTTTGAATATTCTGTCAAGATATTTTTGATAAATTAATTACTTTTATTTTCTACTGATATTCAGCATCACCGAAGGTATGAGTTCCATAAATTACCTACGCGGGCATACAAACATACTAATACAGAAGTTATGATACACTTCATTTCCATCCTGTATATCAAGTTTGTGTTTATATATAAATCTACAATGACTTGATACAAAGATTAGTTGGTGATGGTACAGAAATTTCACTTCATTTCGCTGACAATGAAGAATATGCTCCAAGAAAGATCAATACCCTCCTCCACATGGCTCTTCCAGTTTAAGTTATGCAATATTTGCCCATGGTATATCTTCTTTTTTGGGCTTTGAAATATATAATGTTTTTGACACTAGTAAAATGGGAGCATATAAATTTAAATTAATTTTAAATCCCAATCAAGTACATAAATTTATATATATGTCTCTTGTACTAGCAAATTTAAAATACTGAAAATTTTGATCATGTCAGTATTTGATATGTTTTAAGGCCTCTTATAAATGAAAACAACAAGGCTTCTGATTAATGGTGGCTGGCCTGGTGATGGAAGGCAAGTTTAAGTTTGTGAACCAAGAATATCATTTTAAAATAAAATTAACAACTGAGTTTTTGCTGAGGAGGTTGCACGTATAGAAGTTCCAAAACTACTAGCTTGTTCTTGAATACAGAGTGTTTGATGTGCTGATTAGTGTTAGTAGAAGATATCAAGAAGGGATGCTTTATGTAAATGTGTGTATGTTAATGATCAAATGATATATTCACCGCTGATTATTTATAAATAAGTTTGAAACCAGCACAGTATGTTGATTATTATCCTCTTTGTTGCAAATTGGTTTGAAGTTCTTATATTTCAATTCAGGGATAAATATACATTAATATTATTACTAGCCTTTAACCCGTGCGAAGCACGGGCGGGTATATAGTTCGTAATTTATTATTTATAATTTAAATTTTAACAATATTTTATTAGTATTTTTGTATTATTGGATTGAATTTAAATTATATTATATTATTCAACTGACTATATATTAGTACATTTAATCCGAATTTAGTACACGTAGATTTAAAAATAAAAAAGTCGGAAAATTCAAATCTTTTCCAAAAATAGCCGATCGTGTAATACTTTTGAAAGATTCAGTAGTCTAATCAATCGAATTTCAAATGTAATTTTGTAATCTTGGTTTTTTTTGACAATAATAACTTTTAAGATTAGAGTTAGAAAGAATTATATAATGGTTCATGTTTATATTGAAATAGAACACGTCAAAGTTAAAAAGAGTTATACGAAGGTTCTTGTTAAAATTGTATATTTATAATTTTATTTATAACATCATTATAATTTTTTTAATAAAATATTATATGATAATATATTGTTATGAGTGTTTTTAGTATTTGAAACTGTTTAACAATATAATACTAATAAACTCCACATTTGTAGACTTGTAGTACGAGAGTACCAAATCAAAAAATATAACTAAAACCTTGGACTACAAATTATACCCATGTTCGGCTTATTAGTATAGATGTAATACATATCCTAGATTTATAATTATATTGTATTAACAAAGTCCAACCAATTTGTGATACTCATAATCTTTTTGGTTTCTTAACTCTTGTTTTAATAAAATAAGTCTTCGGAGTTTGCATATTCTAGAAAAAGATGTTTCATTGTTTCCCTTTTGTTTCATTGATGGTCCTTTTACTATGACACTATCTTCAGGATAAGGAGCTACACAGTTGTTTGCTGACAAGTTTTATATCAGTATCAAGCTATATTGTGTACTTTGGAAAAGAAACTTTTACTGTAAATTTATGGCGGCGAAAGTCAAGAAACTGGAGGTGAAGGCATGGCTGAGAACGGACATTGCAACTAAGGTACTCTATGTTATGCTGGGAAATGAGCATAATTTGGTTGTATCCATATTTTCATTTGCACAAAGAGAACCAGAGAAGAAAAATGTTGTATAAGAACCCCTATTCGAATTTAGAAAGTTGAATTCTTATGTGATTCCTGCCCTGGCTGGTTTGGGCATATTTTGTTCTGTTATACCATATTCCAGACATTGTGAAATATTTCAGACATGTCACTACATTACATTATATAACTACATTACATTATATTCTTCATATATGTATACTGTATACTATTGTACAATTTATATACAAAGAAAGACCAAGATTAGCTAAGTGAATTTGGGTCATACTATAACAAAAATTGTGAGAATAAACTCAAATTCTTGCTATTGCTTTCCCTGCCTGAGGTTATTAATCAATTCTTTCCTCACTATCAACACATATGAGAACATCAAGTCGACAGTGCCTTCAATCCCTGTTTGCGCCTTCTCAATCGCCTCCAGTCTTCCCTGCAGTTCTTTGCAGAAGTCAGCACCTTTACCATTAGCTAAAACATGGCCTTTCACTGTATCATTGACTGCTTTCATTTCCTCCACAACTTCTTTGTTTTGGACTATCTTCTGGTTAACAATCGAGTCAAGAGCAATTAGCGGAGACAAAACGTATAGCTGTATTTTTCATCTTCAAGTATGGCTCAGCATCACTGCATAACCCTGATGCCACTACACTGCATACCCATGATCCGATATTCTTTAAAACCAATAATGCTTAATGAAGAACCAACTCTTTTCCGTGGACACCCTTTCTTTTGCTCTCTCTCTCACCACTCGCGCACAAAAGAGGAGAATATTACGCAATTGATTTTTGCCGATCTTGTTCTCTTATTCAGCAAGGTGACATAGAATCTGTTAAACCCATTTACAGTGATATTTCTTTGTTCTCTGAGCTTTCAGGCCTATCTCCAAATCCACGAAAAGTCTATGCTTTTTTGGGCATACACCTGCTGTATTTCATTTGCAACTCAGTTAACTGGTTTTCAACATGCTACCCTTCCAATCAAATATCTACTACATAAATATTTTTATCGAGATTTAACAAAAAAAAGTAATTTATATAGAAAAATTACAAAATATACTACATAAATATTTTTTATTTTAAATTTCATGAAATACTCAAAATGATTCTAAAACCCCATTCCGTTTCGACAACAAGCATCAAACCAGGACCTCGTCTTCACCACTTAAAGATATGCAAAATGATTCTAAATTCCCCTCCATTTCGCAACAAATACCAACTCAGAACTCTCATCTTCACGGCCACTTAAATCCTTTACAGTGATTTTACTAAGTTTCTTGGCAAACCCATCTTCATGATCACCAGTTAATTCATGATCCAGAATTTGATCACCAAAATCAAGACTCTGAAACACTAGCTCTAGTTTTTCTTGCTTAATTTCATATTTTTACAGGGCGACTCATTTGAAAGCTCTCGTTTTTCTTTAATTCCCTCCATTCTCCCCAAACATTTCAGACCCCACTTTAATTTAGTTAAAAAAGCTCTTTCCAGAACAGACTGCCTGGAGTTTGCTTTGGTAATAAAGCGGATTTTTAATGTGTGTATTTATCGTATTATATGTATATATAAAGTACCAAGACAGGATAGGTAATAAATTTAATTTTTCCAAAAAAATGTTTTGTTCTTAATTTTTGTATTTTTAGAAGATATACATATACATTTTCCTCCTCAGTTCCTTGCATAATGCACAGTGATTGTGTACTTAAAACCTGCTTAACCATATATCAAAATACATGGCATATAAACAAGATAACAAAAATTAATATAAAGAAGATATGAGCACTATATATAGTCTATAATTGCATAAATTTTTATCATGTAGATTGGTTCATCTAAATGTAAGACAACATTATGTACATTCGTTTGTGGCTGAAAATTCTATTCTGAAATTGAAAAGGCTTAATGAAGCTGCCTGAATCAACGGCAATGTGAAGGAATTTCCAAGGACATGTTAAACTAGAAACGAGCTCGTCTTTTCACTGAGTAGCCTTCTTTGGAGGGTGTTTCGCAGTTCTTGACCTGAGTCTAGTCCTCGGTCCACCTTCCGACTTCTCAGTGCCATGGTCCTGGTTCTGTGCAGGCAGAGGAGTCTCCTCCTGGACTGCCTTTACCTTGTGCTTATTCTTGTAAGTCCTTTTGTATACAATGATACGTTGATCTTTCAGTGCCTTCACAGATTCTTCAGCTACAGAAGAGTTGCCCCTTGATGTAGGCTCAATATCAGCAAGTCTCTTCCTCTTCAATGTGGCTTTGGTTCTCTCATAGGATAAACTAAATGTGTGACTTCTTGATGATTTGCTAGGCGTTACATCAGCTGAAGTATATTGACTTAGGTTGGCACTGCAAGAAAGATTTGCCCCCAGCTTTGCAGCCCAGTCAGCGTTCCCAGGAAAGGACCCTTCACTATCTAAAGCCGACTTGATTCTCTCCTTATCTTGTTCCGTGGCTTCCCTGAAGAATATTTCACTCCAAATATGATCTTCCCCCAGTTCATCAGCCAATAATTTTGTTTCAGCCAAAAACTTGGGAGATAATCTGCAAAATATGCATCGCTAAATATTATAAAAGGACTGGTAGAAGAGAAGGCACGAGTACTATCAAGTAGATTGATTTTAAAAATTTTGTTGCCATATATATGCACCAAATTGTAAAGGCAGTATGCATTTCATGGACAAATATAATGCATTTTACTCTCTGTATGCTAATGAAGTTGCCAAAAAAACCGTAAAGGAAACGTTACTGAGAAATGAGAGCAAAGTTGTGAGCACAGGCTATCTCTCTACTGTAATTGAATACAAATTTACAGCAGATAACAGGGTTATATATAAAAATTGCGGTCTTAAGGTTTGGCCTGGGTTCTTGCATATTTTAACGTGGGAAATGGCAATTAGTTTCATTTCCGGAATTTTTTGAAGGTGTCTGGTCCGTGTTTGCTTCGTTGCACAAACTATAAAGATCCATAACCATACTGACAAGAATAATCTCGCTATTTAGTAAAAAAAAAAAGGAATTATCTCATTAGACCAGACAACAGAATCACAAGTATTTACTTTAACTCACATAATTAAGTACTAATTATCAAAACTGATAATTTACCTGGATGACAAAGGAGTAACATATGCATGCCTCCAAGCACATCCGGTTTCTGTTTCACTTCTAAAGCATGTTGAAGACAGAAGACATGCCATCGAGAGGAATCCTCATCAAGGTGGGATACTGGTGAAACTTATCTCAGTTCAGTTTCAGAGTCGGAGGCATCCTCATAGGTCAAAGCTATAAGAGCAAGTGAGGATATATTCTTTGGGGGTTAATAATCAAGTGAGTCACCAAAGTGGACTCAATATATAACGTTGGTCACTAAATTCAAAACGGTCTCAAATCGGTTGCTTAAGTCAGTTATACATACATACATACATATATACATATATATAATAAAAAAATCCTTTACCGTCGGCATTTGGTAAAATATAATCGACACAAAAAGGTGTAACTTTTATTTTTAAGCGAACTTTAGGCAATGGCATTCTACAAACCCGATGCCATAAATCAACCCTTTAGCGTCGTTTTTTTTTGCAACCTGACGCTATAGGCCAATCCTTTAGCGTCGGTTAACAAGTCTTTTGCATCGCAGTTTAGCAGTGATAAAGTAGACTTTAAGCGTCGGCTTTTTAACCGACGCAAGAAAAACATACCTATAAAATTTCCACCAACGAACTGCAAGGACTGTTTATTGATCTTGATTGTTCTTGGAGCATCTTCTTCATTGTTTAATGCATTGAAGAACAACATACTCTCCATTTGAAAAAAAAATTCATCTGTAAAATAAAGATTAAATCAATGAAATTAATGTTATATATCTAATTTTGATTTTGGTTCAATTTTAAATATAATTCAAAATTTTGAAGATGATGAAATTTAAGAATTTATGTATAATCACTTCTAATCATATCAAAATGAAATAGATATCCATGGTGTATTAATATCACGCAAACAATTTATCTCTTGTGAAAATAAGACATGTATGGAATGCGAGCATAAAAGAAAGAGAAAAGAAGATTAGAGAGATGATGTGGAATGAAGGTGAAGAATATAAGACTGGTTTCTTTTATAACTAGAGTGCTATGGAAGGATGTAGAATTATCTAGAAATTTCCCGAGTATGTGAGTGTTGGATATAAAGAAATATATATGACACACAAATGTTACAAAATAAAACGCTGGCAATTAGAATGACCTCGAGTGTTTCCTAAATAAAAATTAAAATATGTTTTATTTCGCTCAAACGCATTATGATTCTCTTTAATGCACACTTAGCGAAGGCAAAGGAAACCGAATTACGAAAAAAAATATGATAAAATAAAATTTAGTTTTGCATACATTCTAAAAAAGACCCTAAAGTCACATGTTTTCATCCACCGAAAAAACAGTAAAACATGACCTTGGACAATGAATTAAGATAATAAATGTAAAATTATAACATGCAATTGAAGAAACTGAGAATATATACTTACATAAGCCGAGAAAGGAAGATGTGTTAAGAAACCCCAAAATCCAGTTCATCTATCTAAAACCCTAAAATCCAATCAAACCAATCGGGTTACAAATTCAGCCGAGTCAAAGCTAGGTCCCAAAGTTGTGATTTTTCAATCCAGATCTAAGTTGGGACTCCAATAAAGGATAGTTATTCAAGCTACCAATTGAATTGAACTATAAACGGGACGGACTCGAAGTCATGTAAGATTGTGAGGGAGGTTAGGTGGAAGAGAGAGGGTAACAGAGGGAGGGTGAAAGGGATATGGTTATAGAGAGAGATGATGCGGGGATAGAAACTATCGCGAGAGAAATGGGAAGATAGATAATGCAGAAATTAAATTATTATTTCATTATGTATGTGGGAAGTTTTGTGTTGGGGAGATGGTATTTTATCTTTTAACAAAGCTGCAATAAGGTATAAATTGTTTTAATAATTAATGTCGAAAAATATGATTTAACATGGCTCTTATAAATAGTTATATATATATGGTGAAAATACATTTAACATGAGTGATTTGTACAAGCTAGTGATGGTAAATCCATTTATATTAAATATAACTTGTTTTAGGGGTGATCGCGGTGCGGGCGGTGCGGTTTTTTCCTAAAACCGCAAACCAAACCGCGCATGCGGTTTGGTTGAAAACTCAAACCGCAACCGCACCGCGCTAGCATAAAAACCGCGTAAACCACACCACAAAATGCGGTGCGGGGCGGTGCGGTTTGCACGTTTAAAATAAATATTTAAATTAAATTAATTATGAAAGAATTTAAATACATTATATTAATAAAGTCATAATAAATCTATATGATATTTATCATTTAAGAACCACAATGACTACTAAAAAATATAAACAAAAGTGCAAATAAAATGATAATAAGTTGTAAGCAGTGTTGTAAAAGGTGGGAATGAGACTTAATCGGTGAAGTCGCGGAATAAGGATTAATTGGATAGATCGTACTAATCGGATGATTAATGGAATAAATGAGGATTAATTGGATCGGATGATTAATGGAATAAACAGATATTTAATTAGTTTTGCGAGCTACAAAACATGGATTACTCGATGATTAATCACTGACTTTTAGGACAAAAGTTTGTAAAAGACATATAATAATAATATAATCGTTTTATAAACTTTGGTATAATAGCAAACTAGATTTATAAAGAAAAATTAACTATTATTTGAAGAGTTCTAACAAATACATACATAACATAAATATAAATAATATGAGTAATTTATATATACTATTATAATGCGGTGCGGTGCGGTTTAAACCGCACCAGTAAAATGTCAAACCGCAACCCGCACCGTGCCGCGCGGTTTGTGAAAAATTCAAACCGCAACCGCACCACAAAAATTAAAAACCGCGTTTTGCGGTGCGGTGTGGTGCGATGCGGGCGGTTCATGCGGTTTGAGCGGTTTTTTGATCACCCCTAACTTGTTTATTCAATTATTCTATATATTGAATCTTGGTATAATATATGAAATAACAAACCAAATATCTAATATAATTATTAAGACTATACAACAAACTAAACTGATATAAAACAAAATTGGTGTTAACATTTAAATTCAAACTTATATTCAAAAACATATCAAATCTACGTAGTTTTTAAGATAAATACATATCATAGGTAATTATGGTTTTAAGTTCCTTAACACACATCCTTAACCCAAAGTTTGAAATAGACAGTAATACATTAGAAGTGATTCGAAACACCATGGCTATCTATTTTGTTTTTATTTGATTAAAAGTGATTATACATAAATTCTTGAATTTCATCATCTTCAAAATTTTGAATTATATTTAAAATTGAACCAAAAATCAAAATTAGATATAGAACATAGATTTCACTCGTATTATCCTTATTTTATAGATGAATTTTTTTATTCAAATGGAGTGTATGTTCTTCTTCCATGTAGTAAACAATGAAGAAGATGCTCCAAGAACATTAGATGTATTACTATATATTTCAAACTTTGGGTTAAGGATCTGTGTTTAGGATCTTAAAACCATAATTACCTATGACATGTATTTAGCTTAAAAACTACGTAGATTTGATATGTTTTTGAATATAAGTTTGAATTTAAATGTTAACACCAATTTAGTTTTATATCGGTTTAGTTTCTTGTATACTCCCTCTGTCCCATTTAATTGTATACGTTTCTTTTCAACTGCTCGACACGCATTTCAATGCTCTTATAAAATATAGTTCCGTAACTTATTTTTGAGATTTTCTTTTCCTGAATAAAAATATAACATCCAAACTTTAATTCAGAAAAAGAAAATTTTAAAAATAAATTACACAACTACACTCTACAGGAGCATTAAAGTCCGTGCCGCGTCCCCGTCCCCCAATGTATACAACTCAGGGGGACGGAGGGAGTAGTCTGAATATTGATATTAAATATTTGGTTTGTTATTTCATATGTTATACTAAGATTCAGTGTATAGAATAATTAAAAAAACTAGTTATATTTAATATAAAGGGGTTTACCATCACTTGTACAAATTAGGGGTGACCAAAAAACTGAACAGATCCGAAACCGAAACTGCTAAAAATCGTTAAAACCCGAACCATATAAAACCGAACTAAGAACCGAAACCTGAAAAATTAAAAACCGAATCTGAAACCGATTATTCGGTTCCGGTTATAGCTAGGAACCGATCCGGAGAAAACCCAACCGATCCGATTTTTCGATGTACTAAACAAAGAAGAAGATGCTCCAAGAACACTTCACCCTAGAATTACCCTGGAGTGCTGATCAGGCGATTCAGCGTTGGGAAGAACTCACCGTTCAAATCAAGCTTCTGCACCAGAGTATAGGTAGAAAATATATCTCTTTTGTAAACATTCATGTAGTTAGCAGTAATTAATGACTTCTCATACTAATCTTCACTTCTTTTGTTTTGTAGCCATTGATGAATGGAACAGTTAAATATGATGTGTTTCATGTGCTTTCACTGGAGGGTGACTGGGGTCTTACAATATTAAAAGTTCCAGACAAGATTCAAGTAAGTCTACATGGTTTTACATAGGTGGTATTGATGAACTTAGTGATGACTGCTGGACCCGACAACAAGCATGACACCGGAAGCATCAATTGTTGCTCCCTTGTGAAGGTTTTCAAGCTTTTTGAGAGGACAACTACATCAATTTATTACAAGAATCGAATATTAGATGGAGAAGTTGAGGATTTTGATAAAGATGAAGCAAACAGAGATGGAGATTGTAGGTGATAATAAACATATTTTTAAGTTGATAGTAAATATATAATACAGAAGTTATAATACACTTCAGTTCCAACCTTTATATCAAGTTGGTGTTTATATATAAATCTACAATGACTTGATACAAAGATTAGTTAGTGATGGTACAGAAATTTCACTTCATTTCGCAGACAATGAAGAATATGCTCCAAGAAAGATCAATACCCTCCTCCACATGGCTCTTCTAGTTTAAGTTATGCAATATTTGCCCATGGTATATCTTCTTTTTGGGCCTTGAAATATATAATGTTTTTGACACTAGTAAAATGGGAGTATATAAATTTGAATTAATTGTAAATCCCAATCAAGTACTAGCAAATTTAAAATATTAAAAAATTTGATCATGTCAGTATTTGATAATTAGTATGTTTTAAGAGCCTCTTATGAATGAAAACAACAACGCTTATGATGAATGGTGGTTGATGTGGTGAAGGAAGGCAAGTTTGTGAACCAAGAATATCATTTTTAAAAAAAATTAACAACTGAGATTTTGCTGAGGAGGTTGCACGTAGAAGTTCCAAAAGTACTAGCTTATTCTGGTATACCGAGTGTTTGATGTGCTAATTAGTACTGTACAAGATATCAAGAAGGGATGCCTTATGTAAGTGTGTGTGTGTAGATGATCAAATGGTTCACGGCTGATTATTTATAAATAAGTCCCAGCGCAGTATGTTGATTATTATCCTCTTTGTTGCAAATTGGTTTGAAGTTCTTATATTTCAATTCAAGGATATATATACATTAATATTATATATGTAATACATATCTAGATTTATAATCAAATTATATTAACAAAGTCTAACCAATTTGTGATACTCATAATCTTTTTAGTTTCTCGACTTTTGTTTTAATACAGTAAGTCTTCGGAGATTTCATATTCTAGAAAAAGATGTTTCATTGTTTCCCTCAGTCGAAAAAAGATGCTCTGAACTTTCACTAGCATTGCCACAAAGAAGGCGAGAAGGGTGTACGTCCATGCCGAATTCACACATTCTGTCTTTCTTGAGAACCCTGTTATGCAACCCAAACCAAAGACTGAGGGAATATTTAGAGATGGAGAATGAGGGAGCAGATGCTCGAGGTCGAATTACCATTCCCAACACACTGAATCTGTTCTGTGACATGTCACTTTTTTTCTAGTCTGCTTTTACTCTTAACAAAGTTGATACTTTATACTTTTTCTCTCCAACAAATTAATAAATACGTTTAACTCTTAATATCACTACATTACATTATATTCTGTATATATGTATATTGTATACAATTGTACAATTTCTATACAACGAAAGACCAAGATTAGCTCAGTGCATTTGAGTCATACTATAACAAAAATAGACTAGCAGCTCTGTCTTTCCAAATTGTGAGAATAAACTCAAATTCTTGCTATTGCTTTCACTGCCTGAGGGTATTAATCAATTCTTTCCTCACTGTCAACACATATGACAACATCAAGTCGACTGCGCCTTCAATCCCTGTTTGCGCCTTCTCAATCGCCTCAAGTCTCCCCTGCAATTATTTGGAGAAGTGATCAGCACCTTTACCATTAGCTATAGCTAAAACATGGCCTTTCACAGCATCATTGACTAATTTCATTTCCTTCACAATTTCTCTGTTTTCAACTATCTTATCATTAACAATCGAGTCAAGAGCAATTAGCGGAGACAAAACGTATTTTCCAGCTGATTTCTTCATCTTCAAGTATGGCTCAGCAACACTACATAAGCCTGATGCCACTACACTGCATACCCATGATCCAATATTCTTTAAAACCAATAATGCTTCATCAAGAACCAACTCTTTTCCGTGAACACTCTTTCTTTTGCTCTCTCCGGCAACATTATTAGCTTTCAGATCATTACCAAAATTTTTGTAAATAATCTTAGTTAGTGGCTTAAATTGGACCAAAGTATTCTCATTTACACTTAAAGCATGAGACAACAAAACACGGGCTTGACTTAGTTGAGACAAAGCAGAGCATATTGAATTTAACAATCCAACAAGCTCAAGCTGTAACCAAGATACTCCTCCATGCTCGAAACCTCCCATTGAGTCATGGGATTCCGACTCCCCCTACACAAAACATCCCACATACACAACGAAAAAACAATTTTATACCCGCATTTTCTGTTTTCCCATATCTCTAGCAACGATTTCTCTACCCGCGTCATCTCTCATTATAACCATATCCTTCTTTGATATCCCTTTCATCTTCTCTCTCTAATCATCGCTCTTCCATCTAACCATCTAACCTCCCTCACAATCTTACATGCATGCCTCCATTTTGTCCAGTTTAAAGCTTAATTCAATTTGTAGCTTGAAGAACCAGCTTGAATTGGAGTCCCAACTTAGACCTAGATTGAAAAATTACAACTTTGGGACCTAGCTTGGACCCGGCTAAATTTGTAACGCGATTAGATTTTAGGATTTCGAATAAATGAAACCGATTTTGGTGTTTCATAACACATCTTCTTTTCTTGATTTTATGTAGGTATATATTCTCAGTTTCTTCAATTACATGTTATAATTTTAATTTATTATCTTAATTAATTGTTTAAGGTCATGTTCTACTGGTTTTTCAGTGGATGAGAACATGTGACTTTAGGGTTTTAGAATTTATGCAAAATTAAATTAGTATCACTTTTTTTTCGTGATTCGGTTTCCTTTGCCTTCGCTAAGTGTGCATTAAAGAAAATTATAATGCGTTTGAGTGAAATAAAACATATTTTTATTTACGATACACTTAAGGTCATTCTAATTGTCAGTTTTTTATTTTGTAACATTTGTGTGTTATATATATTTCTTTATACCCAACACTCACATACTCAAGAACTTTCTAGATAATTCGATATCCTTCCATAACACTCTATAAAAGAAACCAATCTAATATTCTTCGTCGTCATTCCATACCATCATCTCTCTTATCTTCTTTTCTCTTTCTTTTACACTCACATTCCATATATGTCTCATCTTCGCAAGTGATTAAATTGTTTGCTTGATATGATCGAAAATCGATATATATACGTAACTTTCAACCACATATGATTGGTAAGTAATGGCCTAAATAAGTTTTTTAAGCATTCTTATATACACACGTACCCCATGGGTATCCATTTCATTTTGATATGATTGGAATTGATTATACATAAATTCTTGAATTTCATGATCTTCAAAATTTTGAATTCTATTTGAAATTGAACCAAAATCAAAATCGGATATAAAAAAGAGATTTCATTCGTATTATCTTTATTTTCTAGATGAATATCTTTATTGAAATAGAGAGTATGTTGTTCTTCGATGCAGTAAACAATGAAGATGATGCTCCAAGAAAAATCAAGATCCATAAACACCTCTTATGGTTCGAAGGTAAAAATTTATTGATTTTAGGGGTTACTATGGATGTTATGGTTGTCTTTATTTCATCATGTATCATGTACATATTGTAGCAGCCCAAAAGGGGAGAAATGTACCTTTGCCCATGGCTTGGAAGAGCTGCATGATTCACCACCCAATTGGGAAGAATTGGTGCATGCTAAAAGTAAACGGGCATCGGATAATTATCCAAAAACACCAGGTGGGATGATGCTTTGCAGGTTTTTTTTTTGCTGGAAACCAATGCCCGTATGGAAAACCCTGCTCTTACCTACATGAAAGTCCAAAAGAAACTGAGATAGCAAGGGGGGAACCAGCCCATGGCTGGGGTTGGGTTGCAGCCAGGTCCATTTGGTTATTCCAGCAATGCAAACAGGAACAGACCAATTCAGCCTAATCATAGTCAAGCACAGCAGACTTGGAGGCCAAGACCCGCCAGTAGTTAAATACATATCATGTATCAAGTGTCTAAATTTATTGTACCATTATTGTAGTTCTTTGCACATGCCATGTGGTCTAAACGTGAAAATTTACAATTGAGTATCAGTTGAGAGAACTGTACAGATTATATACAATTTTTTACAAATTTAAACAAATTATTTTAGTTGGCATTTTGAAATTTATAGCATTATAAATTTAATTAAAATCCCATTCTCATTCACAATTCACATTCCATTTGGTCCCCAGATGGCCGTGTACACTTAACCTCCCTTGGAATGCTTTTACCTTTAGTAAATTATTGCCACTTATGTGTCATTTATTTCTAGGTCTTGTTAAAATTATTTTACAAAAATTTGTAGTTGTTTCAAATATAAATATATAAAAAAATTTGTTTGTAGGTCTTGTACATTTTTTATTTTATATTTTGTACTTATTTGTCTTCAGTGACCGGTCTTCTGATCAGCCTAGTTTTAAAACTAAATCCCTTAACCCTTTATCTCTGTTATACATAATTATTGGATTGTAAACGTTTCCACACTCTCTTTCACCCAGCCCAGGTGGATTCCAAATCCTCGTTCCGCCCCTGATGGCAAGGTCCCTGCTATGAATTTATCTGCGCCAATCATTAAAGCCGCCACCTGACCAATGTTGGAGATGAGAAATGATACTGGGATATGTGTTTGTTGTTTACCTTGGCGTCCTGGGAATATAAATATATAAAGGCATATATATAAGGGAAGGCATGCAGAAGTTATATCAACAACTTTATGATGTTCTACTAGGCAAACTAGTTTAAGGCACATACTTCCTCAGCGCATGCTGCTGATGTTCTTGCTGCTTGGTTTCCTCTCCTCGATGTAAACTTCTCTCCCAGACAACTGTATTGGTGCCTAAAGAGCGGAAAATCAATTATTCAAAAGGGTGATTTATAGGAAAAATTACAGATCTCACTAAATAAATGGGAAATCAATGTATTGTTTTTTTTTTAATGTTTTCTGAAGTTCACATCACATACAGCAGATGTAAACAGAAGGCTTTGGGATAACTAAAAACAGATATGTACAGAGAAAGTTCAGGGATACATGTGCGATAGGACACTCTGAAGGCTAAAACCTTGTATAAAGATCAGGGAATATATACTAGAAGCCGAATAATTGTTAAAAGCCACTACAACAGAAACGGTTAAAATTGACTGCCATTTCCGGTAAGTTTTAGTTATTTTTGACTGGATTCGGTCAATTTTAGTTATTTTTGACTGGAATAGCCGGTCAGTCATAGCTTAGTGGATTTTAGCTATCTCCGGTCAAAATTAGTTATTTTTGACCGAATAAATCTGACCAGTTAGTTTTGACCGCTTAATTTTGACCGCCTATTTTGACCGTTTTCGGTCATCTTTGTCTGCTGTTTTCAAAGTTTGAATTTTCATGAAAATTCGAATCTCCCGCTTTTTTTAAATTTAATGTGACCGAATCGGTCAGATTTATTTTTTTGACCGCTTGTGTTCAGTCATATTTATAAATTTGACCGCTTATTTTATTTAGTCAATTTTATAATTTTGACTAAGGATTTGTAGTCAAATTTATAAATTTGACTGATGTTGGGGTAGTCAAATTTATAAATTTGACTGATGTTGGGGAGTCAGAATTATAATTTTGACGGTTTTCGTTCAAATATAATAAGTTTAATTCGACCGAAAGCAGCTAAATTTATTGAAAGTATTACAAAAAAAAACAGCATGACCTTGCTGTATATGCTACTGCCACACCTGTAACCATATCTCAATAACCCAACCAATCTCAATCAAACTAGACTATGCAATTTCATATAAACATAACTTAGATAAACATAATAAGCTGCAAACTTGATCATTGATCATACACCAATCATATACACAAGTTAAATATCTATTCACCAAGGTTAGGCTAACGACTTGCAACATTATATGCACATTTCTACTTTTGGATTTCAGTCTTAAAGTCAAAGTAAATTTCAAAAAGTTAGCCTCAAAAGATGAGTTAGTCCCTCATAAACCTTGTATCCATTACAAGGGAAACTGATCGGCTTCATCGTCCACGTCTTCATCATCATGGTTTCTTGAGATGTCACCATTCATTGGAGCTTTTTCAATACTAGTACCCTGCAATTGAAATTATATTCATAAACACAGAAAAATAGCATTTTAAAAGTAAATGTTCACTGCAAATAAACTGAAGACCCCCCCCCCCCCTCCGCCGTTTAACACACATATATGAATATTTTATTATATATTGTCAGAGAAGACATGCTAAATTTAGATAATAATTAATAACAAATTATTAATTTCAGTTCAGGTTCCGTCATTGCTTAGAAGCTGGATCAAACACCAACGGATTTGTCTACAGATTAATGGTTCCAACTTCCAACAGGAAAATCTAAGCACCGCATGAAATATACCATATGAGTCTGCCATAGATAATGAACCAGTTGCTTTAGCTACATATGCAGATTGCAGCAAAATGAAACCTATGATTTTAATCTAAGAGCACAGATGATCAGCCTAAGCTTATGCTATTTCTGAGCACTCAACAAAAGAACCAGACATAATATACATAAGGAAAAAAATACATTTATTGGACAATGAACAAGTCATATATATTATATATGAACTTTGTGGGCCAACTCAATGGAAACAAGTATCCGCAAGTACAAAGAAAAGCAACGAAGCATTTCTAATCAAAAAGACTTGCAGGTATAGAAAAAGAAAGTATGATGTAAAACATTACCTCTAAAATGACCTTATCGTTCAATTTGAGGGCATCCACAACAAAAGCCGTTTCCAAGCGCATATATTGACTCCAGGCTTCTTGCTGCATCGGATCAGCATGATTTGGAAAGGCCTCATCAGCTAGGCGATGCATCTGCTCATTTAAAAACGCGTGTGGCACCTCCCTCATCTCTAAAGAACGAACCATTTGATGTACCTCTGCTGAAACCCTCACGACGAGATCCACTAAATCATCAGACAATTGTGGTGAAGTAGAATTGGCTTTGGGCTGGGTGCTCGCCAACTTTGCTGCCTCATAGGCTCCAAGAACCTCTATCACTGAATGTCGAGGGTAAAGGATAGGTTTTCCCTTTTTCGGAGGTCTCACTTGGACTATTAAGCTCACTGCCTTCCTTCGCTGATTTATTTTGAGAGTATTTGGTGATGGTGGAGGATCAGCCAACTCCTCATCCTCTGGTGGGGTTTCCGGTTGTGAAGCCAATGCCTTTTCCAGGTCTTCTTGAAAGTATCCAAATTCCTCAATTAATTAGCCACACACCTAAACTACTCAGCCATTTAAACAAACACACTAACTAAACAACATCACAAAACAATTAACAAAACTAATTCATAAATCAAACCAGATTAAGAGTCAACTCGCAGCATTTTTACAAACTAACAGAACATAATTTTTACAAACCCAGCCAACGACTTAGTGCGCGTCTCTAAACTCAGAAAAGAAAAACATAATTTGGTTTCACAAAACACAGAAGCAACTCAAAACTGAATCAGCCATGAACTACCCAACTCGTGACTTGGCGAAAAGGAACACCCAACAACAAACAACTCAGCGAAATACCAAACACAAAACTCAACGCAGATCACAGACATGGAAACGACTAGCGACTCAGAGATCAGTAGCAAATCGGAAATCAGAACTCGCAATTCAATCAGAACTCGCCATCGGTCAAAAATAACTAATTGACTAAAATCGGTCAATTTTCTAATTCTTACCAATTTCGGTCAAAACGCATATTCAGCTATTTCTGAAACTTTTGGGCGGGCAAATTCCCGTGCACGGAATGATTTTGGGCACACCCTATTTGACCGCGTTCGGTCAATTTTATAGTTTTGACCGAACCCAGTCAAAATTACATTTAACTTTTTTTTTGGAGACTTTGTGCGAGAAGATTCCCGCCTAGAAAATAATTTTGACCGCATGCATATTTGACCGATTTCGGTCAAATTTGATGACGTCATCGAATCAAGCTTTGGCGGGAAAGTTCCCTCCATTTTTTACGGAGCCCACCATTTAAAATTGACCGGATAAATTTGACCGATCCCTAATTTTGACCGCGTTCGGTCTAATATAAGAGCGGTCAAAATTATTCGGTCAATTTTAGCCTTGACTTGGTGAAATGCGAGTTTGACCTTAAAATTGACTGCGTTCGGTCAAAAATAAGGCGGTCAAAAATAATCGGTCAAAAATACCATGTTTTTCTTGTAGTGTTACTGGGTACTTATAAATTGGTTTAGTTGTAAGCATCTGTGTTTGGAGAGAGAAAAATGACTACAGAATTTGCAATAAGAAGCTAACCTTGTGATACTCAAGGGTATCTCATTGTTTTTCTAGAAGACCTATTGCACAATCCTAGCTATTTGCATAACTAGCCAGAAAGAAACCCGTTCTGTGTTGAAGATTCTCACTGTATATATCTAAACGCTGAACGAAACTACAGTTGCAACTCTTGATTTTAATTCAGCACCGACAACTAGTATTCTATTATGTGCTGAGCGAGGAAGATCCACGCTTATTATTGTTTGCCGGATCCAGCTGAAAAGTTACATAAATATATGGTCAGCTCACTTTTTAAACTCTAGATTATATTTTGAACCTTTTAATCAAGTAGATGATAATAAAAGACACCCCCACCCAACCAGCACCATAACAACCGTATATATTTACTGAGCCCCTGTAAATTAACATGTATAAAATCCCTAAATCCCTAATTAACATATTAAAAATCAAACCAAAATCCATCTTTACAGTAGGTCGAAAACACCAGATGCTGAGCACTTTCAAAAAGGTAGAAGCAAAATATAAGTATATACCAAAATATAATGGGTTAGATGACATCTTTACGGTGTGTTCTGTGTTGATAACTAATAGAGAGTGTTTGGTTGAATGACAAAATATATGCTAAATTAAACATGGGTCCAGGTCCTGGCATATGTATGCCAAGTACCAGTTATATACTAACATACAGGTCTGTCGGATGAATATGCGGCGGTCAGGATTATAAATAATTGAAAAAACTAGTTATATTTAATATAAAGGGATTTACCATTACTTGTACAAATCGCTCATGTTAAATATCTTTCCATCATAGTTACTTACAAGAGACGTGTTAAAACATATTTTTCGACATTAATTATTAAAACAATTTATATCTTATTACAACTTTGTTAAAAGATAAAATTCCGTCTCCCACTACACAAAACATCCCACACACATAACGAAATAATAATTTAATTTCCGCATTTTCTGTTTCCCCATTTCTCTCGCGACAGTTTCTCTCCCCGCATCATCTCTCTATATAACCATATCCAATTCACCACCCCTCTGTAACACTTTCTCTTCCATCTAACCATCTAATGTCCCTCACCATCTTACATGGCTTCGAGTAGCTCAATTCAATTGGTAGCTTGAATAACTATCCTTTATTGGAGTCCCAACTTAGACCTAGATTGAAAAATCACAACTTTGGGGCCTAGCTTGGACCCGGCTAAATTTGTAACCGGATTGGTTTGATTGGATTTTAGGGTTTTGAATAGATGAATTGGATGTTGGGGTTTCATAGCACATCTTCTTTTCTCGGTTTTATGTAGGTATATATTCTCAGTTTCTTCAATTGCATATTATAGTTTTACATTTATTATCTTAATTAATTGTCCAAGGTCATGTTTTACTGGTTTTTTGGTGGATGAGAACATGTGACTTTAGGGTCTTTTTTAGAATTTATGCAAAATTAAATTTGATTTTATCATATTTTTTTCATAATTCGGTTTCCTTTGCCTTCGCTAAGTGTGCTTCAAAGAGAATTATAATGCGTTTAAGTGAAATAAAACATATTTTAATTATTATTTAAGAAACACTTGATCGAGGTCATTCTAATTGTCGGTTTTTTATTTTGTAACACTTGTTTGTGATATGTATTTCTTTATACCTCACACTCACATACTCAAGAAAATTCTAGATAATTCTACATCCTTCCATACCAATCTATAAAAGAAACCAATCTCATATTCTTCGCCTTCATTCCATACCATCATCTCTCTATTTATCTTCTTCTCTCTTTCTTTTATGCTCACATTCCATATATGTCTCATTTTCGCAAGTGATTAAATTATTTGTCTAATATGATCGATATATACGTAACTTTCAACCACATATGAATTGGTAAGTAATGGCCTCCACTGAAATTGGCCGTATAGATGTGATACTAGGTGGCAGCAGTCTTAATTCCCTAGCTATTCTTCCTTCCGGTTTCACAATACTTCCTCATGGATCTTCATTGTTCACACAATTAAGGCTCCAGTGGCACTCTCTTGACCGCGTCGTTCCAGGCACTGACCAAGGAAATTCGTGTGGGTACGCTGTAAATTGTGAAGATGTCTCCACAGCAGTAGGATATCTCAGATGCATCTGTCAAAATATTAAGAATGCATTTGCTGTAGTTGATGCTAATACCACAGTAATAGTATAGGGAAGTAGGTAAGAAATTGAATTCTCATGTATGAGAAAATATTATCTGTATTCCAGAGGAACTTAAAGTACTTTTGAATATTATCTGTATTTTGCAGACAATGAAGAATATGCTCCAAGAAAGATCAAAACCCTCCTCCACATGGCTCTTCTAGTTTAAGTTATATGCAACATTTGCCCATGGTATATCTTCTTTTTGGGCCTTGAAATATATTATGTTTTCGACACTAGTAAAATGGGAGCATATAAATTTAAATTAATTTTAAATCCCAATCGAGTACATAAATTTAAATTTATGTCTCTTGTACTATCAAATTTAAAATATTAAAATTTTTGATCATGTCAGTATTAAAACCCTTCTGATGCATGGTGGTTGCTGTGGTGAATGGTGATGGAACGCAAGTTTGTGAACCAAGAATATCATTTTAAAATAAAATTAACAACTGAGTTTTTGCTGAGGAGGTTGCACGTAGAAGTTCCTAAACTACTAGCAGCTTGTTCTTGAATACATAGTGTTTGATGTGCTGATTGGTACAAGATATCAAGAAGGGAGGCCTTATGTAAGTGTGTGTATGTTGATGATCAAATGGTTAGCGGCTGATTATTTATAAATAAGTTTGAAACAAGCAGTATGGTTTGATTATAATCCTCTTTGTTGCAAATTGGTTTAAAGTTCTTAAATGTCAATTCAAGGATAAATATACATTAATATTATATATGTAATACATGTCTAGATTTATAACTCATTCTGAGTCAAGTTCGTTGGAGTCCCCATTTATTTGGAGTCTTGGAGTCTACATATGTTCTCCACATAAAATATAGCTTAAAATATTTTAAAATATAGTATTATTTTTCGAATGATGTTCTACAAACATCATCATTACTTGAATCGAACCGGCCGAATGGTCACCCCTACCCATCATTCTCGTCTCCTTTTGTCATGGCCGACAGGATCGGAGGTGGGAAAAGTTGTTCCTCAGAACAAGGGGTGTGAGCATTGAATTCCAATGTCCTGTTCTACCTCACAAAGATGTGGTCTTCGTGTGTTCAAAGAACAGGCTTTCGCCCATATGGGCTCAGTCTAATTGTGTTTGGGCCACTGTCGTCAGTATTTGGATCTGTCGACACGAACCTCTAACATGTCCCCGGACTTCGATCGGACTCGCTCCATCAAAGTCCAACTCGGCCGATCTTCGGCATAATCCCTAGATCAGCTCGCTTGACTAGTCGGTTGGTTTCGACCTTATCCAAGGGTTTACAATGTTGGGCGTATTTCCGGTGTGAAATAAGGAAACCAAACTTACAACTTGTCAATGCACAAGTTTTATTTGACATTTTATGATTTTTTACATATTTAAATAATTTAATATGGAGTATAATTTTATTTTGTTTTAATAACAAATCATAAAATAAAATTTTAATTAATTCTGAAAAATTATAATATATTATGTTTTTATATTAGTAAAAATAACATAAAAATTAATTTTATTGGACTGCTGACATGATTTGATCCTTAAATCATTGTCAACAATTTAGTTACTCAAATATAAAATTTTATTCCAATAGAAGCTCATGGTTATGAACTATTTTACTAAGATATGATGACTATAACTCGTCATACTAACTACAAACCAAACAACCAAAAAACTATTATTTATAATTTAATAATATAATAAAGATGAGGAATCTATAAATAAGTTTCGGTGGCTTACCCCAAGTTTACAAATAGGTAAGGGAAGAGTGGGGGTTTTAAAATAAGGACAATGAAATAAATATGATTTTTATTCTATTTATTGTTGAGCCATCTACTTGTGATTTTGTCATCATATATTGAACAATATATGCATGAAATTCTGTCTTTTATTCTGGATTTGACGTGATCTTATTGCTTTTGGTTATTATTCATATCTCAATTGCTTACCATTGTGTGCTGCTTTTTTGGTAATTATCACCTTGAAAGAGCTTCCAAGTTCAATTTCTTTTTAAATTAAAAATATGTTGTTCATATTCATGTGTTGCTTCTTGTTTGCTAGTTTTGGATATGTCACTATACCATAGATTGCATTTAGCAACCCCTGAAAATAGTTGCTATATTATAAAAAATCATTGCAATAGAGTCTATTGCAATGATTTTCAAAAAATCGACCGTTAAGTTTGCCCCCGTTGCCATAGGGCCCTTTTTGCAATGAATTAACATAGATATTGCAACAAGTTCAAACCATTGCCAGAGCCACATATTGCAACAACTTTTCATCTATAGCAATGCTATTTAAATCATTGCTTTAGTTTGTTCTTTTATTGCAACAAAATTTGCAACATTTTTTTTTTGTTTAAACATTGCCATATAGCACCTGTGGCAACAAATTTTTGTCCTAATGCATTGTTGTTTAAATGATTTACAATAGCAAAAGCAATCTCTAAGGCAACATTATAATCATATATTGCAACAGTATGAATTAAAAAAATTTGACATGACCATTACAAAAATATATTATTTCACCATTAAAATTTCATTACAAGATCCCAAAAAAAAAAAAACTAAGATGTTACCCACCACAAATCTCACCATGCCTACACAACCACACCCAAGAGTAGTACCATTGTAACTACACTAATAAAAACAATCCTAAATCTAAAATGTTAAATAAAATAGGTCAATATATTATTACACCAATTTTTTTATCAACAAAAACTCCATTACAAAAGACTTGTCATAGACCAATTGTTGGGGCTTTTGTGGAAATCAGTAAAGCACCCTCCATTAGATTGTTGAAAGCCTTGAGCAGAGCATGTTCCGCAACAACAATTTTGGTGGGGGAGGGACTAGCATGCATACAGAACCAACTCTCACCACAAACATATACATATGCTCCTGATATATCATGTTCCATATCGCTGAAGCTTGGAAACACAAACAGAAAAAAGTCATTTAACTCCAACAAAAAAAAAGAGTATTTAGTATAAGTAGTAATATCTAGGTACAGATATGTGAGGTGAGTATAGTTTAAGGAACTTGAGAAATGATCTGGTGGCTTGTTTTTCATGGTGACTTGTCCCTGGATATTGAGTTAACCAAGAAAGGACCTGAAACGCATGCAAAAATCATACACTAATTCAGAAATATAAACTGTACATAGATATCAGCTTACTAACCACCAATATTGTTAATATAATGAAAGCTTTGAGATTATATATTAAGACTGAGATATTAACACTCAGCATGTACTCATTAGTTAATTATGGTCTAGTCATGGCAATTCAGAAGTCTAAAATAAGTTTGTTAATTCTTAATATTATGATACTTACCTTTAAATTTAATTAGACAAGTAATTAGCTATATGTATGTGCCATGATTTCATGGATGAGGCACAACAGATTTAAACATACCAAATATTTCTCTTAAATGATTTTCGTTCACGTTCCTGGTGAGCTGGCAAATGCAAAGCTCAAGTGACTCAGGAACAGGAGAAGCTTTCCTACATTAGGAAATAAACCAGAAACAAAGTTGTGACAAGATAAGAAAAGCTGCTAAAAACTTATTCAAATAATGATGTTATTCAAATAGAACAGAGCGAACAATGATGTTAAAGCTTCGGCAAACACTATTAATCTGAAATAAAAATAATTTAAGGAACTAAGGGATCACACAAGGTATATTTCATACAAATGACTCCTAATACAAAATCAATTGAACCAGAAACCTACACCAAAAGTCTAAATCAGTATACTTTGTTGTCAATTCTATTCAACAATAAAGATTCCTGTAGATGCACACAAAAATCCAAGTCCAACACTTATAAGGCAATCTGCAATGTGGCACTATGAAATTTCATTCCTTCTTCCTCGTACCAACGCCATCAAACAAACTACTTAAATTACAAGGAACTCATTTAGGATACAACTCTCTCAAATAATTCATTTATTGAAAATTATATTAGCACCTATCAGTTATCACAGATTTTAGATCTCAAGAAGATTTAGTAAAAAAGGTTCATTTCCTTTTCAACAAAAGCTTGTTCACTTGTAAAATATAATCCAGCTGATTCTGTATATCATTTAAGAACTACCTGAAAAGTTTGTTAATCTATTTAATTGTCTTCGCATTGCACATAATATTCATCCTGAGCAAAGACATGCCTACAATGAACTAGAATAAAAAATCAAAATAATAATAATACGTAAAGAAAAATTAATTCGATAAAAATAAGAGCTTCAATACAAGACTTCAAATTATAAAGTTGGCACTATGAGAATACCTCGGAGGTGGAGGTGGAAATGCAGTTTCGTTCTTCGATTGAGGTGGTGGTAAACGGCCTCTTTTAGCACCTTCAGCAGGACTGTCTAAAAAAAGATTCAAAGGAAAGTAAAATAAAACATACTTAATCCTCGTGATTAGTGACACATTATAATTTACATCAGAATTAAAAATTAAAAATGCATATTCTATCACTAAGAAAAAGATGCACCCATTTTGGGTTTCCTGCAACATATTCTGATAAACAGTACTAGGGACCAACCTTGAGCTTAGGATTTAAAAGAAAGATAGGTTGTTTTCCTACAACATCAGTCATTCCCGGTAGATCCTGCATTATTTAAACCTGAGACTTGTGAACATTGCTTCACCACAAACAATAGCTTAGCCAAAATATACACCTTTACTCATTTCCCGTCATCAGCAATAACAAGTTCCAATAATGTACCTATCCGATAGACATCATGTGCCTCATAAGATATAGATTAATTTTTAATACTAAAAAAGGATGGTCAGGAATAAGCAAGTCCTCTAATAAAATTCATACAACACTTAAAACCATGCCATATCACACACAGAGACACACAATCTCAATAGAATTAGTGTTTCTTGTGCAAATACCTCAACCCATGTACAGAGTCCCCAGTTAAGAGTATAGTACAGTACAGAAACATGATGAACAGAGCATCAACACAACAACCCTTAATTAAATCCCTAAATTAACAAATGAACAGAACCATAAAATAAACGATGAACCCTGAGTTAAACAAATCTAATACCTAATTAAGAACATAAATCTTTAATCTAACAAGTGTAAACCCAAATTAACAACAAAAAATCAATTAAAAACATTTACAAAATCAATTAAACATGTATACCAAACCAATTAAACACACATATAAACCCTTATATACTCAGAGCTATTAGGGGAAGAAGATTATTTTCTCTATATGGCGTGCTTTCTTCTTACTCAATGATCTTCTTCTCTCTTTCCTTCTTCCTGTCTCTCTATCGCCATCTCTCTCCCTCCAGCATTCTCTCTTTGTCATCTTATTTTCGTTGGTCAGAGTGTTTGTGAGGTGAGGCTGAGAGTTTTCACGAGTGTTTTCTTTTTGTTTTTTTGTTTTGATAAAAAGCCCATCAAAATATTTCATACATCCCGCCCTGATATTTAATTGGCCCGCCATTTTTTTTGCCCAAAAATATCATCTACTGCAACGTTCTCTAGTAACATTGCAATAGACAGTTCTTTTAATACTCCTTTCAAAATTTTTAACGAAATTTTGATTCTATTGTAATGATTTTTTCAGCATTGCAATAGACTGATTTTATTTTTTCAATGGCAACGATTTTTAGGAAATTTTCTTTTGAGTGGTTGCTAAATGCAATCTATGGTATAGTGTGTGTATGATAAATGTGATGTGCATTGAATATCTTTTATATTTCTATGTGCTCTAAGATTTTTCTAAAATGATGTTGTAGAAGTAATTTAAATTTTAATTACAAAAGTAAAAACAATACTCTTGATATGGAGGAAAGAATTGGTATTACAAATTTTTCATGTAATGAAATTTGAGGTTGTGGCGATTTCTACATAATATGGATCACAAAGTATCATACATATAGCACAAGGTGTTAGGTGTCAATATTTCTATATAACTCGACTTTATGCTTTATGATAATTAGTGTGCTAGATACACACAAATAGTATCATGGGTGTAGGTATTATCTTCAAAGAAAGAATGTCTTCACATGGGAGGAAAAATATATAATTTTGCATAGTAATGATAGAAAAATAAGATTTGTAAAGAGTATTCGAGGGAAAAAATATGTATATATATAACAATATTGAAGAGTATTGACTAATAAATATTAGTTGTCAATGTTGTGAGAAGATCAAATGTTCATGTCACAAAAATTAAAAAATATGGAATGAATACATATAAATAAATGAAATATAAATAGATGAAACAAATATTTTTACATAATTTGATTTGGTTAAATTTTGTGATATACAACTAAAAGGGGATCTTTTGACATCTATGGAGGAAAGAATTGAGATAACGGACTTTCTGCAGTATTTTGATGTTTAGCATAATGTGTATTACATTGAATAAACTTTACATATGTGCGATGTATATAGGGTGTTAGATACATATAATATAGTTTGCCAAATGTCATATTCCACGTATAATTCCATGTATAATGTGCGTTATAGAGTGTTAATTAAGCATCCATATATATCAAACATAATATGACTATGTGTATAGAGCGGCCAAGAATGATCATACTCGTTAAACCAATCTTATTATATCATATTTGATGTCAACTCAAATATCTTTACGATCAAGACCTATCTTTTATAATCATTATCTAAACATATAATTTTTATCCATATATATTTTGGATGACCCATACTCATGTTATCAATTGGATTGGCTCGAGGCTCCCTACAATAACACGCACACTAGTGCCTCTGAAAAATGAAGAACTTTTTGAAACAATAATACAAATATGATACAAGTTTTGTTGTAAGAGTTAAAAAAATATTTTTGATATGACCAAAAAATCAATTGAACGGTTACATGACTTTTTTCAAAAATGTTCAATATATTATGACTTTACTCGATGTTTATAAATAAACGAAATTATAATTATTAAATATTTTGACTTCACTATGATTGTTAACCGGTATAAACATTATTATCGAGATTTAACAAAAAAAGTATTTTATATAGAAAAATTACAAAATATACTACATAAATATTTTTTATTTTAAATTTCATGAAATACTCAAAATGATTCTAAAACCCCATTCCGTTTCAACAACAAGCATCAACCCAGGACCTCATCTTCACCACTTAAAGATGTGCAAAATGATTTTAAATTCCCCTCCATTTCGCAACAAATACCAACTCAGAACTCTCATCTTCACCACTTAAATCATTTACCGTGATTTTACTAAGTTTCTTGGCAAACTCATCTTCCTATCACCGGTTAATTCATGATCCAGGGTTTGATCACCAAATCAAGACTCTGAAACACTAGCTCTAGTTTTTCTTTTTTAATTTCATATTTTTACAGGGCGATTAAACTCATTTGAAATCTCTCGTTTTTCTTTAATTCCCTCCATTCTCACCAAACATTTCAGACCCCGCTTTAATTTAGTTAAAAAAGCTCTCTCCAGAACAGACTGCCTGGAGTTTGCTTTGGTAATAAAGCCGATTTTAATGTGTATTTATCGTATTTTATGTATATATAAAGTACCAAGACTTGATAGGTATTTAATTTTTCCAAAAAAATGTTTTGCTCTAAATTTTTGTACTTTTACAAGATATACATATACATTTTCCTCCTGTAGTTCCTTGCAGAATATACAGTGATTGTGTACTTAAAACCTGCTTAACCTTCTATCAAAATCCATGGCATATAAACAAGATAACAAAAATTAATATACAGAAGATATGAGCACTATAGTCTATAATTGCGTAAATTTTTATCATGTAGTTTGGTTCATCTAAATGTAAGACAACATTATGTACATTAATTCCTTTGTGGCTGAAAATTCTATTCTGAAATTGAAAAGGCTTAATGAAGCTGCCTGAATCGAAGGCAATGTGAAGGAATTTCCCAAGGACATGTTAATCTAGAAACGAGCTCGTCTTTTCACTGAGTAGCCTTCTTTGGAGGGTATTTTGCAGTTCTTGACCTGAGTATAGTCCTCGGTCCACCTTCCGACTTTTCAGTGCCATGGTCCTGGTTCTGTTCAGGCAGAGGAGTCTTCTCCTGGACTGCCTTTACCTTGTGCTTATTCTTGTAAGTCCTTTTGTATACAATAATACGTTGATCTTTCGGTGCCTTCACAGATTCTTCAGTTACAGGAGAATTGCCCCTTGATGTAGGCTCAATATCAGCAAGTCTCTTCTTCTTCAATGTGGCTTTGGTTCTCTCAGAGGATAAACAAATTGTGTCACTTCTTGATGATTTGCTAGGCGTTACATCAGCGAAGTATATTGACTTAGGTTGGCACTGCAAGAAAGATTTGCCCCCAGCTTTGCAGCCCAGTCAGCGTTCCCAGGAAAGGACCCTTCACTATCTAAAGCCGACTTGATTCTCTCCTTATCTTGTTCCGTGGCTTCCCTGAAGAATATTTCACTCCAAATATGATCTTCCCCCCATTTCATCAGCCACCAATTTTGTTTTTTGCTAATTAAATGTAATATCAAGTTTATGACACATATTTGTCTTTAGACTTCTTTTACGTCTGTTACTATTATTTTTATATTTGGTTCTATACATTTTGTACATGAAATAAATTAATAACTGGAATAATATTTTCATCACAATTATTCATGATATATATTTTAATTTTTTTTGAAAAATATTTATATAAATATGATAAACATTATTTATAGAAACATAATAAAATAATTTATATTTCAAAAATCTTTCAATTAAATGAAAATATTTAATTATTCTGATTTTTAAATAATAAGTCATTTTTTATTATTAATTAAATATATTAAAGAAATTAAAATTGTTTGATAAAATTTTGTTTTCAATAAATTTTTTAATAAAACAAATAATAATATTTGTGTAAGCATATATATATATATATATATAAAGGGATTTTAAATTTTTGGGAGCTTTTTTGTTTGGATTCCCTAAGCAACTGCTTAGTTTGCTTTAAGGTAGAGCCCGCCCTGCATCCCCAATGAAATGACTTATGATATATGAACATGGACTACATGTCCAAAAATATATATTAAATATATATATTTTTTGAACCTACACTAAATTTCTAAAAATATATATCATATAAATAAATTTTTAATTGTATCTAAAATTAATATATGAATCAAATAAAACTAGGTCTAAATTCATTTTGAATTTACTTAGTTATATCGATATGAAATACATCTTAAAATTCTAAAGACTGATTGGAATTCAGTCCATTTAATTCAATTAATAAAAAAATTATTCCCATACGGTGGATCATTCTAAGATCATTTTAAAGAGAGATGATGGTATGGAACGAAGTTGAAGAATATAAGATTGGTTTATTTTATAGAGTGGTATGGAAGGATGTAGAGTTATCTAGAAATTTCTTGAGTATGCGAGTGTTGAATATAAAGAAATATATGACACACAAATGTTTTCTAAATAAAAATTAAAAAATGTTTTATTTCATTCAAATGCATTTAGCAAAGGCAAAGGAAACCGAATTACGGAAAAAATATGATAACTTAAATTTAATTTTGCAGACATTCTAAAAAAGACCCTAAATTCACATGTTCTCATCCACCGAAAAACCACTAGAACATGACCTTGGACAATTAATTAATATAATAAATGTAAACTTATAACATGCAATTGAAGAAACTGAGAATATATACCTTCATGAAATCGAGAAAAGAAGATGTGTTATGAAACCCCAAAATTAATCCAATTCATCTATTCAAAACCCTAAAATCCAATCAAACCAATCGGGTTACAAATTTAGCGGGATGCAAGCTAGGTCCCAAAGTTGTGATTTTTCAATCTAGATCTAAGTTGGGACTCCAATAAATGATAATTTTTCAAGCTACCAATTGAATTGAGATAAAAACAGGACGGACTCGAAGTCACGTAAGATTGTGAGGGAATCTAGATCTAAGTTGGGACTCCAATAAATGATAGTTCTACTAATTGAATTGAGCTAAAAATAGGGATGGACTCGAAGTCACGTAAGATTGTGAAGGAGGTTAGATGGTTAGATGGAAGAGAGAAGGTTATAGAGGGATGGTGAAAGGGATATGGTTATAGAGAGAGATGATGCGGGGAGAGAAACTATTGCGAGAGAAATGGGGTAAAAGAAAATGCGGAAATTAAATTATTATTTCGTTATGTATGTGGGATGTTTTGGGTAGGGGCCGGAATTTTATCTTTTAACAAAGCTGTAATAAGATATATATAGTTTTAATAATTAATGTCGAAAAATATATTTTAACACGGCTCTTATAAATAATTATATATGGTGGAAAGACATTTAACATGAGTGATTTGTATAAGTGATGGTAAATCCCTTTATAATGAATATTAGTAGTTTTTTCAATTATTCTTTATATTAATGAATCTTGGTATAATATATGAAATAACAAACCAAATATCTAATATAATTATTAAGACTATACAAGAAACTAAACTAATATAAAATAAAATTGGTGTTAACATTTAAATTCAAACTTATATTCATAAACATAATAAATCTACGTAGTTTTTAAGCTAAATACATATCATAGGTAATTATGATTTTAAGATCATCCTTAACCCAAAGTTTGAAATAGTAATACATATAATTTCAAATTAAACTATTTCTTTGATTATATATATAACATTAAAATTTGGACCAAATTTTTATTTCGAATTGATTTCACACATATATATTCAAAAGTTGAGAAGAATATAGAATTCAAAATATAGATATAATTTGATCCGATCAAATCAAAAAGAAAAACATATTTTCATGATATATGTGTGTGCACGAGAGTTTGAAAAAGTAGCGCATGCGACAACTTATGAATTTTGAATCACGCAAATTCGTGATGTTTAATTTATAAGAGAAATCTCATAAACACAAAAGATAGAATTTGAGCAAATCACCCAATGATCATTAGAGATAAGAAGAGAGTTTTTTAAACTTGACATTTATATTAAGGTGAGATTATTTTTGTCTTTGCAAAACCACATATACATATATGATATGTTAGGTCCTATATTTTCACTATATAGAATGATATAGTGATCACAATCTGTAACACAGTAAGACAATATAAGAGATCGAAAGCAATAAACTCTTATATTCACAAAGCTTTAATAGTTACAAAAACTCTCTCAGTGATTTATATTGTATCACAAAGAGCTGCTAGGGTTCTTCACAATGTACTCGATAACTCAACTCCTATAGAGTAACCCTAATCTGTGTTTATATAGACACAGTTACAAAATCAATCTCTGATTTGATATCCTATAAATCAGCTAATAAATCTATCAATCAAAGATTGCTCCAGTTTTCTGTTTAGTTTCCATAGTCAGCAAATCACTCCTTAGCTTCTATCCTTCCTTGAAGTATATCCGCTTCTGAGCTCTTTCCACGTGTAAACTCTGTCGAGTCTTGACTATGTAAACTCTGATCAGACTTTATCAAACTCTGTCAGACTTTACTAAACTCTGTCAGACTTTACTTAACTCTGATCAGCTTCTAGCTTAAACTCTGATGATTCCTGTTCTAAAACAAACTTTAAGAACATTAGCAGTAATCATCAATTATATCTAACAATCTCCCCCAACTTGTGCATACATTAATTATGTGCAAGTTAATAGATAATTGATGATGTCAAAACATTTAAGTCAAATGCAACAGAGTTTAACTAATTATAACAGAAAACTTTTAACACTTACAGATACTTTACTCCTTAGCTGCATAGACACCATTTGCTGTCTTTAGATACTCTCTGAGGAGTTCTTTCTCAGCATCATCAAGCACTGTAATCATTTGTCTCTTGATCTCTCTCAATTCTGGATCTGAAACTCCAGTTTGATAAATTGCAGCTCTGAGATCATAGATCTTGTTCTTCTTCAAGTCTCTATCCAGCCTTATATTGTAAGCTTTATCAGACTCTTCATTGAATGCAAGAGTTCTGATTCCAGCTATTGTCACTATCTTTGCTGAATTTTTCTTCATCTCCACCAACTGTCCTTTATGATTGAGATATTTGGGAATGAAAGGTCCAGCATTTTTGTTTCCTGTAATCCCCATCTTCCTTCTGATTTGATCTTTTAGCAGGTTGGAGATGTGTTGTCCTGACTTGTTTCTCACTTGAAATATGTGTGATACATATCTCAATTCCTCCCAGTGTTTAGCATAGAGATCTGCTTCAAGTACTCTAAACACTGTTCCATCAGACATGAAGTAGATAAGAATATTATCTCCCCTGTCATTCTTCACCAACTGGACTGAATCAAGTTTGTCCATTTTATCTTGCAATACTCCAGTCTTAGGAGCACAGAGAGATGAGGGGTCATCTGGTCTTGATCCTATACTCTGATCAAATTTTTCATACTTGGATCCCAGCCCTCCTTTATCTCTTCCTGCCTTTTGATGAGAAAATGGTTGAATTAAGCCCTTTTCAAAACTAATCTCAGTCATCAGAGTAGGCTTTGCAAATCCAGCCAGTGGAGTAGTTGTTGGTTTGAACACAGCTTGAGCTTTGTCAGAGACTGTGTCTTTCTTTGCTTCCTTATTGACTTGAGCTGTGTCAGAGGTCAATTTTCCTTGTTGTGATTCTGCAACATGAGCTTTGTCAGAGATTGCAGCTTCTGATTTCTTTTCCTGTACAACTTGAGCTGTGTCAGAGGTTGTAAACTTCTTCTTATCCCAGCCTTTCTCCAGATTTTCATCTACTTTGCTTTTTCCTTTAGTTGTATATTCATCTTCAGAGAATACCTTTTTGACTGGTAAACTCTGATCAGCAACAGTAGTTTCCTTGATCAGTATTCCTTTTTCTTTTGGTCTGGTTGTTGACTTTGCAGGCTTTTGGATCTTTCCAGAGATTATAGCTTCATCATGCACTTTCTTCAGCTCAGCCTCCTCTGCAGCAATCAACTCCAAATCCAAATTGGCTTCTGGATTTTCTTGTTCAAAAATTAACTTAGCAAGTTCTTCATCAGTCATTGGTTGATCTGATCCAGCCACTGGTCTCTGCTTTGACCCAGATGTGACATTGTGTGTTGGGACTGGAACAGACTTTGAACTTTGCTTAGGTTTTGAACTGTCAGAGTTTGAAACTCTTCCACCAGTTCCTGCCTGAAATCTCTTGTGCTTTGTGAAGTCATCAGCATCATCATCATCATCCTTTTTCTTCCTTTTCAGAGTTTGAGTAGTAGACTTGCATTTGACTTGAGCTACTCTCTCCCCCTTTTTGGCATCATCCTCATCAGGAATCAGAATTGATGTGATCAGAGAAAGTGATGTTTGGATAGCTTCCAGCTGCTTTGACATCTTTTCTTGATTTGATTCAATCAAGGTCATCCTTTGGTCCAGAGATTCATTTGCAGTTACCAGCTTCTGTACATTTTCCTTCATAGGATTGATTGTCCTTTTCTTTTCCAGTTCATTGGTCTCCTTGACCTTTGCCACCTCTGTTCTTAGACCATCTATTGATTTAGATGTCTGGGCATGAGCAGGATGAAATGTCTTTAGATAGAGAATTGTGCCTTTGAGGCTTGACATAACATCAGAGTTTGTAATTTTCTTCTCTGCCATAGCTAAGAACTCTTCAGCTTTAGGTGTTTCCAAGGAATGCTGGTGGCTCAACCAGAGTTTATCCCAGACTTCACTTGGTGGATCAACCTGAAGATCCCTTGGGAGTGGCTCAGAGGCTGTATTCAGAGTTTGTAGCCTGGCATTGAACTGGCTAGTAGACTCCCATTTTTGTTGTGTCAGAGGGACTTCAGCATTTTCATCCTTGTCAGTATCTGAACTGGCATCATCCTCAGTATCAGAGTTTGCTTTTTCATCTTGAGGAACAGGATCAGCAACTTTCTCCACATTATCCTTAGCAGATTTTTCTTGAGCTTTAGACTGTGACAGGATGGGCTCTTTACCAGTCTGAGCAAGAGATTGTAAAGCTTCTACAGCTACTTTGTCAGGTTCCTCAACTACATCAGACCTGTAGTTCTCTGGAGCTGTATCATGAACAATGGCATTCTCAGGTATTTTCATTGGAGAATGAGGAATTGGAGTAGAATGGCCATGATCAGATATTGGAGATTTAGGATCAGACATTTGAGACATTGTGGCTCCAGCTTCAGTTGTAGCTTGTGCATCACACGCTATTTCTTCATCTACTGCAGATGCTGTAGAAGTTGCTTTAGGAGATGTTGTAGGAGATATTAGAGGAACAGCTTGAAGAGGGTCCACCATCAGAGGTTGAGATGAATCATCAGGAATTGAACTGGATGGTGCTTGCTCTTCTTGGATGGTGAAATCAGTAATTTCAGATTCTGGAATCTTGGCCCTCTTTGGCTTGTGTGCCCTTCTTTTGAATCTAGCTGGTTTTGGACTGGGCTGAGCAGGTTCATTTGTTGTTGTAGGAATAGGTTCAGGATTTACATCTTGTGCAGGTTCAAGATCATCAAATTCATATGCTGCAACAAGTCTCCTCCTTCTTTTCTGCTTTGGAGTAGAAGCAGCTTCAGAGTTTATTGGGATATCAGAGTTTGGAGCTTCAGAGTTTGGTGGTTTATCAGACTTTGTCTGTAGAACTTGTGTATCAACAGAGGTTCTGATTTTTGTTGTAGAGGGGGCATCAGACTTTGTGGATTGAGATGGTTTTGTTGTGGATGATCTGGGTTTTCTGGTGACTGTAGGAGAGGTTGGATGTTGTGGTTGAGGTTGTTGAGGCTGTGGTTGTGGTTCCTGAGGAAGATTCAGCCTTGCTCTGAATGGAGCTGGGAGTTGCAGAGGCCTGAGAACTGGTCTCTTCTCATCTTTAGATATGAGATCCTTAAAAGCCCTTTTATGAAGTTTAAAGGGTTTGATCTCATCTGCAGCATCAAACTCCACTTCTCCAACAGTGGCATTAAACAATAATTGACAAAATCTTGAAAAATATATGACTTTCCTATTCTCAAGCATTCTTTCACCAATATTTCTAAGAACTAATCTACCAAAATCAAAAGCAGTAGAATAGATCAGAGAATACCCGATCTGTAGCATGTCCATTGGAATAGCATCCCAGTTTGTAGATTTCTTCTGGAAAGCTCGGGTAATGCAATCAAAGAAAAAGCTCCACTCCTTATTGAGCCATGGACGCTTCAACTGACCCAGTTTATCCAGAGATTCGTAGTACCCCAATTCAAGCATCATTGTTCTGAGATTTGCATCTCCATTTGTAATGTACGCAGAGTGTTCTGGCAAGTTGAGTGCCTGACGAACTGTTGCTGGAGTAACTGCATACTCCTCCCCGTCATAGGAAAACACAATTGATGGTGATCCATCTGCACCACCATTGTCATATGTACCCGACCTCCAAAAGCTGATGATTTGACTTCCTGAAAGTCTTGCAGGAGCGGTGAGAGCTGTACCGATGACACTCTGTGCCAAGAATCGCTGAAAGGGATGATAATCCCTTGGGGCTTCAGCAGTATCAAGGATGGCTGCATAGTTGTTGGGAACAAATTCAACACCTGCCAAGATAAACGCTGTAGTGGCCATTATATCAGAGATTGTGTTTGAGAAAATGTGTGTGAGAAGATTTGAATATTAGAGAGAAGAGAGCAAGAGTGTGTTGAGAGAGTATGTGTAAGTGAAGAAGTGAATAAGTGTATAAGTGAATGATAAGAAATAAAATCTGAAGTGAAAAACTCTTCAGATTTTGTTTCACTGAACACGCATGAGCTGTTTGTTCACTTGGACACCTGTCACAATACAACTGGTTGATGAAAGTTAGTGGGATGGAGAAACGATATTAGTAATCATGAGTGCAGTAAAACACGCGCAGTAATAAAGGCTGATTACACGTTCTCCTATTAAAATGTTTTTCATGTAAACCCACTAACAATACACCCGTTTGAAAATACTCTCTTCACATTCTCTGAATATTTGAACTCCTGAAATGTACAAGATTTAAAAAAATCAAGAACAATTCACTCGAATTTTAAACTCTGAGATTTAAATCATAGAAAATAAATTTCTAAATACCTCAGAATAAAAACATAGGTGTCAGAATATTCATCAATAAATCAGAGTTTGTTCTAAAATCCATAGCTCAATAATGTGCTTGTGAAATCTGTGTGTGGACATGTGAAATCAGAGAATATAAAATTTCACAATTTCGTAATTATAAGGTAGACAAAAATAATTTATGCAAGCTCTCAAAATTTAGACTGGGACATACTCTGATGAAAACAATAAAATAATATAACCCCCTTTTTTTTTTTTTTTTTTTTTTTTTTCAGGACGCTTCTCAGTGTAAGTGAGGCACGACCTTTAAATATAATATGGCATTGGTATTTCTCCAGTAATCAGAGAATGTGACTGGTCACCATAGATTATAAAATCTTAGCAATTACTTAATACCAGCAAATGTTTGGTTCTTCCCAGTCACTGTCATCTAAGATCTCAAAGGAGTACCATGCTTATTCTTCAGGGGGTTTTGTCTCAGGGTAACAAAACATCAGAGTTTATAATCACTGTCTAATATATGAGAGAAAATTCAAATTAATCAGTCTCACTTATAATTAAGATATGTGAAGTAGTAGAGTCTCAATGATATCAGCATGCATAGTGTGAACTAATGCAGCACAAAATTGAGATCAGGATTAAGGAACTTAGCTGAGATTCATGATTACTCATTCTGAACATGCTTCATGGTATCTTCATAGGTGATTTGTCTCAGAGAAGATAAAAATGAGATCATTTATCAAGATTCAGAGTTTTATAAGCATCAGAGAATACTATCAGAGAATGTCATCAGAGAAAAGCAAACAGAGTATATCATCAGAGAATGTCATCAGATTTTAACAATCAGATTATATCATGGCAAATGTGTGAGTAATACATATGGTAAATTTGACAATTTAAATTGTAAAGATCTAACCAATATGTTTACTCAGTTCCTGATATCATTCCTAGCTCATTCACCAGCCTAGTAAAAGTTGCTTCACTTAATGGTTTGGTGAAAATGTCTGCTAGCTGCTGTTCAGTAGGAACAAAGTGAAGTTCAATTGTTCCTTCCTCCACATGCTCCCTTATAAAATGATATCTTATACTGATGTGCTTTGTCAGAGAATGTTGAACTGGGTTTCCTGTCATAGCAATAGCACTTTGGTTATCACAATAAATAGGAATTTTAGAGAAGGATAACCCATAGTCCAACAGTTGATTCTTCATCCAAAGAATTTGAGCACAACAGCTGCCTGCAGCAATATACTCTGATTCTGCTGTTGATGTTGAGATGGACTTCTGCTTCTTACTGTACCAAGAAACTAGTCTTCCACCCAGAAATTGACAACTTCCACTTGTGCTTTTCCTGTCAATTTTGCAACCTGCAAAATCTGCATCAGAGTATCCAATTAGATTAAAATCTGATTCTCTAGGATACCATAATCCCAATGATGTTGTTCCCTTGAGATATCTGAATATCCTTTTTACTGCAATCAGATGAGGCTCTCTTGGATCTGCCTGAAATCTTGCACATAGACATGTGGCATACATAATGTCTGGTCTACTTGCAGTCAAATAAAGCAATGAGCCAATCATTCCTCTATAGTTTGTGATGTCCACTGATGCACCAGTATCTTTTTCTAGTTTGGTTGCTGTTGCCATAGGAGTAGTTGCAGCTGAACTGTCTTGCATACCAAATTTCTTCAAAAGATTTTTGGTATACTTGGCTTGATTTATAAAAATCCCATCTTCAGTCTGTTCAACTTGTAAGCCCAGAAAATAACTGAGTTCCCCCATCATGCTCATTTGGTACCTAGACTGCATGAGCTTGGCAAATCTTTGACAGAGTTTAGCATTAGTGGAGCCAAAGATAATATCATCAACATAGATTTGAACTAAAAGCAGATCATTACCATGATTCAAATAAAACAGAGTTTTATCTATGGTACCTCTAGTAAATCCACTTTCAAGAAGAAATTGAGCTAGAGTTTCATACCATGCCCTTGGAGCCTGCTTTAGTCCATAAAGTGCTTTGTCCAACCTGTAGACATAGTCTGGATGTTTTGGATCCACAAAGCCTGGAGGTTGTTCAACATATACCTCTTCATCCAGTTTCCCATTTAGAAAAGCACTTTTGACATCCATCTGAAATACTTTGAATTTCTTGTGTGCAGCATAGGCCAGAAAGATTCTAATTGCCTCCAATCTTGCAACTGGAGCAAATGTCTCATCATAATCAATACCTTCCTGTTGTGAATACCCTTTTGCCACAAGCCTTGCTTTATTCCTTGTAATGACACCCTCACTGTCAGTTTTGTTTCTGAAAACCCATTTTGCACCAACTATTGATCTGTCTTTGGGTCTTGGTACTAGGGTCCAGACTTTATTTCTCTCAAATTCATTTAACTCTTCTTGCATTGCTTGAATCCAATCAGCATCTTGAAGAGCTTCCTCCACCTTTTTGGGTTCTGTTTGTGACAGAAAGCAATGATGTAAACACTCATTGGCTGTAGCTGTCCTTGTTTGTACACCTGCTTCTGGATTTCCAATAATTAAATCAGGTGTATGAGATTTTGTCCACTTCCTAGCATGTGGAAGTTGACCATTTTCATCATTGGATCCTCCCCCTTGATCCATGCTCTCCTGATTCTGCTGATTATTCTCTGTAGCTCCCCCTGCAATTGTGCTATCAGAGTTTGAATCAGCATTCTCTGATGAGTTTGAGTTAACATTCTCTGATGAGTCTTCAGTAGAGTCTGAAACATTCTGATGCTCCCCCTCAACAAGTGCTTCACCATCATGAACCTGTAAGTTTTCATCAGAGTTTACTGTATTTTGTTCACAGTCAGAGTTTGACTGATCATCAGAGTTTGTTGAATCAGAGAAAATTTCTTCATTTTCAAAATGCAGTTCTTCATGATCATCCATATCTGTTAGACCCATTATTCTTTTGTCATCAAATGACACATGTATGGATTCCATGATCACCTTGGTTCTCAGATTATAGACTCTGAAGGCCTTTGTTATGATAGGATAACCTACAAAAATGCCTTCATCAGCTTTTAAATCAAACTTGGTAAGCTGTTCTGGATGAGTCTTCAATACAAAGCATTTGCACCCAAATATGTGAAAGTACTTCAGATTTGGCTTCTTTTTCTTCACCATCTCATATGGAGTTTTGCCATGCTTATTAATCAAAGTTGCATTTTGAGTGAAACAAGCTGTTTGAACAGCTTCTGCCCAGAAATAAGTAGGCAATTTAGCCTCATCAAGCATAGTTCTGGCAGCTTCTATAAGAGTCCTGTTCTTTCTCTCAACTACACCATTTTGCTGTGGTGTACCAGGTGCAGAGAATTGTTGCACTACACCTCTTTCTTTGCAGAACTCCTCCATTGTTGAATTTCTGAACTCAGTTCCATTATCACTTCTAATGATCTTCACTTTGTCTTCAGATCCATGATCCAGTTGTGTCACATGATCCATCAGATGCAAGGCTGTTTCATCTTTAGAGTGAAGAAAATATACCCAAGTGTATCTGGTATACTCATCAACAATGACAAGAGCATATTTCTTCCTTGCAATGGATGGTACATTGACTGGTCCAAATAGATCAACATGTAGAAGATGATATGGTTTGTTTATTGAGAATTCAGTCTTACTCTTGAAAGATGTCTTTCTCTGCTTGGCTTTTTGACATGAATCACACAATCCATCAGATGTCAGTAGTGATTCAGGGAGTCCTCTCACAAGCTTTTTCTTTATAAGCTCATTTATTGAATTGAAATTTAGATGTGAGAGCTTCTTGTGCCACTTCCAACTTTCTTCTGCAGAGATTCTTGTAGATAAGCAAATTGCTTTTCCCTCAGAGTTTGTAGGCAGGTGGATTTCATAAATATTTCCATGTCTGTGTGCAATCACTGCCACCTTGCCTGTAGACTTACTTACTATCTCACTGTGTTCTTCATAGAAATCAACATGATACCCTTTGTCACAGATCTGACTGACAGAGAGTAAATTGTGCTTTAGCCCTTGAACAAGAGCTACATTTGATATGATGACATTTCCAAGATTGATATTGCCATATCCCAGAGTCCTTCCTATGTTGCCATCTCCATAAGAAACACTTGGGCCAGCTTTCTCCACAAACTCTGATAGCAGGGTCTTATTTCCAGTCATGTGTCCTGAACATCCACTGTCCAAGACTAGGATAGTCTTATCTGGTTTCCAGAGCATCCCAGATTTGTTTTGCAGTTTTGCACCCAATCACCCTATTAGACATTGCATTATCAAGGGCACTGTGCAGAAGGTGTTTCACCTTAGAATCTTTACCAATTGACAGGATGTCTTCAGGGGTATAATCTTTCTTTTCTTTTGGGACCATTTTCTGAGGTTCATCTGCAAGCCCAACAGAGAGCTTGGTAGGCATATGTGGTCCATCATAAATCCTGTCAAGGTATTCTGGATCAACAGAGTCTAAGAATATGATCATTCTCTCTTTCCAGACTGGATATTCAGATGCCTTAAGGATTGGAACTCTAAAGGACGAAGCTTGTGATTTTTCAGACATGATTGTGTTTAAGATCTCACTGTAGTAATCTTAACAAACCTCGCTCTGATACCACTTGTTAGGTCCTATATTTTCACTATATAGAATGATATAGTGATCACAATCTGTAACACAGTAAGACAATATAAGAGATCGAAAGCAATAAACTCTTATATTCACAAAGCTTTAATAGTTACAAAAACTCTCTCAGTGATTTATATTGTATCACAAAGAGCTGCTAGGGTTCTTCACAATGTACTCGATAACTCAACTCCTATAGAGTAACCCTAATCTGTGTTTATATAGACACAGTTACAAAATCAATCTCTGATTTGATATCCTATAAATCAGCTAATAAATCTATCAATCAAAGATTGCTCCAGTTTTCTGTTTAGTTTCCATAGTCAGCAAATCACTCCTTAGCTTCTATCCTTCCTTGAAGTATATCCGCTTCTGAGCTCTTTCCACGTGTAAACTCTGTCGAGTCTTGACTATGTAAACTCTGATCAGACTTTATCAAACTCTGTCAGACTTTACTAAACTCTGTCAGACTTTACTTAACTCTGATCAGCTTCTAGCTTAAACTCTGATGATTCCTGTTCTAAAACAAACTTTAAGAACATTAGCAGTAATCATCAATTATATCTAACATGATATATAAAAAAATAAAATGATATGTAATATGCAATTCTAAGATACATACGCACTTTTATATAAAAGATTCATAAATTATCATTTTCCCATTTCTTATTAATTTTGATATTATTTTAAGATTTTTTTGTTTTATTAAATTAATATATATTGTTGGATTATAGACAAACAAAATTAAAAATGCTCTTTGATTAATATAATCTAATGGACCCTACAAGTCACCTCGCATAATTATAATTAACCCTCTTACACGTGTTCTCATTCAATCCATCCGTTTTTAGTTTGATTTTTTCCGTTAATCATAGAATACTTTTTTAAACTCTAACTTCACTTTATTTTTATTCTTCTTTCAACCGATTAATTTGCATACCATATGTGCTATATCTCAATATGATTTAGAATTTTTTATTTTTGTTTGTAATTTGTATTTTTAGGAAGTTTCTACTAAGTGAGATTATATATATATATATATATATATATATATATATATATATATATATATATATATATATAGGTTAGTGATTAAATACAAACCAACCTTAAAATAAGAACTAAAAACTAGTCTAATTTGGTGATACTCTCTTTAACATTGAGTGATACTCTCTTTAGGATTTAGTGATCTGTGTTACATAAATTAGTGAAAACTTCGAGAATTTTCTCAGAATCTCCAGATCCGTTTCACAAAATGCTCAGAATATCCAGATCTGTTTTACAAACTGCTCAGAATCTCCAGATCTGTTTTCGTTTCCGATTCAGCTGGTGGTGGCGGTGGTGGAGATAGTTGAGGTGAAGATGGAGAAGGAGGTGGTGAACATGGAAGGATTTTTTTTACTTTGTTCAGCAGTTTTTCACAAAGATACAAATTCGAAATTGTAGCACATCTTACCGGAAGTGAGGATGACTGAGGTGAGGCCGGAGGTGGAGGTGGAGATGGAGACGGAGATGGAGGGCCTGTGGAGGTGGGTCGGATTTGGTGGTGATATAAATAATGAAGGTGGTGGTTATGGAGGGGGAGGGCGACATGGAGGGGGAGGTGGTGATGACAGAGGTGGAGGCAGTGGCGGATGTGGAGGTGGGGTTGGTGAAGATGGAGGTAGAGATGCGGTTGTTAAAGAAATTAGTGATATTTTCTTTAGGATTTAGTGATATTTCAGTTTGGTTTTTAGTTTGTAGAATAAGGGAAGTTTGTAGTGGAGCAGGACTCTCTCTCTATATATATATAGGGTCCTACTGTAGTACAAACTCCTTATGGTACAAACCAGTGATTATGACAGTAATATTTAGTGACTGGCCGTTTTTAATTTAACAAATACATACATCCATCACCACCACCACCACAATCACCTCCGATCACTACCACCACCACCACCCCACCCACCACCACCACCCACGAGCGCCACAAAGCAGCGTCACTACCGAACACCATCTCTCTCTCGCCACTGCCGAACACCATCTCTCCCTCCCTCTCCCCCTTCCCTCACTGCCGCCACCATTGGTGGTTATTCATCTTTTCCGACCAGTGCTATACACACGCACACAATATCACGACTACTTTTCTCCTCTTCCTCAATCGTGTCTCTCTCCCTCAACCGTGTTTCTAGCATTGCAGGCCGTGCCGGCGTCACGGCTGCAGCCGATTGCACTGCACCACCACGATATAAGATATTAATTGTTAATTTTAACAAAGTTGTCATAAGATGTAAATTATTTTAATAATTAATGTCGAAAAATATGTTTTAACACGTCTATTATAAATAACTATGGGGAAAAGATATTTAACATGAGTGATTTGTACAAGTAATGGTAAATCCCTTTATATTATATATAACTAGTTTTTTTAATTATTTTATAATCCTGGCCGCCAGATATTCATCCAACGGCCACGGACCTGTATGTTAGTATATAACTAGTCCTTGGCATACATATTCCAGGAACTGGACCCATATTTAATTTAGCTTATATTTTGTCGTTGAACCAAACACTCTTTATAAGTTATCAACACATAACACAGTGTAAAGATGTCATCTAACCCATTATATTATGATATATTCTTATATTTTGCTTCTTTCTTTTCGAAAGTGCTCAACATCTGGTGTTTTCGATTTAAAGATGGATTCTGGTTTTGATTTTTAATATGTTAATTAGGGATTTTATATAGGGCTTAGTGAATATAAACTCTTGTTATGGTGCTCGTTGGGTGGGGGGGGGTGTCTTTTATCATCATCTACTTGATTTAAAGGTTTATGTGCCCTACTGTTGATGCAGTTAACACTTTTGAAAAGTGTACCTCAAAATATAATCTAGAGTTTAAAAAGCGAGCTGACCATATATTTATGTAACTTTCAGCTGGATCCCGCAAACAATAATAAGAGTGGATCTTCCTCGCTCAGCACATAATAGAATACTAGTTGTCGGTGCTGAATTAAACATGACTTCTTCAAATGCATGTTATAATTTTACATTTATTATCTTAATTAATTGTCCAAGGTCATGTTTTACTGATTTTTTGGTAGATGAGAATATGTGACTTTAGGGTCTTTTTTAGAATGTATGCAAAAGTAAATTTAATTTTATCATATTCTTTTTTCGTAATTCGGTTTCCTTTGCCTTCGCTAAGTGTGCATTAAAGAGAAACATAATGCGTTTGAGTGAAAAAAAAAATATTTTAATTTTTATTTAGGAAACACTCGAGGTCATTCTAATTGCCCGCGTTTTATTTTGTAACATTTGTGTGACATATATATATTTCTTTATATCCAACACTCACATACTCCGGAAAATTTCTAGATAATTCTACATCCTTGTATACCACTCTATAAAAAAAACTAATCTTATATTCTTCACCTTCATTCCATACCATCATCTTTCCTATCTTCTTTTCTCTTTCTTTTATGGTCCCATTCCATATATGTCTTATTTTCACAAGTGATTAAATTGTTTGCGTGATATGAATGATATATACGTAACTTTCAACCACATATTAATTTGGTAGGTGATGGCCTAAATAAGTTTTTTAAGCATTCTTATATACACACATACACCATGGATATCTATTTCATTTTGATATGATTAGAAGTGATTATACATAAATCTTAAATTTCATCATCTTCAAAATTTTGAATTATATTTAAAATTGAACCAAAATCAAAATTATATATAGAACATAGATTTCATTGGTATTATCTTTATTTTACAGATGAATTTTTTATTCAAATGGACAGTATGTGGTTCTTCGATGCTGTAAACAATGAAGAAGATGCTCCAAGAACAATCAAGATCTGCCTTTGCAGTTCGAAGGTGAAAATTTTATAGGTATGTTCTTCTTGCTTCGGTTAAAAAGCCGACGCTTAAAGTCTACTTTATCACGGCTAAACTGCAAGGCAAAAGACTTGTTAACTGATGCTAAAGGATTGGCCTATACCGTCAGGTTGCAAAACACCGACGCTAAAGGGTTGACCTATGGCATCGGGTTTGTAGAATGCCATTGCCTAAAGTCCGCTTTAAAATAAAAGTTATACCTTATAGTGTCGGTTATATTTTACAATGACGACGCTAAAGGTTCTTTTTATTTTATATGTATGTATGTATATATACACACACATATATATATACATACATATATATATATATATATGAGTAAGGTTCGAGGGAGAACCTCACTATCAAGAGAACCGAGAGAACTCCCTTAGATGCCGTTCATTCATTAGATAGAATATATTTATTACCATTTTTAAATTCAATCAAAATATATGCAAATCTAATATTAACAAGGGCAATTTCGGACAAAATCTGTTTGTCAATATTTCCATATCTTCTAAATTTGGTATTTTCCACATCTCAAGCTGTAAAGTAAATAAAGCAAATTATTACAGAATCTGGAATCCAAATCTTTTATTTTTAAAATATCTTCTATTTTTGGTATTTCTGCCAACTCAACCTATCCATCGTTAACTTAAATCAAAAATCAATTCACATATTTTTGTGTATATCTAGTCCCAATTCACAGATAATCTTAGGATAATTTAAATTATTTTAAATCAAATCCTACCTTATTTAAAAAGAACACATAACAAAATCGTATATTATATGTTAATAATTAAAGAAGCATCTAATAAAACTTTTGGTAGAATCTTATATCTATTAAATAAACTTAATCAAATATTTGATTTATCTTACCCGTAAAATTTTTAGTAGAATCTTAAAGTATTTATTAAAAACTTAATCATATAGTTAAGAAAGTTATATTAAATTTTATATTGTTAATGGAACCTTTATTACAATATCAATAAAATTACTTAAAAAATCTCTAATACGCATAAAATATATTTAATATTAAAATAGTTTAATTATAGTGAAACACTTAATAGTATCTTAATATTATCAATGTGACACTCAGCAGAGTATCAATAAATTTTTTACTAGAATCTTAATTTACTAGAATCAAATACACATTAGAAATATATCATAAATCTTGATTATCAATATAGAAAGTTTAATACATCAGTAAGTAGAATCTTCATTAATGTATCTCTAAATGATTTTAATTTAAATTAAATTTTATTTGAGAAGATCACATAATAAAACTATATAATATATATGACCAAATAATAAAACACCAAATAAATTTTTTAATAGAATCTTGATGTACTTATTAAAATACATCTAAATTATATTTAATTAAATTTTTTATTGATGTACCACCTAATAAATTTAATAATGAAACACCTAATAAATTTTTTAGTAGAATCTTCATTGATGTACCACTAAATTATATTCAATTAAATTCTACTTTGTTTGAAAAGAACACATAACAAATTTATATGTTAAATATGATCAACTAACGAAACACTTAATAAAAATTTTAGTGGAATCTCAATGCACTTATTACTTACACTTGATCACGTAATTTACAGAATTATATTAACTTTTATATTGTTGGTAGAACACTTATTATAATTTTAACAATATAGTATTAAAAAAGTCTCACACACAATAATATTATATTAAAAAATTCTTGCTAGGTGTTCTAATATGTTAAATCAGATAATAAAAAAAAAACTATTAACTATGTTTCAAAGTGTTTAAATGCCTTTTACCAATATTAATTAAGTATTCTATAATAAAAAAAAAGTATTTTTAATGCATCAATTAGTAGAATCGTATATAGAAAATTTAATGCATCAATTAGTAGAATGGTAATTAATGTATCATTAAAATTAGTTTTATAAAATTAAATTTTACTTCAAAGAACACATAAGAAAATCATAGTATATTATATACAACCAGCTAAATGAAACACGTAATGAAATATATTTATTATGGATAAAAAACTTAAAAAAATCTTGGTAAAATAATAAATAATGAAAATGTTTTACAAAGTATCTCTGAATATTTTGTACAAAGTCTTCTAATATTTTAAATCTTCTACGGATTCTGGAAATAGTAAGTAATGAAAATATTTTACTAAGATTCCGTTAAGTGTTTTTTTATATTTTAATTAAGAGAAGAATATATAGGGAGCATCATATATAAATTTCATGTTTCAATTGAGAAAAAATACAGAAGATACAGAAGCATTAAATCAAAGATAAGGAAAATATGAAAGCATTAAATATGAATCTCAATAAATACGGATAAAATACTTAAAAGAATCTTAGTAAAATAATAAAAAATGAAAATAGTAAAATATTTTAAATCTTTTACGTAATCTAGAATTAGTAAAGAATGAAAATATTTTACCAATGAATATTTTACTAAGATTCTGTGAAGTGTTTTTCCATAGTTCATTTAAGAGAAAAATATGAAAAACACATCGAAAGATATAGAAGCATTTAATCAAAGATATGGAAGATATGAAAGCATTAAATAAGAATCTCAATATATATGGTAATAAATTTTCATTGATTTCTTCTTTTTTTTATGGTACAGACATACCCCCAACATCACTTAGATTTGATTGATTTTGTAAAGATATTATTTCAGAATATAGTTATAGTAAGATTCTTAATCAGATGTATGAGTTCTCTCGGTTCTCTTGATAGTATGAGTTCTCTCAGGATCTTACTCCTATATATATATATGGTTAATAATCAAATAGGTCACTAAATTGAGCTCCATATATCAAGTTGGTCAACGAACTCAAAACGGTCTCAAATTGGTCACTTAAGTCCGTTACAAGTATATCTAAATAGTGAGATTATTCTTGTCAGTATGATTATGAATCTTTATAATTTGTGCAACGAAGAAAATGCGGACCAAACACCTTCAAAAAATTCCCCAGATGAAACTAATTGCCATTTCCGACATTAAAATATGCAAGAACCCAAGCCAAACCCTAACAAAATTAGTGGCTGATGAACTGGGGGAAGATCATAATTGGAGTGAAATATTCTTCCGGGAAGCCACGAAACAAGATAAGGAGAGAATCAAGCCAGCTTTAGATAGTGAAGGGTCCTTTCTTAGGAATGGGAGAGCTTTTTCATACATGAAAAACTTTCATCTAGACATGTCGAAAACCCCCACAAAATTAGATAAAAATTTTGATGTCTGAAAAACACTCGAAAGAAAAGCAAAATCCGCGCAACTAATAAGAATGGAAAACTTTCATTCAAAAAAGTCTACCGACTAACCAAAGGTTATGCAAGATGGCCCCGGAAATTTAGCCAATAAAACTTTAAAGACGGAAAAGAAAACCCGAATGAAAGACAAAAGTCCGCGGAAAGGAAGAAACTACAAAGGGAGAGGAAAAAAGGAGCAAAGAAAGAAAGAAACAAGCACGAAAGAATGCCAGGCACCGAAACAAAGTCATCAAAAATGACACAATCATTAATAAATGACAAACAAAATCGCAATACACGATCAAAAAGCCATCAACTATGACACTCCCACGAAAGGGGCACAATAATAAAAATCAAAGAAACAACAAGTCTTATAAATCTTGTTATAAAACGAATCATAAAAATCAAAAACTAAATATATAACCAATTACAAAGGACATATAAGACAAATATATTTAAATCACTAAAACAAAAGATTTCGAACTCATACCATTGTCGTGGGGTCAATTCACACGATACTTACCTTATCGAATATAAATATATATAATCAGTGCTATGGCTAAGATTGAATCGAAATCGCTTAACCCGCCATTGACTCATCTCAATTGATTTATTACCAAATCAAAATCTTAAAAATGGATCCGGCAGGGAGTATTATTGAGAAAATGAGAACAAATCAAGAGAAATAAACTAATTCAGAGTTTTTCATCGGAGAAAATCGATGAAATCTCCAACTGACGTGGGGAAAAAGAAGGGAGAGATGAGGCTAGGCTTTGACATAGTCTCTATGGGCCACTCAAATTGTTTGGGCTAAAAGATAATGATCTTAAATCACCCCAAATCGTTTTTATTGTATAAAGATGTATGTTGGCCAAACTCCTGGTGAAACCCTACACCGGGACTGGATCCCCGCAGGGCCGACTCAATCAAATTTGGCGTCCTAAGCAAAACTTAAAAATGAGGCCCATACATATTTATTATAATTTTTTTAATGTAATACAAATTTATTATTATAAAATCCTTACCTCAATATTGGATGTTGAATGATGAAGATGAGAAAAGTATCAAAAAGGATTATAATAGTTCATTATCTTACATTACAGCTGTTGAAGAAGAGTTATGAACTGATGCACACAGTGAAAGCTGAAAAGCAAATTGAAAGAATAATTTTTTGTTCTTAATATTTTATCATTTATATAGACAAAAAAAACCTAAATAACTTTAATATTGATAATTAATATTTACTATAATAAACTTGATATAACATTTAATTAGCAAAATTATTTACGACACATATTTGTCTTTAGACTTCTTTTACGTCTGTTACTATTATTCTTATATTTGGTTCTATACATTTTGTACATGAAATAAATTAATAACTGGAATAATATTTTCATCACAATTATTCATGATATATATTTTAATTTTTTTTGAAAAATATTTATCTAAATATGATAAACATTATTTATAGAAACATAATAAAATAATTTATACTTCAAAAATCTTTCAATTAAATGAAAATATTTAATTATTCTGATTTTTAAATAATAAGTCATTTTTTATTATTAATTAAATATATTAAAGAAATTAAAATTGTTTGATAAAATTTTGTTTTCAATAAATTTTTTAATAAAACAAATAATAAAATTTGTGTAAGCATATATATATATAAAGGGATTTTAAATTTTTGGGAGCCTTTTTTGTTTGGAGGCCCTAAGCAACTGCTTAGTTTGCTTTAAGGTAGAGCCGGCCCTGCATCCCCGATGAAATGACTTATGATTTATGAACATGGACTACATGTCTAAAAATATATATTAAATATATATATTTTTTGAACCTACACTAAATGTCCAAAAATATATATTATATAAATAAATTTTTAATTGTATCTAAAATTAATATATGAATCAAATAAAACTAGGTCTAAATTCATTTTGAATTTACTTAGTTATATCGATATGAAATACATCTTAAAATTCTTAAGATTGATTGGAATTCGGTCCATTTAATTCAATTAATAAAAAAATTGAATTTTGAAAATTCGTGAATTGTTACATATTTGTTAAATTTAATAATAAAATATCAATAAATTACAAAATCTAAATGGACTAATTTTTAAAACATCTATTATTATAACCAAATTTCAAACTCAAACATAATAAAATTTGAATTATAAATTCAAAAAAAAAAGAAGATATATATATATATGTATGTATGTATAACTGACTTAAACCAGAGACCGTTTTGAATTTAGTGACCAACGTTATATATTGAGTCCATTTTGCCGACTCACTTCATTATTAACCCCCAAAGAATATATCCTCCGACTCTGAAACTGAACAAAGATAAATTTCACAAGTATTCCGCCTTGATGAGGATTCCTCTCGATGGCATGTCTTCTCTCATTTCTCTGTAACGTTTCCTTTACGGTTTTTTTGGCAACTTCATTAGCATACAGAGAGTAAAATACATTATATCTGTTGATGAAATGCAATGCCTTTACAATTTGGTGCATATATATGGCAACAAAATTTTTTAAAATTAATCTACTTGATAGTACTCATGCCTTCTCTGCTACCAGTCCTTTTATAATATTTAGCGATGCATATTTTGCAGATTATCCCAAGTTTTTGGCTGAAACAAAATTGGTGGCTGATGAAATGGGGGGAAGATCATATTTGGAGTGAAATATTCTTCAGGGAAGCCACGGAACAAGATAAGGAGAGAATCAAGTCGGCTTTAGATAGTGAAGGGTCCTTTCCTGGGAACGCTGACTGGGCTGCAAAGCTGGGGGCAAATCTTTCTTGCAGTGCCAACCTAAGTCAATATACTTCGCTGATGTAACGCCTAGCAAATCATCAAGAAGTGACACAATTTGTTTATCCTCTGAGAGAACCAAAGCCACATTGAAGAAGAAGAGACTTGCTGATATTGAGCCTACATCAAGGGGCAATTCTCCTGTAACTGAAGAATCTGTGAAGGCACCGAAAGATCAACGTATTATTGTATACAAAAGGACTTACAAGAATAAGCACAAGGTAAAGGCAGTCCAGGAGAAGACTCCTCTGCCTGAACAGAACCAGGACCATGGCACTGAAAAGTCGGAAGGTGGACCGAGGACTATATACTCAGGTCAAGAACTGCAAAATACCCTCCAAAGAAGGCTACTCAGTGAAAAGACGAGCTCGTTTCTAGATTAACATGTCCTTGGGAAATTCCTTCACATTGCCGTCGATTCAGGCAGCTTCATTAAGCCTTTTCAATTTCAGAATAGAATTTTCAGCCACAAAGGAATTAATGTACATAATGTTGTCTTACATTTAGATGAACCAAACTACATGATAAAAATTTACGCAATTATAGACTATAGTGCTCATATCTTCTGTATATTAATTTTTGTTATCTTGTTTATATGCCATGGATTTTGATAGATGGTTAAGCAGGTTTTAAGTACACAATCACTGTATATTCTGCAAGGAACTACAGGAGGAAAATGTATATGTATATCTTGTAAAAGTACAAAAATTTAGAGCAAAACATTTTTTTGGAAAAATTAAATACCTATCAAGTCTTGGTACTTTATATATACATAAAATACGATAAATACACATTAAAATCGGCTTTATTACCAAAGCAAACTCCAGGCAGTCTGTTCTGGAGAGAGCTTTTTTAACTAAATTAAAGCGGGGTCTGAAATGTTTGGTGAGAATGGAGGGAATTAAAGAAAAACGAGAGATTTCAAATGAGTTTAATCGCCCTGTAAAAATATGAAATTAAAAAAGAAAAACTAGAGCTAGTGTTTCAGAGTCTTGATTTGGTGATCAAACCCTGGATCATGAATTAACCGGTGATAGGAAGATGAGTTTGCCAAGAAACTTAGTAAAATCACGGTAAATGATTTAAGTGGTGAAGATGAGAGTTCTGAGTTGGTATTTGTTGCGAAATGGAGGGGAATTTAAAATCATTTTGCACATCTTTAAGTGGTGAAGATGAGGTCCTGGGTTGATGCTTGTTGTTGAAACGGAATGGGGTTTTAGAATCATTTTGAGTATTTCATGAAATTTAAAATAAAAAATATTTATGTAGTATATTTTGTAATTTTTCTATATAAAATACTTTTTTTGTTAAATCTCGATAATAATGTTTATACCGGTTAACAATCATAGTGAAGTCAAAATATTTAATAATTATAATTTCGTTTATTTATAAACATCGAGTAAAGTCATAATATATTGAACATTTTTGAAAAAAGTCATGTAACCGTTCAATTGATTTTTTGGTCATATCAAAAATATTTTTTTAACTCTTACAACAAAACTTGTATCATATTTGTATTATTGTTTCAAAAAGTTCTTCATTTTTCAGAGGCACTAGTGTGCGTGTTATTGTAGGGAGCCTCGAGCCAATCCAATTGATAACATGAGTATGGGTCATCCAAAATATATATGGATAAAAATTATATGTTTAGATAATGATTATAAAAGATAGGTCTTGATCGTAAAGATATTTGAGTTGACATCAAATATGATATAATAAGATTGGTTTAACGAGTATGATCATTCTTGGCCGCTCTATACACATAGTCATATTATGTTTGATATATATGGATGCTTAATTAACACTCTATAACGCACATTATACATGGAATTATACGTGGAATATGACATTTGGCAAACTATATTATATGTATCTAACACCCTATATACATCGCACATATGTAAAGTTTATTCAATGTAATACACATTATGCTAAACATCAAAATACTGCAGAAAGTCCGTTATCTCAATTCTTTCCTCCATAGATGTCAAAAGATCCCCTTTTAGTTGTATATCACAAAATTTAACCAAATCAAATTATGTAAAAATATTTGTTTCATCTATTTATATTTCATTTATTTATATGTATTCATTCCATATTTTTTAATTTTTGTGACATGAACATTTGATCTTCTCACAACATTGACAACTAATATTTATTAGTCAATACTCTTCAATATTGTTATATATATACATATTTTTTCCCTCGAATACTCTTTACAAATCTTATTTTTCTATCATTACTATGCAAAATTATATATTTTTCCTCCCATGTGAAGACATTCTTTCTTTGAAGATAATACCTACACCCATGATACTATTTGTGTGTATCTAGCACACTAATTATCATAAAGCATAAAGTCGAGTTATATAGAAATATTGACACCTAACACCTTGTGCTATATGTATGATACTTTGTGATCCATATTATGTAGAAATCGCCACAACCTCAAATTTCATTACATGAAAAATTTGTAATACCAATTCTTTCCTCCATATCAAGAGTATTGTTTTTACTTTTGTAATTAAAATTTAAATTACTTCTACAACATCATTTTAGAAAAATCTTAGAGCACATAGAAATATAAAAGATATTCAATGCACATCACATTTATCATACACATATCCAAAACTAGCAAACAAGAAGCAACACATGAATATGAACAACATATTTTTAATTTAAAAAGAAATTGAACTTGGAAGCTCTTTCAAGGTGATAATTACCAAAAAAGCAGCACACAATGGTAAGCAATTGAGATATGAATAATAACCAAAAGCAATAAGATCACGTCAAATCCAGAATAAAAGACAGAATTTCATGCATATATTGTTCAATATATGATGACAAAATCACAAGTAGATGGCTCAACAATAAATAGAATAAAAATCATATTTATTTCATTGTCCTTATTTTAAAACCCCCACTCTTCCCTTACCTATTTGTAAACTTGGGGTAAGCCACCGAAACTTATTTATAGATTCCTCATCTTTATTATATTATTAAATTATAAATAATAGTTTTTTGGTTGTTTGGTTTGTAGTTAGTATGACGAGTTATAGTCATCATATCTTAGTAAAATAGTTCATAACCATGAGCTTCTATTGGAATAAAATTTTATATTTGAGTAACTAAATTGTTGACAATGATTTAAGGATCAAATCATGTCAGCAGTCCAATAAAATTAATTTTTATGTTATTTTTACTAATATAAAAACATAATATATTATAATTTTTCAGAATTAATTAAAATTTTATTTTATGATTTGTTATTAAAACAAAATAAAATTATACTCCATATTAAATTATTTAAATATGTAAAAAATCATAAAATGTCAAATAAAACTTGTGCATTGACAAGTTGTAAGTTTGGTTTCCTTATTTCACACCGGAAATACGCCCAACATTGTAAACCCTTGGATAAGGTCGAAACCAACCGACTAGTCAAGCGAGCTGATCTAGGGATTATGCCGAAGATCGGCCGAGTTGGACTTTGATGGAGCGAGTCCGATCGAAGTCCGGGGACATGTTAGAGGTTCGTGTCGACAGATCCAAATACTGACGACAGTGGCCCAAACACAATTAGACTGAGCCCATATGGGCGAAAGCCTGTTCTTTGAACACACGAAGACCACATCTTTGTGAGGTAGAACAGGACATTGGAATTCAATGCTCACACCCCTTGTTCTGAGGAACAACTTTTCCCACCTCCGATCCCGTCGGCCATGACAAAAGGAGACGAGAATGATGGGTAGGGGTGACCATTCGGCCGGTTCGATTCAAGTAATGATGATGTTTGTAGAACATCATTCGAAAAATAATACTATATTTTAAAATATTTTAAGCTATATTTTATGTGGAGAACATATGTAGACTCCAAGACTCCAAATAAATGGGGACTCCAACGAACTTGACTCAGAATGAGTTATAAATCTAGACATGTATTACATATATAATATTAATGTATATTTATCCTTGAATTGACATTTAAGAACTTTAAACCAATTTGCAACAAAGAGGATTATAATCAAACCATACTGCTTGTTTCAAACTTATTTATAAATAATCAGCCGCTAACCATTTGATCATCAACATACACACACTTACATAAGGCCTCCCTTCTTGATATCTTGTACCAATCAGCACATCAAACACTATGTATTCAAGAACAAGCTGCTAGTAGTTTAGGAACTTCTACGTGCAACCTCCTCAGCAAAAACTCAGTTGTTAATTTTATTTTAAAATGATATTCTTGGTTCACAAACTTGCGTTCCATCACCATTCACCACAGCAACCACCATGCATCAGAAGGGTTTTAATACTGACATGATCAAAAATTTTAATATTTTAAATTTGATAGTACAAGAGACATAAATTTAAATTTATGTACTCGATTGGGATTTAAAATTAATTTAAATTTATATGCTCCCATTTTACTAGTGTCGAAAACATAATATATTTCAAGGCCCAAAAAGAAGATATACCATGGGCAAATGTTGCATATAACTTAAACTAGAAGAGCCATGTGGAGGAGGGTTTTGATCTTTCTTGGAGCATATTCTTCATTGTCTGCAAAATACAGATAATATTCAAAAGTACTTTAAGTTCCTCTGGAATACAGATAATATTTTCTCATACATGAGAATTCAATTTCTTACCTACTTCCCTATACTATTACTGTGGTATTAGCATCAACTACAGCAAATGCATTCTTAATATTTTGACAGATGCATCTGAGATATCCTACTGCTGTGGAGACATCTTCACAATTTACAGCGTACCCACACGAATTTCCTTGGTCAGTGCCTGGAACGACGCGGTCAAGAGAGTGCCACTGGAGCCTTAATTGTGTGAACAATGAAGATCCATGAGGAAGTATTGTGAAACCGGAAGGAAGAATAGCTAGGGAATTAAGACTGCTGCCACCTAGTATCACATCTATACGGCCAATTTCAGTGGAGGCCATTACTTACCAATTCATATGTGGTTGAAAGTTACGTATATATCGATCATATTAGACAAATAATTTAATCACTTGCGAAAATGAGACATATATGGAATGTGAGCATAAAAGAAAGAGAGAAGAAGATAAATAGAGAGATGATGGTATGGAATGAAGGCGAAGAATATGAGATTGGTTTCTTTTATAGATTGGTATGGAAGGATGTAGAATTATCTAGAATTTTCTTGAGTATGTGAGTGTGAGGTATAAAGAAATACATATCACAAACAAGTGTTACAAAATAAAAAACCGACAATTAGAATGACCTCGATCAAGTGTTTCTTAAATAATAATTAAAATATGTTTTATTTCACTTAAACGCATTATAATTCTCTTTGAAGCACACTTAGCGAAGGCAAAGGAAACCGAATTATGAAAAAAATATGATAAAATCAAATTTAATTTTGCATAAATTCTAAAAAAGACCCTAAAGTCACATGTTCTCATCCACCAAAAAACCAGTAAAACATGACCTTGGACAATTAATTAAGATAATAAATGTAAAACTATAATATGCAATTGAAGAAACTGAGAATATATACCTACATAAAACCGAGAAAAGAAGATGTGCTATGAAACCCCAACATCCAATTCATCTATTCAAAACCCTAAAATCCAATCAAACCAATCCGGTTACAAATTTAGCCGGGTCCAAGCTAGGCCCCAAAGTTGTGATTTTTCAATCTAGGTCTAAGTTGGGACTCCAATAAAGGATAGTTATTCAAGCTACCAATTGAATTGAGCTACTCGAAGCCATGTAAGATGGTGAGGGACATTAGATGGTTAGATGGAAGAGAAAGTGTTACAGAGGGGTGGTGAATTGGATATGGTTATATAGAGAGATGATGCGGGGAGAGAAACTGTCGCGAGAGAAATGGGGAAACAGAAAATGCGGAAATTAAATTATTATTTCGTTATGTGTGTGGGATGTTTTGTGTAGTGGGAGACGGAATTTTATCTTTTAACAAAGTTGTAATAAGATATAAATTGTTTTAATAATTAATGTCGAAAAATATGTTTTAACACGTCTCTTGTAAGTAACTATGATGGAAAGATATTTAACATGAGCGATTTGTACAAGTAATGGTAAATCCCTTTATATTAAATATAACTAGTTTTTTCAATTATTTATAATCCTGACCGCCGCATATTCATCCGACAGACCTGTATGTTAGTATATAACTGGTACTTGGCATACATATGCCAGGACCTGGACCCATGTTTAATTTAGCATATATTTTGTCATTCAACCAAACACTCTCTATTAGTTATCAACACAGAACACACCGTAAAGATGTCATCTAACCCATTATATTTTGGTATATACTTATATTTTGCTTCTACCTTTTTGAAAGTGCTCAGCATCTGGTGTTTTCGACCTACTGTAAAGATGGATTTTGGTTTGATTTTTAATATGTTAATTAGGGATTTAGGGATTTTATACATGTTAATTTACAGGGGCTCAGTAAATATATACGGTTGTTATGGTGCTGGTTGGGTGGGGGTGTCTTTTATTATCATCTACTTGATTAAAAGGTTCAAAATATAATCTAGAGTTTAAAAAGTGAGCTGACCATATATTTATGTAACTTTTCAGCTGGATCCGGCAAACAATAATAAGCGTGGATCTTCCTCGCTCAGCACATAATAGAATACTAGTTGTCGGTGCTGAATTAAAATCAAGAGTTGCAACTGTAGTTTCGTTCAGCGTTTAGATATATACAGTGAGAATCTTCAACACAGAACGGGTTTCTTTCTGGCTAGTTATGCAAATAGCTAGGATTGTGCAATAGGTCTTCTAGAAAAACAATGAGATACCCTTGAGTATCACAAGGTTAGCTTCTTATTGCAAATTCTGTAGTCATTTTTCTCTCTCCAAACACAGATGCTTACAACTAAACCAATTTATAAGTACCCAGTAACACTACAAGAAAAACATGGTATTTTTGACCGATTATTTTTGACCGCCTTATTTTTGACCGAACGCAGTCAATTTTAAGGTCAAACTCGCATTTCACCAAGTCAAGGCTAAAATTGACCGAATAATTTTGACCGCTCTTATATTAGACCGAACGCGGTCAAAATTAGGGATCGGTCAAATTTATCCGGTCAATTTTAAATGGTGGGCTCCGTAAAAAATGGAGGGAACTTTCCCGCCAAAGCTTGATTCGATGACGTCATCAAATTTGACCGAAATCGGTCAAATATGCATGCGGTCAAAATTATTTTCTAGGCGGGAATCTTCTCGCACAAAGTCTCCAAAAAAAAGTTAAATGTAATTTTGACTGGGTTCGGTCAAAACTATAAAATTGACCGAACGCGGTCAAATAGGGTGTGCCCAAAATCATTCCGTGCACGGGAATTTGCCCGCCCAAAAGTTTCAGAAATAGCTGAATATGCGTTTTGACCGAAATTGGTAAGAATTAGAAAATTGACCGATTTTAGTCAATTAGTTATTTTTGACCGATGGCGAGTTCTGATTGAATTGCGAGTTCTGATTTCCGATTTGCTACTGATCTCTGAGTCGCTAGTCGTTTCCATGTCTGTGATCTGCGTTGAGTTTTGTGTTTGGTATTTCGCTGAGTTGTTTGTTGTTGGGTGTTCCTTTTCGCCAAGTCACGAGTTGGGTAGTTCATGGCTGATTCAGTTTTGAGTTGCTTCTGTGTTTTGTGAAACCAAATTATGTTTTTCTTTTCTGAGTTTAGAGACGCGCACTAAGTCGTTGGCTGGGTTTGTAAAAATTATGTTCTGTTAGTTTGTAAAAATGCTGCGAGTTGACTCTTAATCTGGTTTGATTTATGAATTAGTTTTGTTAATTGTTTTGTGATGTTGTTTAGTTAGTGTGTTTGTTTAAATGGCTGAGTAGTTTAGGTGTGTGGCTAATTAATTGAGGAATTTGGATACTTTCAAGAAGACCTGGAAAAGGCATTGGCTTCACAACCGGAAACCCCACCAGAGGATGAGGAGTTGGCTGATCCTCCACCATCACCAAATACTCTCAAAATAAATCAGCGAAGGAAGGCAGTGAGCTTAATAGTCCAAGTGAGACCTCCGAAAAAGGGAAAACCTATCCTTTACCCTCGACATTCAGTGATAGAGGTTCTTGGAGCCTATGAGGCAGCAAAGTTGGCGAGCACCCAGCCCAAAGCCAATTCTACTTCACCACAATTGTCTATTGATTTAGTGGATCTCGTCGTGAGGGTTTCAGCAGAGGTACATCAAATGGTTCGTTCTTTAGAGATGAGGGAGGTGCCACACGCGTTTTTAAATGAGCAGATGCATCGCCTAGCTGATGAGGCCTTTCCAAATCATGCTGATCCGATGCAGCAAGAAGCCTGGAGTCAATATATGCGCTTGGAAACGGCTTTTGTTGTGGATGCCCTCAAATTGAACGATAAGGTCATTTTAGAGGTAATGTTTTACATCATACTTTCTTTTTCTATACCTGCAAGTCTTTTTGATTAGAAATGCTTCGTTGCTTTTCTTTGTACTTGCGGATACTTGTTTCCATTGAGTTGGCCCACAAAGTTCATATATAATATATATGACTTGTTCATTGTCCAATAAATGTATTTTTTTCCTTATGTATATTATGTCTGGTTCTTTTGTTGAGTGCTCAGAAATAGCATAAGCTTAGGCTGATCATCTGTGCTCTTAGATTAAAATCATAGGTTTCATTTTGCTGCAATCTGCATATGTAGCTAAAGCAACTGGTTCATTATCTATGGCAGACTCATATGGTATATTTCATGCGGTGCTTAGATTTTCCTGTTGGAAGTTGGAACCATTAATCTGTAGACAAATCCATTGGTGTTTGATCCAGCTTCTAAGCAATGACGGAACCTGAACTGAAATTAATAATTTGTTATTAATTATTATCTACATTTAGCATGTCTTCTCTGACAATATATAATAAAATATTCATATATGTGTGTTAAACGGCGGAGGGGGGGGGGGGTCTTCAGTTTATTTGCAGTGAACATTTACTTTTAAAATGCTATTTTTCTGTGTTTATGAATATAATTTCAATTGCAGGGTACTAGTATTGAAAAAGCTCCAATGAATGGTGACATCTCAAGAAACCATGATGATGAAGACGTGGACGATGAAGCCGATCAGTTTCCCTTGTAATGGATACAAGGTTTATGAGGGACTAACTCATCTTTTGAGGCTAACTTTTTGAAATTTACTTTGACTTTAAGACTGAAATCCAAAAGTAGAAATGTGCATATAATGTTGCAAGTCGTTAGCCTAACCTTGGTGAATAGATATTTAACTTGTGTATATGATTGGTGTATGATCAATGATCAAGTTTGCAGCTTATTATGTTTATCTAAGTTATGTTTATATGAAATTGCATAGTCTAGTTTGATTGAGATTGGTTGGGTTATTGAGATATGGTTACAGGTGTGGCAGTAGCATGTACAGCAAGGTCATGCTGTTTTTTTTTTTGTAATACTTTCAATAAATTTAGCTGCTTTCGGTCGAATTAAACTTATTATATTTGAACGAAAACCGTCAAAATTATAATTCTGACTCCCCAACATCAGTCAAATTTATAAATTTGACTACCCCAACTTCAGTCAAATTTATAAATTTGACTACAAATCCTTAGTCAAAATTATAAAATTGACTAAATAAAATAAGCGGTCAAATTTATAAATATGACTGAACACAAGCGGTCAAAAAAATAAATCTGACCGATTCGGTCACATTAAATTTAAAAAAAGCGGGAGATTCGAATTTTCATGAAAATTCAAACTTTGAAAAAAGCAGACAAAGATGACCGAAAACGGTCAAAATAGGCGGTCAAAATTAAGCGGTCAAAACTAACTGGTCAGATTTATTCGGTCAAAAATAACTAATTTTGACCGGAGATAGCTAAAATCCACTAAGCTATGACTGACCGGCTATTCCGGTCAAAAATAACTAAAATTGACCGAATCCAGTCAAAAATAACTAAAACTTACCGGAAATGGCAGTCAATTTTAACCGTTTCTGTTGTAGTGGCTTTTAACAATTATTCGGCTTCTAGTTTATATTCCCTGATCTTTATACAAGGTTTTAGCCTTCAGAGTGTCCTATCGCACATGTATCCCTGAACTTTCTCTGTACATATCTGTTTTTAGTTATCCCAAAGCCTTCTGTTTACATCTGCTGTATGTGATGTGAACTTCAGAAAACATTAAAAAAAAAAACAATACATTGATTTCCCATTTATTTATTTAGTTTATTCTCACAATTTGGAAAGACAGAGCTGCTAGTCTATTTTTGTTATAGTATGACTCAAATGCACTGAGCTAATCTTGGTCTTTCGTTGTATAGAAATTGTACAATTGTATACAATATACATATATACAGAATATAATGTAATGTAGTGATATTAAGAGTTAAACGTATTTATTAATTTGTTGGAGAGAAAAAGTATAAAGTATCAACTTTGTTAAGAGTAAAAGCAGACTAGAAAAAAAGTGACATGTCACAGAACAGATTCAGTGTGTTGGGAATGGTAATTCGACCTCGAGCATCTGCTCCCTCATTCTCCATCTCTAAATATTCCCTCAGTCTTTGGTTTGGGTTGCATAACAGGGTTCTCAAGAAAGACAGAATGTGTGAATTCGGCATGGACGTACACCCTTCTCGCCTTCTTTGTGGCAATGCTAGTGAAAGTTCAGAGCATCTTTTTTCGACTGAGGGAAACAATGAAACATCTTTTTCTAGAATATGAAATCTCCGAAGACTTACTGTATTAAAACAAAAGTCGAGAAACTAAAAAGATTATGAGTATCACAAATTGGTTAGACTTTGTTAATATAATTTGATTATAAATCTAGATATGTATTACATATATAATATTAATGTATATATATCCTTGAATTGAAATATAAGAACTTCAAACCAATTTGCAACAAAGAGGATAATAATCAACATACTGCGCTGGGACTTATTTATAAATAATCAGCCGTGAACCATTTGATCATCTACACACACACACTTACATAAGGCATCCCTTCTTGATATCTTGTACAGTACTAATTAGCACATCAAACACTCGGTATACCAGAATAAGCTAGTACTTTTGGAACTTCTACGTGCAACCTCCTCAGCAAAATCTCAGTTGTTAATTTTTTTTAAAAATGATATTCTTGGTTCACAAACTTGCCTTCCTTCACCACATCAACCACCATTCATCATAAGCGTTGTTGTTTTCATTCATAAGAGGCTCTTAAAACATACTAATTATCAAATACTGACATGATCAAATTTTTTAATATTTTAAATTTGCTAGTACTTGATTGGGATTTACAATTAATTCAAATTTATATACTCCCATTTTACTAGTGTCAAAAACATTATATATTTCAAGGCCCAAAAAAGAAGATATACCATGGGCAAATATTGCATAACTTAAACTAGAAGAGCCATGTGGAGGAGGGTATTGATCTTTCTTGGAGCATATTCTTCATTGTCTGCGAAATGAAGTGAAATTTCTGTACCATCACTAACTAATCTTTGTATCAAGTCATTGTAGATTTATATATAAACACCAACTTGATATAAAGGTTGGAACTGAAGTGTATTATAACTTCTGTATTATATATTTACTATCAACTTAAAAATATGTTTATTATCACCTACAATCTCCATCTCTGTTTGCTTCATCTTTATCAAAATCCTCAACTTCTCCATCTAATATTCGATTCTTGTAATAAATTGATGTAGTTGTCCTCTCAAAAAGCTTGAAAACCTTCACAAGGGAGCAACAATTGATGCTTCCGGTGTCATGCTTGTTGTCGGGTCCAGCAGTCATCACTAAGTTCATCAATACCACCTATGTAAAACCATGTAGACTTACTTGAATCTTGTCTGGAACTTTTAATATTGTAAGACCCCAGTCACCCTCCAGTGAAAGCACATGAAACGCATCATATTTAACTGTTCCATTCATCAATGGCTACAAAACAAAAGAAGTGAAGATTAGTATGAGAAGTCATTAATTACTGCTAACTACATGAATGTTTACAAAAGAGATATATTTTCTACCTATACTCTGGTGCAGAAGCTTGATTTGAACGGTGAGTTCTTCCCAACGCTGAATCGCCTGATCAGCACTCCAGGGTAATTCTAGGGTGAAGTGTTCTTGGAGCATCTTCTTCTTTGTTTAGTACATCGAAAAATCGGATCGGTTGGGTTTTCTCCGGATCGGTTCCTAGCTATAACCGGAACCGAATAATCGGTTTCAGATTCGGTTTTTAATTTTTCAGGTTTCGGTTCTCAGTTCGGTTTTATATGGTTCGGGTTTTAACGATTTTTAGCAGTTTCGGTTTCGGATCTGTTCAGTTTTTTGGTCACCCCTAATTTGTACAAGTGATGGTAAACCCCTTTATATTAAATATAACTAGTTTTTTTAATTATTCTATACACTGAATCTTAGTATAACATATGAAATAACAAACCAAATATTTAATATCAATATTCAGACTATACAAGAAACTAAACCGATATAAAACTAAATTGGTGTTAACATTTAAATTCAAACTTATATTCAAAAACATATCAAATCTACGTAGTTTTTAAGCTAAATACATGTCATAGGTAATTATGGTTTTAAGATCCTAAACACAGATCCTTAACCCAAAGTTTGAAATATATAGTAATACATCTAATGTTCTTGGAACATACACTCCATTTGAATAAAAAAAATTCATCTATAAAATAAGGATATATAATACGAGTGAAATCTATGTTCTATATCTAATTTTGATTTTTGGTTCAATTTTAAATATAATTCAAAATTTTGAAGATGATGAAATTCAAGAATTTATGTATAATCACTTTTAATCAAATAAAAACAAAATAGATAGACATGGTGTTTCGAATCACTTCTAATGTATTACTGTCTATTTCAAACTTTGGGTTAAGGATGTGTGTTAAGGAACTTAAAACCATAATTACCTATGATATGTATTTATCTTAAAAACTACGTAGATTTGATATGTTTTTGAATATAAGTTTGAATTTAAATGTTAACACCAATTTTGTTTTATATCAGTTTAGTTTGTTGTATAGTCTTAATAATTATATTAGATATTTGGTTTGTTATTTCATATATTATACCAAGATTCAATATATAGAATAATTGAATAAACAAGAAGTTATATTTAATATAAATGGATTTACCATCACTAGCTTGTACAAATCACTCATGTTAAATGTATTTTCACCATATATATATAACTATTTATAAGAGCCATGTTAAATCATATTTTCGACATTAATTATTAAAACAATTTATACCTTATTGCAGCTTTGTTAAAAGATAAAATACCATCTCCCCAACACAAAACTTCCCACATACATAATGAAATAATAATTTAATTTCTGCATTATCTATCTTCCCATTTCTCTCGCGATAGTTTCTATCCCCGCATCATCTCTCTCTATAACCATATCCCTTTCACCCTCCCTCTGTTACCCTCTCTCTTCCACCTAACCTCCCTCACAATCTTACATGACTTCGAGTCCGTCCCGTTTATAGTTCAATTCAATTGGTAGCTTGAATAACTATCCTTTATTGGAGTCCCAACTTAGATCTGGATTGAAAAATCACAACTTTGGGACCTAGCTTTGACTCGGCTGAATTTGTAACCCGATTGGTTTGATTGGATTTTAGGGTCTTAGATAGATGAACTGGATTTTGGGGTTTCTTAACACATCTTCCTTTCTCGGCTTATGTAAGTATATATTCTCAGTTTCTTCAATTGCATGTTATAATTTTACATTTATTATCTTAATTCATTGTCCAAGGTCATGTTTTACTGTTTTTTCGGTGGATGAAAACATGTGACTTTAGGGTCTTTTTTAGAATGTATGCAAAACTAAATTTTATTTTATCATATTTTTTTTCGTAATTCGGTTTCCTTTGCCTTCGCTAAGTGTGCATTAAAGAGAATCATAATGCGTTTGAGCGAAATAAAACATATTTTAATTTTTATTTAGGAAACACTCGAGGTCATTCTAATTGCCAGCGTTTTATTTTGTAACATTTGTGTGTCATATATATTTCTTTATATCCAACACTCACATACTCGGGAAATTTCTAGATAATTCTACATCCTTCCATAGCACTCTAGTTATAAAAGAAACCAGTCTTATATTCTTCACCTTCATTCCACATCATCTCTCTAATCTTCTTTTCTCTTTCTTTTATGCTCGCATTCCATACATGTCTTATTTTCACAAGAGATAAATTGTTTGCGTGATATTAATACACCATGGATATCTATTTCATTTTGATATGATTAGAAGTGATTATACATAAATTCTTAAATTTCATCATCTTCAAAATTTTGAATTATATTTAAAATTGAACCAAAATCAAAATTAGATATATAACATTAATTTCATTGATTTAATCTTTATTTTACAGATGATTTTTTTTTTCAAATGGAGAGTATGTTGTTCTTCAATGCATTAAACAATGAAGAAGATGCTCCAAGAACAATCAAGATCAATAAACACTCCTTGCAGTTCGTTGGTGGAAATTTTATAGGTATGTTTTTCTTGCGTCGGTTGCAAAAGACTTGTTAACCGACGCTAAAGGATTGGCCTATAGCGTCAGGTTGCAAAAAAAAAAACGACGCTAAAGGGTTGATTTATGGCATCGGGTTTGTAGAATGCCATTGCCTAAAGTTCGCTTAAAAATAAAAGTTACACCTTTTTGTGTCGATTATATTTTACCAAATGCCGACGGTAAAGGATTTTTTTATTATATATATGTATATATGTATGTATGTATGTATAACTGACTTAAGCAACCGATTTGAGACCGTTTTGAATTTAGTGACCAACGTTATATATTGAGTCCACTTTGGTGACTCACTTGATTATCAACCCCCAAAGAATATATCCTCACTTGCTCTTATAGCTTTGACCTATGAGGATGCCTCCGACTCTGAAACTGAACTGAGATAAGTTTCACCAGTATCCAGGGGCGGACGCACAGTCAAGCAAGAGGGTGCCCAGGAACCCACTTGAGTCGGGCTTGAATAATGATGGGTAGTAAATTTAATTTTGAAGCCCACTATAATTTTAAGAAGGAACCCATCATTGACTTACTCAACAACCTTGTAGAAACTAAAACAGCCAAACATGAAAAGAGCGAGTAGCTTAACACGTTAAAAGTTAAAACTAATAGCAAAGCTTACCTCTAATAATTCAATTACCGGATATCTCAAGTACTCATCTTACTGTCTCTACCACTATTTCATACTATTTACAATCATATTACTGCATTTTTCTATTTTTAACATTTATATTAGGAACCCACTGGAAAAAATTCCTGGGTCCGCCACTGCCAGTATCCCACCTTGATGAGGATTCCTCTCGATGGCATGTCTTCTGTCTTCAACATGCTTTAGAAGTGAAACAGAAACCGGATGTGCTTGGAGGCATGCATATGTTACTCCTTTGTCATCCAGGTAAATTATCAGTTTTGATAATTAGTACTTAATTATGTGAGTTAAAGTAAATACTTGTGATTCTGTTGTCTGGTCTAATGAGATAATTCCTTTTTTTTTTACTAAATAGTGAGATTATTCTTGTCAGTATGGTTATGGATCTTTATAGTTTGTGCAACGAAGCAAACACGGACCAGACACCTTCAAAAAATTCCGGAAATGAAACTAATTGCCATTTCCCACGTTAAAATATGCAAGAACCCAGGCCAAACCTTAAGACCGCAATTTTTATATATAACCCTGTTATCTGCTGTAAATTTGTATTCAATTACAGTAGAGAGATAGCCTGTGCTCACAACTTTGCTCTCATTTCTCAGTAACGTTTCCTTTACGGTTTTTTTGGCAACTTCATTAGCATACAGAGAGTAAAATGCATTATATTTGTCCATGAAATGCATACTGCCTTTACAATTTGGTGCATATATATGGCAACAAAATTTTTAAAATCAATCTACTTGATAGTACTCGTGCCTTCTCTTCTACCAGTCCTTTTATAATATTTAGTGATGCATATTTTGCAGATTATCTCCCAAGTTTTTGGCTGAAACAAAATTATTGGCTGATGAACTGGGGGAAGATCATATTTGGAGTGAAATATTCTTCAGGGAAGCCACGGAACAAGATAAGGAGAGAATCAAGTCGGCTTTAGATAGTGAAGGGTCCTTTCCTGGGAACGCTGACTGGGCTGCAAAGCTGGGGGCAAATCTTTCTTGCAGTGCCAACCTAAGTCAATATACTTCAGCTGATGTAACGCCTAGCAAATCATCAAGAAGTCACACATTTAGTTTATCCTATGAGAGAACCAAAGCCACATTGAAGAGGAAGAGACTTGCTGATATTGAGCCTACATCAAGGGGCAACTCTTCTGTAGCTGAAGAATCTGTGAAGGCACTGAAAGATCAACGTATCATTGTATACAAAAGGACTTACAAGAATAAGCACAAGGTAAAGGCAGTCCAGGAGGAGACTCCTCTGCCTGCACAGAACCAGGACCATGGCACTGAGAAGTCGGAAGGTGGACCGAGGACTAGACTCAGGTCAAGAACTGCGAAACACCCTCCAAAGAAGGCTACTCAGTGAAAAGACGAGCTCGTTTCTAGTTTAACATGTCCTTGGAAATTCCTTCACATTGCCGTTGATTCAGGCAGCTTCATTAAGCCTTTTCAATTTCAGAATAGAATTTTCAGCCACAAACGAATGTACATAATGTTGTCTTACATTTAGATGAACCAATCTACATGATAAAAATTTATGCAATTATAGACTATATATAGTGCTCATATCTTCTTTATATTAATTTTTGTTATCTTGTTTATATGCCATGTATTTTGATATATGGTTAAGCAGGTTTTAAGTACACAATCACTGTGCATTATGCAAGGAACTGAGGAGGAAAATGTATATGTATATCTTCTAAAAATACAAAAATTAAGAACAAAACATTTTTTTGGAAAAATTAAATTTATTACCTATCCTGTCTTGGTACTTTATATATACATATAATACGATAAATACACACATTAAAAATCCGCTTTATTACCAAAGCAAACTCCAGGCAGTCTGTTCTGGAAAGAGCTTTTTTAACTAAATTAAAGTGGGGTCTGAAATGTTTGGGGAGAATGGAGGGAATTAAAGAAAAACGAGAGCTTTCAAATGAGTCACCCTGTAAAAATATGAAATTAAGCAAGAAAAACTAGAGCTAGTGTTTCAGAGTCTTGATTTTGGTGATCAAATTCTGGATCATGAATTAACTGGTGATCATGAAGATGGGTTTGCCAAGAAACTTAGTAAAATCACTGTAAAGGATTTAAGTGGCCGTGAAGATGAGAGTTCTGAGTTGGTATTTGTTGCGAAATGGAGGGGAATTTAGAATCATTTTGCATATCTTTAAGTGGTGAAGACGAGGTCCTGGGTTGATGCTTGTTGTCGAAACGGAATGGGGTTTTAGAATCATTTTGAGTATTTCATGAAATTTAAAATAAAAAATATTTATGTAGTATATTTTGTAATTTTTCTATATAAATTACTTTTTTTTGTTAAATCTCGATAAAAATATTTATGTAGTAGATATTTGATTGGAAGGGTAGCATGTTGAAAACCAGTTAACTGAGTTGCAAATGAAATACATGCAGGTGTATGCCCAAAAAAGCATAGACTTTTCGTGGATTTGGAGATAGGCCTGAAAGCTCAGAGAACAAAGAAATATCACTGTAAATGGGTTTAACAGATTCTATGCCACCTTGCTGAATAAGAGAACAAGATCGGCAAAAATCAATTGCGTAATATTCTCCTCTTTTGTGCGCGAGTGGTGAGAGAGAGAGCAAAAGAAAGGGTGTCCACGGAAAAGAGTTGGTTCTTCATTAAGCATTATTGGTTTTAAAGAATATCGGATCATGGGTATGCAGTGTAGTGGCATCAGGGTTATGCAGTGATGCTGAGCCATACTTGAAGATGAAAAATACAGCTGAAAAATACGTTTTGTCTCCGCTAATTGCTCTTGACTCGATTGTTAACCAGAAGATAGTCCAAAACAAAGAAGTTGTGGAGGAAATGAAAGCAGTCAATGATACAGTGAAAGGCCATGTTTTAGCTAATGGTAAAGGTGCTGACTTCTGCAAAGAACTGCAGGGAAGACTGGAGGCGATTGAGAAGGCGCAAACAGGGATTGAAGGCACTGTCGACTTGATGTTCTCATATGTGTTGATAGTGAGGAAAGAATTGATTAATAACCTCAGGCAGCGAAAGCAATAGCAAGAATTTGAGTTTATTCTCACAATTTTTGTTATAGTATGACCCAAATTCACTTAGCTAATCTTGGTCTTTCTTTGTATATAAATTGTACAATAGTATACAGTATACATATATGAAGAATATAATGTAATGTAGTGACATGTCTGAAATATTTCACAATGTCTGGAATATGGTATAACAGAACAAAATATGCCCAAACCAGCCAGGGCAGGAATCACATAAGAATTCAACTTTCTAAATTCGAATAGGGGTTCTTATACAACATTTTTCTTCTCTGGTTCTCTTTGTGCAAATGAAAATATGGATACAACCAAATTATGCTCATTTCCCAGCATAACATAGAGTACCTTAGTTGCAATGTCCGTTCTCAGCCATGCCTTCACCTCCAGTTTCTTGACTTTCGCCGCCATAAATTTACAGTAAAAGTTTCTTTTCCAAAGTACACAATATAGCTTGATACTGATATAAAACTTGTCAGCAAACAACTGTGTAGCTCCTTATCCTGAAGATAGTGTCATAGTAAAAGGACCATCAATGAAACAAAAGGGAAACAATGAAACATCTTTTTCTAGAATATGCAAACTCCGAAGACTTATTTTATTAAAACAAGAGTTAAGAAACCAAAAAGATTATGAGTATCACAAATTGGTTGGACTTTGTTAATACAATATAATTATAAATCTAGGATATGTATTACATCTATACTAATAAGCCGAACATGGGTATAATTTGTAGTCCAAGGTTTTAGTTATATTTTTTGGTTTGGTACTCTCGTACTACAAGTCTACAAATGTGGAGTTTATTAGTATTATATTGTTAAACAGTTTCAAATACTAAAAACACTCATAACAATATATTATCATATAATATTTTATTAAAAAAATTATAATGATGTTATAAATAAAATTATAAATATACAATTTTAACAAGAACCTTCGTATAACTCTTTTTAACTTTGACGTGTTCTATTTCAATATAAACATGAACCATTATATAATTCTTTCTAACTCTAATCTTAAAAGTTATTATTGTCAAAAAAAACCAAGATTACAAAATTACATTTGAAATTCGATTGATTAGACTACTGAATCTTTCAAAAGTATTACACGATCGGCTATTTTTGGAAAAGATTTGAATTTTCCGACTTTTTTATTTTTAAATCTACGTGTACTAAATTCGGATTAAATGTACTAATATATAGTCAGTTGAATAATATAATATAATTTAAATTCAATCCAATAATACAAAAATACTAATAAAATATTGTTAAAATTTAAATTATAAATAATAAATTACGAACTATATACCCGCCCGTGCTTCGCACGGGTTAAAGGCTAGTAATATTAATGTATATTTATCCCTGAATTGAAATATAAGAACTTCAAACCAATTTGCAACAAAGAGGATAATAATCAACATACTGTGCTGGTTTCAAACTTATTTATAAATAATCAGCGGTAAATATATCATTTGATCATTAACATACACACATTTACATAAAGCATCCCTTCTTGATATCTTCTACTAACACTAATCAGCACATCAAACACTCTGTATTCAAGAACAAGCTAGTAGTTTTGGAACTTCTATACGTGCAACCTCCTCAGCAAAAACTCAGTTGTTAATTTTATTTTAAAATGATATTCTTGGTTCACAAACTTAAACTTGCCTTCCATCACCAGGCCATCCACCATTAATCAGAAGCCTTGTTGTTTTCATTTATAAGAGGCCTTAAAACATATCAAATACTGACATGATCAAAATTTTCAGTATTTTAAATTTGCTAGTACAAGAGACATATATATAAATTTATGTACTTGATTGGGATTTAAAATTAATTTAAATTTATATGCTCCCATTTTACTAGTGTCAAAAATATTATATATTTCAAAGCCCAAAAAAGAAGATATACCATGGGCAAATTTGATCCGATCAAATCAAAAAGAAAAACATATTTTCATGATATATGTGTGTGCACGAGAGTTTGAAAAAGTAGCGCATGCGACAACTTATGAATTTTGAATCACGCAAATTCGTGATGTTTAATTTATAAGAGAAATCTCATAAACACAAAAGATAGAATTTGAGCAAATCACCCAATGATCATTAGAGATAAGAAGAGAGTTTTTTAAACTTGACATTTATATTAAGGTGAGATTATTTTTGTCTTTGCAAAACCACATATACATATATGATATATAAAAAAAATAAAATGATATGTAATATGCAATTCTAAGATACATACGCACTTTTATATAAAAGATTCATAAATTATCATTTTCCCATTTCTTATTAATTTTGATATTATTTTAAGATTTTTTTGTTTTATTAAATTAATATATATTGTTGGATTATAGACAAACAAAATTAAAAATGCTCTTTGATTAATCTAATCTAATGGACCCTACAAGTCACCTCGCATAATTATAATTAACCCTCTTACACGTGTTCTCATTCAATCCATCCGTTTTTAGTTTGATTTTTTCCGTTAATCATAGAATACTTTTTTAAACTTTAACTTCACTTTATTTTTATTCTTCTTTCAACCGATTAATTTGCATACCATATGTGCTATATCTCAATATGATTTAGAATTTTTTATTTTTGTTTGTAATTTGTATTTTTAGGAAGTTTCTACTAAGTGAGATTATATATATATATATATATATATATATATATATATATATATAGGTTAGTGATTAAATACAAACCAACCTTAAAATAAGAACTAAAAACTAGTCTAATTTGGTGATACTCTCTTTAACATTGAGTGATACTCTCTTTAGGATTTAGTGATCTGTGTTACATAAATTAGTGAAAACTTCGAGAATTTTCTCAGAATCTCCAGATCTGTTTCACAAAATGCTCAGAATATCCAGATCTGTTTTACAAACTGCTCAGAATCTCCAGATCTGTTTTCGTTTCCGATTCAGCTGGTGGTGGCGGTGGTGGAGATAGTTGAGGTGAAGATTTAGAAGGAGGTGGTGGACATGGAAGGATTTTTTTTTACTTTGTTCAGCAGTTTTTCACAAAGATACAAATTCGAAATTGTAGCACATCTTACCGGAAGTGAGGATGACTGAGGTGAGGCCGGAGGTGGAGGTGGAGATGGAGACGGAGATGGAGGGCCTGTGGAGGTGGGTCGGATTTGGTGGTGATATAAATAATGAAGGTGGTGGTTATGGAGGGGGAGGGCGACATGGAGGGGGAGGTGGTGATGACAGAGGTGGAGGCAGTGGCGGATGTGGAGGTGGGGTTGGTGAAGATGGAGGTAGAGATGCGGTTGTTAAAGAAATTAGTGATATTTTCTTTAGGATTTAGTGATATTTCAGTTTGGTTTTTAGTTTGTAGAATAAGGGAAGTTTGTAGTGGAGCAGGACTCTATATATATATATATATATAGGGTCCTACTGTAGTACAAACTCCTTATGGTACAAACCAGTGATTATGACAGTAATATTTAGTGACTGGCCGTTTTTAATTTAACAAATACATACATCCATCACCACCACCACCACAATCACCTCCGATCACTACCACCACCACCACCCCACCCACCACCACCACCCACGAGCGCCACAAAGCAGCGTCACTACCGAACACCATCTCTCTCTCGCCACTGCCGAACACCATCTCTCCCTCCCTCTCCCCCTTCCCTCGCTGCCGCCACCATTGGTGGTTATTCATCTTTTCCGACCAGTGCTATACACACGCACACAATATCACGACTGCTTTTCTCCTCTTCCTCAATCGTGTCTCTCTCCCTCAACCGTGTTTCTAGCATTGCAGGCCGTGCCGGCGTCACGGCTGCAGCCGACTGCACTGCACCACCACGATATAAGATATTAATTGTTAATTTTAACAAAGTTGTCATAAGATGTAAATTATTTTAATAATTAATGTCGAAAAATATGTTTTAACACGTCTATTATAAATAACTATGGGGAAAAGATATTTAACATGAGTGATTTGTACAAGTAATGGTAAATCCCTTTATATTATATATAACTAGTTTTTTTAATTATTTTATAATTCTGGCCGCCAGATATTCATCCAACGGCCACGGACCTGTATGTTAGTATATAACTAGTCCTTGGCATACATATTCCAGGAACTGGACCCATATTTAATTTAGCTTATATTTTGTCGTTGAACCAAACACTCTTTATAAGTTATCAACACAGAACACAGTGTAAAGATGTCATCTAACCCATTATATTATGATATATTCTTATATTTTGCTTCTTTCTTTTCGAAAGTGCTCAACATCTGGTGTTTTCGATTTAAAGATGGATTCTGGTTTTGATTTTTAATATGTTAATTAGGGATTTTATATAGGGCTTAGTGAATATAAACTCTTGTTATGGTGCTCGTTGGGTGGGGGGGGGGGTGTCTTTTATCATCATCTACTTGATTTAAAGGTTTATGTGCCCTACTGTTGATGCAGTTAACACTTTTGAAAAGTGTACCTCAAAATATAATCTAGAGTTTAAAAAGCGAGCTGACCATATATTTATGTAACTTTCAGCTGGATCCCGCAAACAATAATAAGAGTGGATCTTCCTCGCTCAGCACATAATAGAATACTAGTTGTCGGTGCTGAATTAAACATGACTTCTTCAAATGCATGTTATAATTTTACATTTATTATCTTAATTCATTGTCCAAGGTCATGTTTTACTGATTTTTTGGTAGATGAGAATATGTGACTTTAGGGTCTTTTTTAGAATGTATGCAAAAGTAAATTTAATTTTATCATATTCTTTTTTCGTAATTCGGTTTCCTTTGCCTTCGCTAAGTGTGCATTAAAGAGAAACATAATGCGTTTGAGTGAAAAAAAACATATTTTAATTTTTATTTAGGAAACACTCGAGGTCATTCTAATTGCCCGCGTTTTATTTTGTAACATTTGTGTGACATATATATATTTCTTTATATCCAACACTCACATACTCGGGAAAATTTCTAGATAATTCTACATCCTTGTATACCACTCTATAAAAAAAACTAATCTTATATTCTTCACCTTCATTCCATACCATCATCTTTCCTATCTTCTTTTCTCTTTCTTTTATGGTCCCATTCCATATATGTCTTATTTTCACAAGTGATTAAATTGTTTGCGTGATATGAATGATATATACGTAACTTTCAACCACATATTAAATTGGTAGGTGATGGCCTAAATAAGTTTTTTAAGCATTCTTATATACACACATACACCATGGATATCTATTTCATTTTGATATGATTAGAAGTGATTATACATAAATCTTAAATTTCATCATCTTCAAAATTTTGAATTATATTTAAAATTGAACCAAAATCAAAATTATATATAGAACATAGATTTCATTGGTATTATCTTTATTTTACAGATGAATTTTTTATTCAAATGGACAGTATGTGGTTCTTCGATGCTGTAAACAATGAAGAAGATGCTCCAAGAACAATCAAGATCTGCCTTTGCAGTTCGAAGGTGAAAATTTTATAGGTATGTTCTTCTTGCTTCGGTTAAAAAGCCGACGCTTAAAGTCTACTTTATCACGGCTAAACTGCAAGGCAAAAGACTTGTTAACTGATGCTAAAGGATTGGCCTATACCGTCAGGTTGCAAAACACCGACGCTAAAGGGTTGACCTATGGCATCGGGTTTGTAGAATGCCATTGCCTAAAGTCCGCTTTAAAATAAAAGTTATACCTTATAGTGTCGGTTATATTTTACAATGACGACGCTAAAGGTTCTTTTTATTTTATATGTATGTATGTATATATACACACACATATATATATATATATATACATACATATATATATATATATATATATATGAGTAAGGTTCGAGGGAGAACCTCACTATAGAGAACTCCCTTAGATGCCGTTCATTCATTAGATAGAATATATTTATTACCATTTTTAAATTCAATCAAAATATATGCAAATCTAATATTAACAAGGGCAATTTCGGACAAAATCTGTTTGTCAATATTTCCATATCTTCTAAATTTGGTATTTTCCACATCTCAAGCTGTAAAGTAAATAAAGCAAATTATTACAGAATCTGGAATCCAAATCTTTTATTTTTAAAATATCTTCTATTTTTGGTATTTCTGCCAACTCAACCTATCCATCGTTAACTTAAATCAAAAATCAATTCACATATTTTTGTGTATATCTAGTCCCAATTCACAGATAATCTTAGGATAATTTAAATTATTTTAAATCAAATCCTACCTTATTTAAAAAGAACACATAACAAAATCGTATATTATATGTTAATAATTAAAGAAGCATCTAATAAAACTTTTGGTAGAATCTTATATCTATTAAATAAACTTAATCAAATATTTGATTTATCTTACCCGTAAAATTTTTAGTAGAATCTTAAAGTATTTATTAAAAACTTAACCATATAGTTAAGAAAGTTATATTAAATTTTATATTGTTAATGGAACCTTTATTACAATATCAATAAAATTACTTAAAAAATCTCTAATACGCATAAAATATATTTAATATTAAAATAGTTTAATTATAGTGAAACACTTAATAGTATCTTAATATTATCAATGTGACACTCAGCAGAGTATCAATAAATTTTTTACTAGAATCTTAATTTACTAGAATCAAATACACATTAGAAATATATCATAAATCTTGATTATCAATATAGAAAGTTTAATACATCAGTAAGTAGAATCTTCATTAATGTATCTCTAAATGATTTTAATTTAAATTAAATTTTATTTGAGAAGATCACATAATAAAACTATATAATATATATGACCAAATAATGAAACACCAAATAAATTTTTTAATAGAATCTTGATGTACTTATTAAAATACATCTAAATTATATTTAATTAAATTTTTTATTGATGTACCACCTAATAAATTTAATAATGAAACACCTAATAAATTTTTTAGTAGAATCTTCATTGATGTACCACTAAATTATATTCAATTAAATTCTACTTTGTTTGAAAAGAACACATAACAAATTTATATGTTAAATATGATCAACTAACGAAACACTTAATAAAAATTTTAGTGGAATCTCAATGCACTTATTACTTACACTTGATCACGTAATTTACAGAATTATATTAACTTTTATATTGTTGGTAGAACACTTATTATAATTTTAACAATATAGTATTAAAAATGTCTCACACACAATAATATTATATTAAAAAAATCTTGCTAGGTGTTCTAATATGTTAAATCAGATAATAAAAAAAAAACTATTAACTATGTTTCAAAGTGTTTAAATGCCTTTTACCAATATTAATTAAGTATTCTATAATAAAAAAAAGTATTTTTAATGCATTAATTAGTAGAATCGTATATAGAAAATTTAATGCATCAATTAGTAGAATGGTAATTAATGTATCATTAAAATTAGTTTTATAAAATTAAATTTTACTTCAAAGAACACATAAGAAAATCATAGTATATTATATACAACCAGCTAAATGAAACACGTAATGAAATATATTTATTATGGATAAAAAACTTAAAAAAATCTTGGTAAAATAATAAATAATGAAAATGTTTTACAAAGTATCTCTGAATATTTTGTACAAAGTCTTCTAATATTTTAAATCTTCTACGGATTCTGGAAATAGTAAGTAATGAAAATATTTTACTAAGATTCCGTTAAGTGTTTTTTTATATTTTAATTAAGAGAAGAATATATAGGGAGCATCATATATAAATTTCATGTTTCAATTGAGAAAAAATACAGAAGATACAGAAGCATTAAATCAAAGATAAGGAAAATATGAAAGCATTAAATATGAATCTCAATAAATACGGATAAAATACTTAAAAGAATCTTAGTAAAATAATAAAAAATGAAAATAGTAAAATATTTTAAATCTTTTACGTAATCTAGAATTAGTAAAGAATGAAAATATTTTACCAATGAATATTTTACTAAGATTCTGTGAAGTGTTTTTCCATAGTTCATTTAAGAGAAAAATATGAAAAACACATCGAAAGATATAGAAGCATTTAATCAAAGATATGGAAGATATGAAAGCATTAAATAAGAATCTCAATATATATGGTAATAAATTTTCATTGATTTCTTCTTTTTTTTATGGTACAGACATACCCCCAACATCACTTAGATTTGATTGATTTTGTAAAGATATTATTTCAGAATATAATTATAGTAAGATTCTTAATCAGATGTATGAGTTCTCTCGGTTCTCTTGATAGTATGAGTTCTCTCAGGATCTTACTCCTATATATATATATGGTTAATAATCAAATAGGTCACTAAATTGAGCTCCATATATCAAGTTGGTCAACGAACTCAAAACGGTCTCAAATTGGTCACTTAAGTCCGTTACAAGTATATCTAAATAGTGAGATTATTCTTGTCAGTATGATTATGAATCTTTATAATTTGTGCAACGAAGAAAATGCGGACCAAACACCTTCAAAAAATTCCCCAGATGAAACTAATTGCCATTTCCGACATTAAAATATGCAAGAACCCAAGCCAAACCCTAACAAAATTAGTGGCTGATGAACTGGGGGAAGATCATAATTGGAGTGAAATATTCTTCCGGGAAGCCACGAAACAAGATAAGGAGAGAATCAAGCCAGCTTTAGATAGTGAAGGGTCCTTTCTTAGGAATCGGAGAGCTTTTTCATACATGAAAAACTTTCATCTAGCCAAAGGACATGTCGAAAACCCCCACAAAATTAGATAAAAATTTTGATGTCTGAAAAACACTCGAAAGAAAAGCAAAATCCGCGCAACTAATAAGAATGGAAAACTTTCATTCAAAAAAGTCTACCGACTAACCAAAGGTTATGCAAGATGGCCCCGAAAATTTAGCCAATAAAACTTTAAAGACGGAAAAGAAAACCCGAATGAAAGACAAAAGTCCGCGGAAAGGAAGAAACTACAAAGGGAGAGGAAAAAAGGAGCAAAGAAAGAAAGAAACAAGCACGAAAGAATGCCAGGCACCGAAACAAAGTCATCAAAAATGACACAATCGTTAATAAATGACAAACAAAATCGCCATACACGATCAAAAAGCCATCAACTATGACACTCCCACGAAAGGGGCACAATAATAAAAATCAAAGAAACAACAAGTCTTATAAATCTTGTTATAAAACGAATCATAAAAATCAAAAACTAAATATATAACCAATTACAAAGGACATATAAGACAAATATATTTAAATCACTAAAACAAAAGATTTCGAACTCATACCATTGTCGTGGGGTCAATTCACACGATACTTACCTTATCGAATATAAATATATATAATCAGTGCTATGGCTAAGATTGAATCGCAATCGCTTAACCCGCCATTGACTCATCTCAATTGATTTATTACCAAATCAAAATCTTAAAAATGGATCCGGCAGGGAGTATTATTGAGAAAATGAGAACAAAT